>NC_088235.1:65634108-65967041 GCF_036934945.1 Oncorhynchus masou masou
TCCAGCATCTGAGGGTCCTGCACCTTGGAAGAGGGGGAGGAGAGCAGGGAAGCAATGACTGAATGGTGGTCAGTAACACCGGCATCAATCAATAACTGTTTCTGTTCCCTTTTAATTGTGAATGATCATTGAAATGTAAATGAATCATTTTGGATTGTAATGTGATTTGTGGATTCAAATAAAGTATTTAAAGTGTGACTCACGTGCATAGCTAGTATGCTACGAGGCAGGACCTCTCTGTGTTGTCTGATGCTAAAGTGCCATGTCTTGATCCTCATCATGTCGTCAAACATGAACTCCAGGTATAAACGGCCCTCAACACACACCTAGAGGGGAGAGAAGTTGAAGGTCAAACACAAAGGATGAGAGAGGAAAAAATAAAGCATTGTTTGTGTGTGTGGGGGGGGGACTGAAATTAGTGTTTGGATTTGTTGAGTTGTGGAACTGTCGATGGGACATTTGAGGATTTGGAAATGCAGAACAATGTATATTTGCAATTGAGAGTTGAATGTGTGCTTGCAAATGGAGAATGGAATGTGTACAAAGGTCTGTATGTTCAAATGGACGAGAAAGTGTATTTTACATACCTGTGTGAACATGGGCTTGCCGTTCTGTGTAACCATGGTGCACTGGTCACAGTCTAGAGACACAAAGTTACTGTGGAATGACTCTTTAGGGTGTTTCAATGTGTAGAACAGCTCAGTGGCGCCCCCTTCAAAGATACTTCGGAAGTACCGTGGGATCAATGTCCGGCCAATAGCTAAGGAGAAGAATAATTTAATGACATTCCTTTGTATAAAATACTACGGACAAGTATTAGGGATAGGCGAAGAGTAAATTTTTTTTTGTACTAACATAAGTATTTTTGCATAGATAAAATATCAAAGTTGATAATAAAGTCAAATATTTAAAACTCGGAATTTCAGTTGAGAAAAAAGTAAACATTGAAATAAAGTGTCAGTTATAGTTCAAGATTAAAGAGGGGATTTGGTTAATTGCATGCCTCCCTGTTGCCGTGCACCGTTGAAATGCCTGAGTTAGATGACCTGATGAAACCAATGATTTATATACACACACACAACATGACTGACAGGGGGTATTGAAGCAACCATGCCTCCATCTTGGAACTCACCCACCATTGGGGGAAAAAATTATAATTTGGAACCAATAGAAATATATTTAATACATGTTAGTTATATTATGTAAGCTAAACATTAAAAGCATTACAATTTTCCTTACGGTGTCTTTTTTTTTATTACTAATGTTACTGTCCCCACTAAACATTTTTTTTTTTAAATGCATGTAATTTTGTCCTTGAAACATTTAATTGAAACACTGTAGAATCCCATTCATTCCTATGGAAGACTGATCCTACTGGGGAGGGCCAGTATGGCCGACAGGTGGCTTCAAAGCCTCTCAATAGCCAACACATAGCATCAGCAATCCAGGGTTTATATTTATATCATTCAGTGAAACTATCATTTGGAATTGGCTTTAGAAACGAGGAAATCCTTACTCTTTTAGCACATAATATTATTATAAGTATTAGGACCTTGTGGCACAGATTGGGTCTTTCAGAAGGAGGAGCCAAACCGACTTGGATGAGAGAGCCTATTGCAAAGTGAAATCAAAAATATTATACAGAATACATGACCAAAAGTATGTGGACACCTGCTCGTCAAACATCTCATTTCAAATTCATGGGCATAAATATGGAGTTAGTCCCTACTTTGCTGGGAAGGCTTTCCACTAGATGTAGGAACATTTCTGTGGGGACTTGCTTCCATTCAGCCACAAACAGTGAGGTTTGGGCACTGATGTTGGGTTGTTAGGCCTGGCTCGCAGTTGGTGTTCCAATTCATCCCAAAGGTATTCAATGGGGTTTAGGTCAGGGCTCTGTGCAGGCCAGTCAAGTTCTTCCACACCAATCTCAACAAACATTTTCTTTACGGACAGCGTTTTGTGCACGGGAGCATTGTCATGCTGAAACAGGAAAGGGCCTTTACCCAAACTGTTACAACAAAGTTGCACAGAATCTTCTAGAATACCATTGTTTGCTGTTGCGTTAAGACTTCCCTTCACTGGAACTAGGGGGCCTAGCTCATACCATGAAATACAGCCCCACAACATTATTCCTCTTCCACCAAACTTTACAGTTGACATTATGCACTCGTGCAGGTAGCTTTCTCCTGGCATCCGCAAAACCCAGATCTGTCCGTCGGACTGCCAGATGGTGAAACGTGATTCATCACTCCAGAGAACATGTTTCCACTGCTCCAGAGTCCAATGGCGGCGAGCTTTACACCACTCCAGCCGACACTTGGTATGGTGTTCTTAGGCTTGTGTGTCACTGCTCGGCCATGGAAACCCATTTCATTAAGCTCCCAACGAACAGTTCTTGTGCAGACGTTGCTTCCAGAGGCAGTTTGTAGTGTGTTGCAACCGAGGACATACGATTTTTACGCACCATGTGCTTCAGCAATCCAGTTCGGTGAGCTTGTGGCTTACCACTTTGCGGCTGAGCTGTTGTTGCGCCTACACGTTTCCACTTCACAATAACAGCACTTACAGTTGACCGGGGAAGCTCTAGCAGGGCAGAAATTTGACTGACTGACTTGTTGGCACGGTGGCATCCTATGACGGTGCCACGTTGAAAGTCACTGAGCTCTTCAGTTGGGCCATTCTACTGCCAATGTTTGTTTATGGAGATTACTTGGCTGTGTGCTCAATTTTATACACCTGTCGGCAACAAGTGTGGTTGAAATAGACGAATCCACTAATTTGAAGGGGTGTTCACATACTTTTGTATATATACAGTGTATTAGGAATTTCATCATTCCTCAGACCTCACCCCTCCCCTAGTCAAGTATCAGCCCTGCACTAGTTAAGCATCACCCCACCTTCTCAATCCTCACCCCTGCATTGGTCAGGTATAATCCTGCCTCATCACTCATCTGTGACTGAGTCAGTTCTCACCCTTGCATTACACCACATTCTTTTAAAACCACAATGACCATGACTATTGGCCGAAATACATTTAAACAGCCAGCTATGAATGATCATTTAGCATCATGGTGACATATTAATTTCAAAAAGGTACTAGCAAGAATAGCTTAGGGAAATTATGTTGACATACACAAACTAGAGTCCTTCACTTGCTTGCCAGCTATGAACTTATTTACAGGATAGCTAGCCACAAAAACTAGATTGGGTAGGTCTAGTTACATAGCAGGATTAATTAGTAAAGATCCCTCAATCTGCCGTTGGCGCACATACAAATTAGCCTCAAGGTTGCCTTGTTAAATCTTCTTCATTCTCTTCAATTAAATACCATGACTGTTTTCTCATTAGCTGGGAATGTTTGAAATGTCCAATACAACATACATTGGTGATGTTGTTTTACTTTAAGACAGACTGGTAGAATAGCTTGCATGGCTAAACATCACTAGCATTCACTGGTTGAAGTATCTTAAGAGTAATGGGAGTTGATTGGTGACTATGACATGAATATATATATATATATCACAACATTTGGACGCGAGTTATAATACAAAATAATGTAAACTGTCTTATTGCTTGAATTCAGGCTTGACTGAATGGTGAAAGATTGCTTCCGTACCACATTTCAATTTTCCCATGTGGACCAATGCAGCCAGTGGAGTGCCTACGACATCCATAGCTAGTAACTTTGTAATGGAAATCAATTTAATCATAGCAAATTATGGTATTTCTTAATTGCCAGCTACATTTTCCAAATATTATCCTTCCATGTGTTGTCAGCTCTTAGCATATTTTTTTGGCCAATGTAAAAGCTCATTGTGAACAAATGAGTGCAAGGGTGAGAAGGAGAAGTGAGGCTTGACTAATGCAGGGGTGAGGAAGATTGAGGAGAAGGAGTGACACTTAACTAGTGCAGGGTTGATACTTGACATGGCGAGGGGTGAAGAATGAGAGTTCCTAATATGTATTCCATACACTTGTGTACCAGCTCATCCCAGCAGTCGCATGTCAGTGCGATTATGGCTGAGAAGAATATCCTGCTGTAGCCTATTAAAGAAATACTTTATTCTGGAGAGAGTGACTTTATTCTCCAAATATTGCGACTTTATTCATGAATTTGTATTTTGACTTTATTCCAAATATGATTTTTTAATATTCTCCACACACAATACCCTCACCAATCACCATTCATATTTTTTTTCTCTTCACTTGGCCCTAATATTCTTGTGTAAAATAAAGACTGTAACCATAATGTGTAACAGGGTGAAATCTATACGATCCCATTTTAAAGCCTCCCTGAAAGTCTAAGTGTCTTACTGTATCGTTTGGGCCCATCCTCCAGACAAAAGGTGATGGTCAGCATGGCATCATCTTCAAAGAACTCTGTGGTGAAGGCATCCCACCAGAGATTGTCACAGTCCTACAACACACAATAAATTAATAAATCTGCCATCACAAGTTGTCAGAGTCTTACAAGAGCACAGTAAGACTGACAACCGGAATAATTGAGTTTATGTGTGTGTGTGTTGGGCTTTCACCTCTGTCCAGTTCTGTAGCCGCTTGTTGAGCTCAAATATCCTGTAGTCTGTCTGGTTGCCGTATGGTGTAGGTCTCCTGCAACAGGACAGAGCAGGGTCAGTACACAACTTTATTTTCCGGTTGAAAGTTTTTCTCCAACACTTTTTGGAGGCCTGAGGGGTGATTGTTGAATCTGTGATGTATGCTCAGTCGGTGTACTCACCCCATGCCAGGCTCTAGGTATGACGGAGGGTACATTGGTGTTGGCCTGCAGACAGACAGGCGAGAGTGAAAATGTATTATAATAATTATATAGGTACTAATAGTACCAACCTACAGTACTAACAGTATGAGCTAAGTGGAAGTTGTGTGTTTCCTACCCCACGTCTCTGTCCAGCATGGTGCCGGGGTGGAAGGGGGGGAAGGCACTGCCGTTAGGGCCGGGCTCCTTGGGGGAGTACAGCTTGAACGACTTAGATGAACAGCCTAGAGAGTGAGAGCGAGAGAGAGGGAAAAAGGAGATTGAGCGATTTGGTGCTCTGTACACAGCAACAACAAAAATCGACCAATGAATTGTAGCCTCGCACCAACACGCCCCACAATTGAGCCATTAGACTGCTAAATAGGGTCAATGCAATGTAACTATCTTGCACTGAATATGCACACTCACAAGCATAAATAAACACACAATTTTCTCTCTCCCCCCCTCTCTATATCTCCCCCCTCCTCCACCTCTCTCTCTCCCTCCCTCCCTCCCTCCCCTCCACCTCCCTCCCTCCCTCCCTCCCTCCTCCACCTCCCTCTCTCCCCCTCCCTCCACCCTCCCTCCCTCCACCTCCCTCCACTCTCTCCCTCCCCTCCTCCCTCCACCTCTCCCTCCCTCCACCCTCCTCCCTCCACTCTCCCTCCACCTCTCTCCCTCCACCTCTCTCCCTCCACCTCTCTCCCTCCACCTCTCTCCCTCCACACACACACACAGCTCAATAAAGGGAACACTTAAACAACACAATGTAACGCCAAGTCAATCACACTTCTGTGAAATCAAACTGTCCACTAAGGAAGCAACACTGATTGACAATAAATTTCACATGCTGTTGTGCAAATGGAATAGACAACAGGTGGAAATTATAGGCAATTAGCAAGACACCCACAAAGGAGTGGTTCTGCAGGTGGTGACCACAGACCACTTCTCATGCTTCCTGGCTGATGTTTTGGTCACTTTTGAATGCTGGCGGTGCTTTCACTCTAGTGGTAGCATGAGACGGAGTCTACAACCCACACAAGTGGCTCAGGTAGTGCAGCTCATCCAGGATGGGACATCAATGCGAGCTGTGGCAAGAAGGTTTGCTGTGTCTGTCAGCGTAGTATCCAGAGCATAGAGGCTCTACCAGGAGACAGGCCAGTACATCAGGAGACGTAGAGGAGGCCGTAGGAGGGCAACAACCCAGCAGCAGGACCGCTACCTCCGCCTTTGTGCAAGGAGGAGCAGGAGGAGCACTGCCAGAGCCCTGCAAAATGACCTCCAGCAGGCCACAAATGTGCATGTGTCTGCTCAAACGGTCAGAAACAGACCCCATGAGGGTGGTATGAGGGTCCGACAGGTGGGGGTTGTGCTTAGAGCCAAACACCGTGCAGGACGTTTGGCATTTGCCAGAGAACCCCAAGATTGGCAAATTCGCTACTGGCGCCCTGTGCTCTTCACAGATGAAAGCAGGTTCACACTGAGCACGTGACAGACATGACAGAGTCTGGAAACGCTGTGGAGAACGTTCTGCTGCCTGCAACATCCTCCAGCATGACCGGTTCGGCGGTGGGTCAGTCATGGTGTGGGGTGGCATTTCTTTGGGGGGCCGCACAGCCCTCACAGCCCATGTGCTTGCCAGAGGTAGCCTGACTGCCATTAGGTACCGAGATGAGATCCTCAGACCCCTTGTGAGACCATATGCTGGTGCGGTTGGCCCTGGGTTCCTCCTAATGCAAGACAATGCTTGACCTCATGTGGCTGGAGTGTGTCAGCAGTTCCTGCAAGAGGAAGGCATTGATGCTCTGGACTGGCCCGCCCGTTCCCCAGACCTGAATCCAATTGGGCACATCATGTCTCACTCCATCCACCAACGCCACGTTGCACCACAGACTGTCCAGGAGTTGGCGAATGCTTTAGTCCAAGTCTGGGAGGAGATCCCTCAGGAGACCATCCGCCACCTCATCAGGAGCATGCCCAGGCGTTGTAGGGAGGTCATACAGGCACGGAGGCCACACACACTACTGAGCCTCATTTTGACTTGTTTTAAGGACATTTCAAAGTTGGATCAGCCTGTAGTGTGGTTTTCCACTTTAATTTTGAGTGTGACTCCAAATCCAGACCTCCATGGGTTGATAAATTTGATTTGCATTGATAATTTTTGTGTGATTTTGTTGTCAGCACATTCAACTATGCAAAGAAAAAATTATTTTATAAGAATATTTCATTCAGATCTAGGATGTGTTATTTTAGTGTTTCCTTTATTTTTTTGAGCAGCGTATATATACACACACACACACACACACACACGTTCATGAGTTCGGGGTCACTTAGAAATGTCCTTGTTCTTGAAAGAGAAGCACATTTTTTTGTCCACTAAATTAACATCAAATGGATCAGAATACAGTGTAGACATTAACAATGTTGTAAATTACCATTTGAGCTGAAAATGGCAGATTTTTATGGATTATCTACATCGGCGTACGTTGGCACGTTGTGTTAGCTAATCCAAGTTTATAATTTTAAAAAGGCTAATTGATCATTAGAAAACCATTTTGCAATTGAGCAAGAGGAAAAGTAATGAAAACCATTTTGCAATTGAGCAAGAGGACAAGTACTAGTGTCTAGTAAGAGAAACAGACACCGCACTTAACTGGCAGCTTCAATAAATAGCACCCACAAAACACCAATCGCAACATCAAGATGCTGGCCTTCTAGGCAGAGTTGCAACGAAAAAGCCATATCTCAGACTGGCCAATAAAAAGAAAAGATGACAGACACTGGACAGAGGAACTCTGCCTAGAAGGCCAGCATCCCGGAGTCGCCTCTACGCTGTTGACATTGAGACTGGTGTTTTGCGGGTACTGTTTAATGAAGCTGCCAGTTGAGGACTTGGTGTCGGTTTCTCAAACTAGATACACTAATGTACTTGTCCTTTTGCTCAGTTGTGCACAGGGCCTCCCCTCTTTCTATTCTGGTTAGAGCCAGTTTGCACTGTTCTGTTAAGGGAGTAGTACACAGCTTTGAACAAGATCTTCAGGTACTTGGCAATTTCTCACATGGAATTGCTTTCATTTCTCAGAACAAGAATAGACTAATGAGTTTCAAAAGAAAGTTGTTTGTTTCTGGACATTTTGAGCCTGTAATCTAACCCACAAATGCTGATGCTCCAGATACTCAACTAGTCAAAAGAAGGCCAGTTGTATTGCATCTTTAAATCAGCACCACAGCTTTCAGCTGTGCTAACATAATTGAAAAAGGGTTTTCTAATGATCAATTCACCTTTTAAAATTATAAACTTGGACTAGCTACCAAAACGTGCCATTGGAACACAGGACTGATGGTTGCTGATAATGTACACCTATGTAGATATTCCATTATTATAAATAAATAAAAACCTGTCGTTTCCAGCTACAATAGTCATTTACAACTTGTCTACACCTTATTTCTGATCAATTTGATGTTATTTTAATTGGCAAAATGTGCTTCTCTTGCAAAAACAAGGACATTTCTAAGTGACCCCAAACTTTTGACCGGTAGTAATATATATACACACACATATACAGTCGTGGCCAAAAGCTGAGAATGAAGCAAATATTATTTTCTACAAAGTTTGCTGCTTCAGTGTCTTTAGATATTTTTGTCAGACGTTACTATGGAATACTGAAGTATAATTACAAGCATTTCATAAGTTGCAAAGGCTTTTATTAACAATTACATGAAGTTGATGCATAGAGTCAATATTTGCAGTGTTGACCCTTCTTTTTCAAGACCTTTGCAATCCGCCCTGGCATGCTGTCAATTAACTTCTGGGCCACATCCTGACTGATGGCAGCCCATTCTTGCATAATCAATGCCTGGAGTTTGTCAGAATTTGTGGGTTTGTGTTTGTCCACCCGCCTCTTGAGGATTGACCACAAGTTCTCAATGGGATTAAGGTCTGGGGAGTTTCCTGACCATGGACCCAAAATATTGATGTTTTGTTCCCCGAGCTACTTAGTCATCACTTTGCCTTATGGCAAGGAGCTCTATCATGCTAGAAAAGGCATTGTTCGTCACCAAACTGTTCCTGGATGGTTGGGAGAAGTTGCTCTCAGAGGATGTGTTGGTACCATTCTTTATTCATGGCTCTGATCTTAGGCAAAATTGTGAGTGAGCCCACTCCCTTGGCTGAGAAGCAACCCCACACATGATTGGTCTCAGGATGCTTTACTGTTGGCATGACACAGGACTGATGGTATCGCTTTCCTTGTCTTCTCCGGACAAGCTTTTTCAAGCTTTCCCCCAGTCCTCAGCAGTCCAATCCCTGTACCTTTTGCAGAATATCAGTCTGTCCCTGATGTTTTCCTGAAGAGATGTGACTTCTTTGCTGCCCTTCTTGACACCAGGCCATCCTCCAAAAGTCTTCGCCTCACTGTGCGTGCAGATGCACTTACACCTGCCTGCTGCCATTCCTGAGCAAGCTCTGTACTGGTGGTGCCCTGATTCTGCAGCTGAAACAACTTTAGGAGACGGTCCTGGCGCTTGCTGGATTTTCTTGGGTGCCCTGAAGCCTTCTTCACAACAATTGAACCGCTCTCCTTGAAGTTCTTGATGATCCGTTAAATGGTTGATTTAGGTGCATTCTTACTGGCAGCAATATCCTTGCCTGTGAAGCCCTTTTTGTGCAAAGCAATGTTGACGGCACGTTTTTCCTTGCAGGTAACAATGGTCGACAGAGGAAGAACAATGATTCCAAGCTCCACCCTCCTTCTGAAGCTTCCAGTCAGTTATTTGAACTAAATTAGCATGACAGAGTGATCTCCAGCCTTGTCCTCGTCAACACGCACACCTGTGTTAACGAGAGAATCACTGACTTGTCAGCTGGTCCTGTGGCAGGGTTGAAATGTAATGGAAATGTTTATTTGGGATTCAGTTAAATTTCCATGACAAAGGGGGATCTTGCAATTAATTGTAATTCATCTGATCTCTACATAACATTCTGGAGAATATGCAAATTGCCATTATACAAACTGAGGCAACAGACTGTGAAAATGAATATGTGTGTCATTCAAAACTTATGGCCAAGACCGTACACAAATGTTCACTCATCATATGCTGCTGCTACTCCGTTCATTATTCCTTATTCGTACTCTTATTATTATTCTGCTTAGGGTTGAATGGCGGGAACCTCATATTTACCATACCAAAACCTCTTTTCCCAGGATAAATACATTATAATAAATTATTTATATGAACAGCATGATGTGAAATGGAACTGTTAAATTATGTCTAAATCTGGCTACTCTCCTGCTTTCTCTCTGCATGATCAATCAATGCTCAGGGTGGGGACATACAATCCATCTCAGTACGGAGTGCAGTTTTTGAACCTCTTGAAACTCTGGGGGCGCCATTTCATTTTTGGATGAAAAACGTTCCCGTTTTAAACAAGATATTTTGTCACAAAAAGATGCTCGACTATGCATATAATTGATAGCTTTGGAAGGAAAACACTCTGAAGTTTCCAGAACTGCAAAGATATTGACTGCGAGTGCCCCAGAACAGGAGCTACAGGCAAAACCAAGATGAAACTGCAACCAGGAAATCAGCAGGATTTTTGAGGCTCTGTTTTCCATTGTCTCCTTATATGGCTGTGAATGCGACAGGAATGAGCCTGCCCTATCTATCGTTTCCCCAAGGTGTCTGCAGCATTGTGACGTATTTGTAGGCATATCATTGGAAGATTGACCATAAGAGACTACATTTTCCAGTTGTCCGCCCGGTGTCCTCCGTCGAAATTGGTGCCTCATTTTCAGCTGCTGGTATTTTTCCATGGGATTCTGAGATTAAAGCAGGCTTCCATGAACGGCATATCAATGAAGAGATATGTGAAAAAACACCTTGAGGATTGATTCTAAACAACGTTTGCCATGTTTCGGTCGATATTATGGAGTTAATTTGGAAAAAGTTGTACGTTTTGGTGACTGAATTTTCGGTTCGTTTCGGTAGCCAAATGTGATGTACAAAACGGAGCGATTTCTCCTACACAAAGATTCTTTCAGGAAAAACTGAACATTTGCTATGTAACTGAGAGTCTCCTCATTGAAAACATCCGAAGTTCTTCAAAGGTAAATGATTTTATTTATTTGGTTATCTGGTTTTTGTGAAAATGTTGCGTGCTAAATGCTACGCAAAATGCTAAGCTAGCTTGCAATACTCTTACACAAATGCTTGATTTGCTATAGTTCAAAAGCATATTTTGAAAATCTGAGATGACAGTGTTGTTAAGAAAAGGCTAAGCTTGAGAGCAGGCATATTATTTTAATTTCATTTGCGATTTTCAGAAATCGTTAACGTTGCGTTATGCTAATGAGCCTGAGGCTGTATTCACGATCCCGGATACGGGATGGGTAGTATCAATGCATGTAGACCTGTCATGGTAACTTGTTTTCTTATGACAGGATGGCCCTACATTTGCTGCAGCATAGCCTTTTCTACATGAATATAAGGACCGAACGCGCGTGTAATTCACACATCTCCATCTGGCTTTCAGGGGTCACCTTAAATAGTAAAGATTTTATTTTATTGCAGCTGCCGTTTTAAATGCTATTCTAATTGCACCCGAAATAGACAATCCTGTTCAAGATTGATAAAGGCATATAGATAGGATGTCCTAGCCTACCGCTTTCAGGTAATACATTCAATGCAGTATTAGCCTTATATTTTGCTAATGGAGGATGGGTTATGCACAGTAAGCTTCAACTTAGCCTCCATCCGTCCAGGATGTCCACGCCAAATGTGTTGTGGTTGTAGTCCAGGATGATGGCTGGCTTCCTGTCCTCACAATCACTTATCTTAGCCATTTTGTGCAGTGTGCTCAGGAGGACCACATTCTTATTTCTCTTTGGGGGGTAAGAAACTACTGGTGGTGAAGGCAAACTTTGATGAGAAGGCATCCCTCCCCATACTGCGAGTTGTACAGAGGGGAGCTCGGGCTTGTTCTTTCTAACTGTGCCAACCATGGCGATCTTCCACTTCAGGAGCTGCTGGCTGAGTTCATAAGAAGTGAAGAAATTTGCACACACGAAATTGTGCCCCCTCAGTCCATCTGTCACATCAAGCACAACCCGCATCCCCTGGTTTTTCTCCGGGCCTCCACTGGTCGGCTTCCCTGTGTAGACTTCTATCTTCCAAGCGTAGCTGGATTGTGCGTCACAGGCCACCCATATCTTGATGCCATGCTTTGCTGGCCATATACTGCCGGAAAGGACAGCGACCTTTTGACAAAAGAGATTACTCAATGATATTACAGCAATACAAAATAAAAGTTAAAAATATTAAATTGCAGATGATGATGATTATTTTTTTTGTTTTAACCATTGAATGGAACCAGTTGCTCATCCACTTACTTCAGGCCCAGGGTTGTAGAGGTACAGCAGAGGCTCCACCCACTTCTCCCAGACCTCTCTTATGGCCACTAGTTTGTCTCACACATCTTGCAGGTCTTGACTCACGGTTGTCAAATCGTAGCATTCTTGAGATAGTGAGAAAGACTTCCAGTGGCATCGTGGCACAGAAAAATCACCCTTCCACTCTCTGCATCCCAGAGACTACATGTGGCCTCGACCTCGGGACCCATACACACCCACTAAGATAAGCAGCCATATGTAGGTAGGGAGGTCAATCTCATCCATCCTGTTCCAGGTGACTCCATATTTACAGAAACCCTCCAAATTGGTCATCTCCAGGATGATTTTTTCCATGGCTGATGTGATGAACATGTAGAATGTTGAGGCGAAATCCTGGGCTTGGGCAACTGCATGTCCTGTGTCCTGGGGGTCATCCTTGACATTTTGTGCTGCCATCTTGCCCTGGTTGTTATGTGGTGACAAGGACCATGTTATTTTACTGTTTACTGTCAGTCTTTGACAAAAATGTCTCTTTCGGCGTGGGAGATTTCTTCATCTGAAGATGCATCATGCTCTGGGTTGCAATTCTTCCCCCATCTTCTTCAGATACCTCCTTTTCTAAATCATTGTTCTCTTGTTCCTCCTGGACATATATAAAAAAAAATCAATACTACAACTTGCGGGGCACTGAAACATGCACTCACAGCTTCAGCAAAGATGGAACTGGGGGACTCATCTGCAGTCTGACTGTATTCCCCATGAGTAAACAATGCTTTCAATAAATGTTTATTTTGTTTGAAATTGTTTTTATTTTGTATGTGAACTTGAGTCGTGTGGGGTTGTGGAGGGGAGATGCTGCACATGCACAATTACATTTTAGTTTTGTCTGAGTTCAATCAGTAGCACACAATCTCAATTTCTCAGTGTGTGTGTGTGTGTAAATGATTTTAACTGCCGGGTCAAAAATGACCCTAAGACAATCTTTGTACCCTGGTGGTATACAGCTTTCATGGAAATATGAACAAAGGCGATGTTTTCACTTTTTCTAATGTTGGGGGTCACTCTAGGGAAAGTCATCAAATTTCAAGTTGAAAAAATATAATTTAGGGGTTCTCTCCACTGTTAAACAGTGGCGGGTCATTTTTGACCTAAATGATATCACAAAACTGATTTGACATGATTATTGTTTAGATCCCCACATTATTTACATTAGAAATATTGTTTCAATGTCCAACCTTTTGATGTTAAAGCTTTGGGGCAGAGTCTCTACACACAAAGGATGTTTGACTTCTTCATATTGCAGTTCAGATAGACTATGATCGGTCGTTAAAGTCACAGGACCAGCCCACTCTCCCCTCCCTCTCTGGTGGGAGAGGGGGGCCTCTCTTTGATCCTCACCCAGGAGGGAGGAAAATATCCAACCCTAATTCTGAGGCCTAGTCACTTTACCCTGCCTTTATGTACATATCTACCTCAAACACCTCGCACCCCTGCACATTGAAATGGTACTGCTACTCCCTCTATATAGCTTCATTCTTCAAATCAAACCTTAAATCGATCACACACGGTGAAGAGATGTTATTGCGAGTGTAGCGAAATGCTTGCACTTCTAGTTCCGACAGTGCAGCAATATCTAACAATTACACACAAATCTAAGTAAAGGCATAACAATATATACACTACTGTTCAAAAGTTTGGGGTCACTTAGAAATGTCCTTGTTTTTTAAATAAAAGCACATTTTTGCCCATTAAAATAACATCAAATTGATCAGAAATACAGCGTAAACATTGTTAATGTTGTAAATGACTTGTTGCTGGAAACAGCTGATTTTTTAAATGGAATATCTACATGGGCGTACAGAGGCTCATTATCAACCATCATCACTCCTGTGTTCCAATGGCACATTGTGTTAGCTAATCCAAGTTTATCATTTTAAAAGGCAGATTGATCATTAGAAAACCCTTTTGCAATTATGCACAAAAACTGTTGTCCTGATTAACTTCGATGAATAAGGTGCCCAGAGTAAACTCCCTGCTACTCAGACCCATATGCAGATTATTAGTATTGGATAGAAAACACTCTGCTGAAGTTTCCAAAACTGTTCAAATAATGTCTGTGAGCATAACAGAACTCATATGGCAGGCAAAAACCTGAGAAAAATCCAACCAGGAAGTGGGAAATCTGAGGTTTGTTGTTAAAAAAAGTGATTGCCTTTCCAATATACTGTCTATGGGGCCATATTGTACTTCCTAGGGCTTCCACTAGATGTCCGTCTTTAGAACTTTGTTTCAGGCTTCTACTATGAAAGGGGAGCGAATAAGAGCTGTTTGAACCAGGGGTCTGGCTGAAAGCCTTTAGTTAAGTCTCAACCTCTTAAAGGATAGGAGGAAGCATTTCTACTTTTTGATAAATAGGGTGCACAATTTCAACTTCCTGCTACTCATGTCAGGAATATATTATATGCATATGATTGGTAGGTGTGGATAGAAAACACTGAAGTTTCTAAAACTGGTTCAATCATGTCTGTGACTATAACAGAACTTATGTAGCAGGCAAAACCCCAAGGAAAAACTGTTCAGAATAAAATAAATTCCCTCTGACAGTTCCCTCAATTGTCTTTGTCAAGGGAAATTAGATAGGAACTGTAAAATGGGCGCTACGACTTCCACAGGACGTCACCAGTCTTTGGAATTGGGTTGAAGTTAATCATTGGTGAAACGAAGAAGAGGCACTTCCTGGTACACGTTACACTTTTGATAGTTACGCAAGAGGGAAAAAGGAGCATGTTTTGTTTACTTTCTCTATCGAATACAGTTTGCCCCGTCTACAATTTGATCGGTTATTAACCTTTAAAAAATACCTAAAGTTGTATTACAAAAGTAGTTTGAAATATTTTGGCAAAGTTTATAGGCAACTTTTGAAATGTTTTGGAGTGACGTTGTGTTTTGGAAAGCTGTTTTTTCCGGATCAAACCTGCTTTATAAATGGACATTTTGGGTACACATGGACGGAATTAATCGAACAAAAGGACCAATTGTGATGTTTATGGGTCATATTGGAGTGCCAACAAAGAAGCTTGTCAAAGGTAATGCATGTTTTATATTTTATTTCAGCGTTTTGTGTAGCGCCGGCTACGCTGATTCTTTTGTTTACAACTCGTTCAGGTGGTTCAGGGGGGGTGCATGCTATCAGATAATAGCTTCTCATGCTTTTGCCGAAAAGCATTTTTAAAATCTGACATGTAAAATCTGACATGGTGTTCATCGCAAATGAAATGAAAGAAATATATTCACTCACAAGCTTAGCCTTTTGTTAACAACACTGTCATCTCAGATTTTCAAAATATGCTTTTCAACCATAGCTACACAAGCATTTGTGTAAGAGTATTGATAGCTAGCATAGCATTAGCCTAGCATTCAGCAGGCAACATTCACAAAAACAAGAAAAGCATTCAAATAAAATAATTTACCTTTGAAGAACTTCGGATGTTTTCAATGAGGAGACTCAGTTAGATAGCAAATGTTCAGTTTTTCCCAAAAGATTTTTTGTGTAGGAGAAATCGCTCCGTTTTGTTCATCACGTGTGGCTAAAGAAAAAACCCCAAAAATTCAGTCATTACAACGCCAAACTTTTTTCCAAATTTAACTCCATAATATCGACAGAAACATGGCAAACGTTGTTTAGAATCAATCCTCAAGGTGTTTTTCACATATCTATTCGATGATAAATAATTCGTGGCAGTTGCCTTTCGCCTCTGAACCCAATGGAAAAGTGGACGCAGCTGGAGATTGCGCAATAATTTCGACAGAGGACACCAAGCGGACACCTGGTAAATGTAGTCTCTTATGGTCAATCTTCCAATGATATGCCGACAAGTGCGTGACAACGCTGCAGACACCTTGGGGAAACGACAGAAAGTGTAGGCTCATTCCTGGCGCATTCACAGCCATATAAAGGAGACATTGGAACACAGCGCCTTCAAAATCTGGGCCATTTCCTGTTTGAAATTTCATCTTAGTTTTGCCTGTAGCATCAGTTCTGTGGCACTCACAGATAATATATTTGCAGTTTTGGAAACGTCAGTGTGTTTTCTTTCCAAAGCTGTCAATTATATGCATAGTCGAGCATCTTTTCGTGACAAAATATCTTGTTTAAAACGGGAACATTTTTTTATCCAAAAATTAAGAGCGCCCCCTATATCAAAGAAGTTAAATGACTGAACAAATAATTTTAAATGGAACTGTAACTAAGTAAACGTATACTCTGTTTTATTATATCTGATTAACAATATGAGTTCATAAGAAGGGATTGTGTGACACGGACAAGGAGTAATTAAAGTTAATGAACACCATTCCAACTAGGCAGAAACGAATGGGTTGTGGATTAAGTAAGCAGATAAGGTAGTTAACCTATGGTTGAACCGACGAAACTTAGCTCTGGGGTATTTTAGATAAGACAGTGAGTGCATTCCAAGGTTCTGTTAATTAGAACTGTCAGCTAAGTGGTGATCGATAATGTTGAGGGGTCAAAAGTTAATTAAGTTGTGTGTCCTGTGTATGTGCTAGGGGGGTCAGAATGAACCTTTAAAGTTCCCTATGACCCGGTCTGGAGGAGGAGATTCATTTTTGGAGCAATGAAATTTCATGTTATTGTATATAAACTGTTGCTCGTGGTAATGCGCTCAGAGAATAAATGCTGTTACCTATTATTGATAAGACTGGTCTCCGTCTATTTTATGCAAACAAGAATCTTACAAATTCTCATGAAACAGATTAAGTGAATTCAATTAATGAAAACACATTGGTATATTTAAATTACAGTAACACCAAGGAACTTTAAGCTCTCAACCTGCTCCACTACAGCCCCGTGGATGAGAATGTGGGTGTGCTCGGTCCTCCTCTTCCTGTAGCCCACAATCATCTCCTTAGTTTTGGTTACGTTGAGGGATAGGTTGTTATTCTGGCACCACACGGCCAGGTCTCTGACCTCCTCCCTATAGGCGGTCTCGTCGTTGAGCAGGCCTACCACTGTTGGGGTCGTCTGCAAACTTAATGATGGTGTTGTGCCTGGCCATGAGGTCGTGGGTGAACAAGGAGTACAGGAGAGTAATGAGCACGCACCCCTGGGGAGCTCCAGTGTTGAGGATCAGCATGACAGATGTATTAGCTAGGTTGCCACTTGTTGTTCGCCTATTAAAATTAAACTTCAGGTCATGAAAATAAATAGCTAACCAGCTACTCAACCCTGTTGCGCAAAGCTAATGTTATAAGCAGCCAGCTAGCTTCATCTGGCTAGTGAGGCTCGACCGGACCGGATTATGTGTTGGGATGCTAGTCACAATAAGGATTAGGCACAATAGTGGAATTTGCGGTTTGCCTTCAAATTAAAAGTATGTCATTGACAGCAATGCAAATTAATACAAATAGTAGAATTATGCCATACTTTTATTTTGAAGGTTAACCACAAAGTCCACTATTGTAGCTTTTCTTATAAATTAGGGTTATTTTAGATGACACCAAGCTACATACAGTTGAATTCAGAAGTTTACATACACTTTAGAGAAATACATTTAAACTCAGATGTTCACAATTCCTGACATTTAATCCTAGTAAATAATCCCGAGTAAACAATACAGCCTGGATTCGAACCAGGGACTGTAGTGGTGCCTCTTGCACTGAGATGCAGTGCCTTAGACTGCTGCATCCATGTGTGTGTAAACTATTTAACTGTACTAGTATTGTTTTTTTTTTGCAAGGAAAATATCAGATATCGGCCAAAAATGTCATATGGGTGCATCACTCCTAACAATACATGCAAATCCCCCAAAAAGTAAGAAAGGAACTAAGAAATATCAAAATATTAGAAAGAGCAATGTCAGAGTCCGGAAAATATATGTATATGATGGTGTATATACACATTATGGACAGTACATGAATAGAAAAGGTGTACAGCAGTGGTTATATGGGATGAGCCTCGACTAGAAAACAGTAAGTACGCAATTCATTTCAAGGTTGTATTCGGCACATGTGACAAGTAAAATTTGATTTGAGTATATACGCATTAGGTGTGTAAAACGCACTCCGTCTGATGGCCCATATATAGAAGGGGTGACAGACCTCTCCCCTCTTCTCCAGATGATAGCTGGTGTGTGTGTTGCCCCTACTACAGAAACTGATCTAAGGTCTGCTTTGAATGTTCTCTTCAATGGGATTTGGGGAGGATAAGCTGATCCTATATCTGTTAGGTTGAGCCTACATGACAATTTCACTAGCCCTACAGATATGATTGGAGATGGTGGATTAACTGGTGCTTTTCCACTGAGATTTAACCCCACACTAGTGGGTCCCCAGTGTTTTTTAAATGAAAGCTCAAGTGTAATTATGTTTCCATCAGGAGTGTGACACTACATATGTTTTATTCTGTAAGGTGTTAACATGTAGCAATTGTTATGTAAACGCACGCTAAAAAGTAACCTGACCCAGAACCTGGGCTTGGCCCCAAGTCCAGGAAGGTCCACCGGAGCCATGCATGGCCCAGTGAGACACAGGTGACGGCCCGCGTAGAGATCGAAACAGAGAAGTCTGAGCCTTTTGGGTAGAACCTCATTGGAAATACACCATCCATGTTTTGCTATTGAATACGGGGTCACACGACAGAATATAAAACCACCATGGTTAGAACGATAATTTAATCCCCTAAAATCGTCCATTGATTTGAGGTTTAAAAAATAAACAGAAAGGCACCATAATTATATCATTAGCATTAAATACAATGGAAGTCACAGAGCTGAGAACCTATAGCAGCCAACTACATGGTGAATTCCTCATTCATTGTCTTGATTAATATTAAGAATGAGATCAACTGAACAAAAGGTTTGACTGATGCTGATGACAAGCTAGCTAAAACAGCAGCAAGATTGTCTTGACCAGTGTGGCAGTGATTAGCTAACTGGCGTTAGTCAATGCTAAACTAGCTAGTGTGGCAGTGAATAGCTAACTGGGGTTAGCCAATGCTAAACAAGCTAGCTATAACGTTAGTTAGCTGCACGGACCACACTTGAAATGTGCCTAATAATATAATTTATACTTACACTGCAACAAGGCAAGTTAGTAACTAGTATAGTAAATTGCTAACTTTAATCCACCATACCTGCACAGAATGATTCACCGAAACGCGGTGTTCTTTCCAACAGTAAAAGCACCGCTCGGTGTTAGCAGGCTAGCTTGGATGCTAGCCGTCCCAATTTGGAGCACCTTCAGCGTAGTCCTTATTTCCGTTTTCCTCTCCGAAACAAAACGAAAAGCAAAACAAAAGTAAAAGCGAATGAGTACGTCCTCGGTCTCGTTATTTTTGCACTTACAAAGTCGCGTTTTTTTAAGCAACCCAGATGTTGAAAAGTGGGGATCTAGCCAGCTAGAGACGAAGCCAAACCCTTTGTTCCTAACCAGACGCGAACAATGGCCCCCGTCTCTGCTCTTACGTCTCTCCTCCCTGCTTGCGTAAACATTCCCTCTGCAGAATGGGCTCCCCCAATCGTGTTTAATCGAAATGTAATCTGCCTTTACAACACCCTCCCTCCTATTCACAAACTAATAGCTATGTAGTAAAGCTCTAAACATTTGCTATGAATTGTAGGTGTATTAAAATAAATAATAGTCAGTATCAAGCTAGCCTTTTTAAAACAATCACATTCACTGCCTCTCATTCAGTCAGTACTAGCTTACAAAATTAATGCAGAGAAAAAGTTCGAGTGTAGCACCTTATCACACACTGACTGATCAAAGAAGTTCAGCTCATAAATATGCATCTAATAAATTGGGTAATTGGTCAACATTGGTGATACCTTTAGGACAAAACCTGGCAACAGCTCAAGGCACACAAAGTAGTACTCCTACACTAGAGGCCTGACATGACAGCTCTGAGTGATGAGCTGATAACACCACAGATAGCGCTGGAGGTCAAACCAAATATAATCCAACTACCCTCTGTAGTGCCTTGCAGTCAGAGGCTGAACGGTTGCCATACCAGGCAGTGATGCAACCCTTCAGGATGGTCTCGATGGTGCAGCTGTAAAATCATTTGAGGATCTGAGGACCCATGCCAAATCTTTTGAGTCTCCTGAGGGGGAATAGGTTTTGTCGTACCCTCTTCACAACTGTCTTGGTGTGCTTGGACCAGGTTAGTTTGTTGGTGATGTGGACACCAAGGAACTTGAAGCTCCACTACAGCCCCGTCGATGAGAATTGGTGCGTGCTCGGACCTCCTTTTCCTATAGTCCACAATCATCTCCTTTGTCTTGATCACGTTAAGGGAGAGGTTGTTGTCCTTGCACCACAAGGTCAGGTCTCTGACCTCCTCCCTATAGGCTGTCTCATTGTCTTCGGTGATCAGGCCTACCACCATTGTGTCATCAGCAAACGTAATGATTGTGTTGGAGTCGTGCATGGCCGTGCAGTCATGAGTGAACAGGGAGCAAAGGAAGGGACTGAGAACGCATCCCTGAGGGGCCCCCGTATTGAGGATGTGTTGTTACCTACCCTTATCACCTGGGGGCGGCCAGTCAGGAAGTCCCAGGGTCCTTAGCTTAGTGATGAGCATTGAGGTCACTATGGTGTTGAACTCTGAGCTGGAGTCAAATGAATAGCATTCTCACATAGGTTTTCCTTATGTCCAGGTGTGAAAGGACAGTGTGGAGTGCAATAGAGATGACATCATCTGTGGATCTGTGGGCGGTATGCAAATTGGGGTGGGTCTAGGGTTTGTGGGATAATGGAGTTGATGTGAGCCATGACCAGCATTTCATGGCTGCACACGTGAGTGTTGCAGGCCAGAAGTCATTTAGGCAGGTTACCTTAGTGTTCTTGGGCACAGGGACAAAGGTGGTCTGCTTGAAACATGTTGGTATTACAGACTCATACATGGAAAGCTTGAAAATGTCAGTGAAGACACTTGCCAGTTGTTCAGCGCATGCTCAGTGTACACGTCCTGGCAATCCATCTGGCTCTGCGCCCTTGTGAATGTTGACCTGTTTAAGGTCTTACTCACATCGGCTGTGATCACAGTCGTCTGGAACAGCTGGTGCTCTCATGCATGTTTCAGTGTTACTTGCTTCGAAGCGAGCATAGAAGTAATTTAGCTCATCTGGTAGGCTCGTGTCACTGGGCAGCTCTCAGCTGTGCTTCCCTTTATAGTCCTTAATAGTTTGCAAGCCCTGCCACATCCGACGAGTGTCGGAACCGGTGTAGTACGATTCGATCTTAGTCCTGTATTGACGCTTTGCCTGTTTGATGGTTCGTCAGAGGTTATAGCTGGATTTCTTATGACCTTCCGGATTAGAGTCCCGCACCTTGAAAGCGGGAGATCTACCCTTTAGCTCAGTGCAAATGTTGCCTGTAATCCATGTCTTCTGGTTGGGGTATGTACGTACAGTCACTGTGGGGACGATGTCCTCGATGCACTTATTTGATAAAGCCAGTGACTGATGTAGTTTACTCCTCAATGCCATTGGAAGAATCCTGGAACATATTCCAGTCTGTGCTTGCAAAACAGTCCTGTAGTTTAGAATCTGCTTCATCTGACCACTTTTTTTGACTGAATCACTGGTGCTTCCTTCTTTAATTTTTGCTTGTAAGCAGGAATCAGGAGGATATAATAATGGTCAGATTTGCCAAATGGAGGGCGAGGGAGAGCTTGTACGCGTCTCTGTGGAGTAAAGGTGGTCTAGAATTTAACATGCTGATAGAAATGAGGTAAAACTGATTTAAGTTTCCCTGCATTAACGTCCCCGGCCACTAGGAGCGCCGCCTCTGGATGAGCGTTTTTCTGTTTGCTTATGGCGGGGCGGTATGCAGCTCATTGTGTGCGGTTTTAGTGCCATCATCGGTCTGCGGTGGTATGTAGACAGCTATGGACAATACAGATAAAAACTCTCTAGGTAGATAATGGGGTCTACAGCTTGTCATGACATACTCTACCTCAGGTGAGCAAAATCTTGAGACTTCCTTAGATATCGTGCACCAGCTGTTGTTTACATATATACAGTGGGGAGAACAAGTATTTGATACACGGCCTATTTTGCAGGTTTTCCTACTTACAAAGCATGTAGAGGTCTGTAATTTTTATCATAGGTACACATCAACTGTGAGAGGCGGAATCTAAAACAAAAATCCAGAAAATCACATTGTATGATTTTTAAGAAATTAATTTGCATTTTATTGCATGACATAAGTATTTGATCACCTACCAACCAGTAAGAATTCCGGCTCTCACAGACAGAGTTGGAAATGTCATACTTGAGTAAAAGTAAAGATACCTTAATATAAAATGACTCAAGTAAAAGTGACTCAGTAAAATACTACTTGAGTAAAAGTTTGAAAGTATCTGATTTTAAATGTACTTTAAGTACAGTGGTGGAACATTTTCATACTTGAGTAAAAGTACAAAGTAAAAGTAAATGCTATACATCAAATTCCTTATATTCAGTAAACCAGATGGCACAATTTCCTTTTTTATAGATTTTTTTGACAGCCAGGGGCACACTCCCAACACTTAATAATTTACAAAGGATGAATTTATGTATCGTGAGTCCACCAGATGTAAGGCAGTAGGGATGACCAGGAACGTTCTCTTGATGAGTCTGTTAATTGGACATTTTTCCTGTACTGCAAAGTATTCAAATTGTAACTAGTACTTTTGGGTGTCAGGCAAAATGTATGGAGTAAAAAGTACATTTTCTTTAGGAATGTTGTGAAGTAAAAGTAAAAGTTGTCAAAAATATGAATACTGAAGTAAAGTACAGATACCCCAAAAAACTACTTAAGTAATTATATTTTAAAGTACTACTTAAGTACTTTATACCACTGCTTATGAATGAGCGTGGCTCACTTCATCACGACACTACGAGCTCCTGACCTGTAGTGTACCCCATCACCATTATGTTGTCAGAGGCAGAGGTGATATGGATTTACAGGCAGTGGACTCATACACAGAACAAAGCCATGTGAGACACTGTGGCAAAAAAGAAAGTTAGGAGGGATGGAAGGTGGGAAGAAAGGAAGGGGAATGTAAAGGGCATAAGAAAGTAGCATTTTGTATAATGGAAACAGGAATGAGAATTCAACTACTAGCCTAATTCCAGGCCTGATTTTTGTCCCCTGTGAGAGGCATGTGCTCAGTCACGCCTAACTAACTGTTGCCTTCTGTAGAGGGAGAGATTGAGAGAGATTGAGAGAAAGAAAGAAAGAACGAGAGATGGAGAAGGAGAGTGTGAGGGAACAAAAGAGGAGATTTGTGAAACAGCATTCCCCCTCAAATAAACCAGCTGAAAAACAGCTTGTCCTTTCTTTTGACCATGGAGCCGAATAAGATTTTATTTTTTAATTGAACCTTTATTTAACTAGGCAAGTCAGTTAAGAACAAATTCTTATTTACAATGATGGCCTACCCCAGCCAAACCCGGGCGATGCTGGGATAATTGTGCACCCAATCACAGCCGGATATGACACAGCCTGGATTCAAACCAGGGACTGTAGTGATGCCTCTTGTCCTGAGATGCAGTGCCTTAGACTGCTGCACCACTCGGGATCCCAAAATAACTGACAGTGCGATATGTTATTGGTGGATAAAAGCCCACAGGAAAACAGATCTAGTCTCAGCAGCACGATGCTGGAAAGCAGAATACTGTAGACATATGCACTCACACGCATACACAGCTGCACTACGGTGGGGCTGCTGCTGTCAGGCTCAATAGAGACAACAGTGTGTGTGTTCCTGTGTGGGTGTGTGTGTGTTCCTGCGTGTGTGCTGTGTGTACGTGAGAGTTCTTGGAAACAGCGGTACAATGTGCTTGTATGCCAGAACAGCCTGTTAAAGCCAGTAATCCCTATGCACTCCACTGTGCCATTGTGTTTCCTGTACAATAGACACATTATCTATAGGGGGCACTATACACAAACATTTTGGAAATCATGACAAGTAGGAAACATGATTTGGTGCCCTCTTGTTATCCTCCTGAATACCTCCTAACTTCACTCTGCTCCATCAAACCATCTGTGTCAAATCAGAATGCTTTACATAATTTAGTTTTATTCGACTGGAATACTGATCGAATTTACATCCTTGAACAACAGGTAGCCTAGCGGCCTAGCGGTTAACAGTGTTGTAACCAGTAACTGAAAGGTTGCTGGTTCAAATGCCCAAGACGAAAAGGGGAAAATCTATTAATGTGCCCTTGAGCAAGGCACTTAACCCTAATTGATGCTGGAAGTTGCTCTGGATAAGAGCATCTGAATGACTGTAATGTAAAATGTAATGTCCCATGGGGAATTCATATTGAAACTCAGACGGTCCCGGTTCAAACACAGACAGATCTTATTCAAAAGAGGGTTAACTATAGTCTCATTAACAAGCCATACCACTCAAACCCTGCACTCTCAGTGTTTCCTGTAAAAGGTTAGGCAGAGCTGATGATGGACTCTGCTGTGTGCTTCACTGGCCAACAGGCTTTCATCTACACAGATCTGGGTCATGCTCATTAATAGGGCACACAATGGAAAATGTTTTGTAATGGCAATCGGAAATTAGCATTTGTTTTTAGGATGAGTATTTGTTAATGTTACGTTCGGGTAGTCTCTATTTCAGTCGACTTTCTTCCATTTGGTGACTATTGATCATGACCCTGCTGTAAGATAGCAAATTGTCCCTGCCAATGGATGTGTTGACTTGACAGGCAGGAGTGTTAGGGCATATTCCATTAGCCAATTAATGAACATTGAATTAAGAAGATTTTGTTCCTGATGGGACTGACATAGACTCTCCAACCCTGGTAGGCCTCATGCTTGTTCTGAATAGAGTGATTCAGACTTGGACATACTTGAATTTGCACAGGAAACTGACCAGGATAAGATACTGATACAGATAAGAGATTGAGGCGAACTGTACAAAATGTCAGACTGACCATTTCACTCAACAAATAAAGCCCATATGTACACACTTTCTCTCTCTCTCTCTCTCTCTCTCTCTCTCTCTCTCTCTCGCACACACGCACGCACACACACAGTGACTTCTTGTGACAATCAGAGAAAGGTAAAGAATAGAGACAAAGCGTATTGATGAAGATATCGATCAAGCTCAGACTAAGTTACAGTTAGTAACCACTTAGTAAGCAACAAATAGATGACGCTGCCAGAGAGAGTGACAATCAAATGTGCGTGCATGCGCACAAACACACACTCACACAAACCAGACACACCTCCATAAGGAACTATGTTGTTCTGAGGTGACAGGAGTATTCCACTGACCAAACTTGTCCGAGCAAGAAAACCTTGTGTCATTCAACATGGGGGAAAGACGTATCAGTGTATGTAGGAGATGTGCGCTAGTAATAGCTAGTGAGTGCTCGTAGCCGTTGTGCAGTGTTGCTGAGAAATAAAGTACACTGAATATTGAGTGAGGAACACACTGTAAACCAGTTGCTGGACTTGACCTTTACAGCAGAAAAGGCACATGAGAGAGAGAGAGAGACAGAAGACAGAGAGAGCAATAGAGAGTGAGAGAGCAGAGAGACAGAGAGCGAGAAATGGTGAGACTTACCAGGGCAAGCGCAGCCTCCAACAGACATCTTCTCACATGTTGTAGGTCTCTGCTCTGCTGGAAACAGCTGCCTCCAGTCCTCCCTCCGTATGCAAGGATACACATGCAGAGAGAGAGCAAGAAACAGAGGAAAGTGAGAAATAGGGGTTAGAAGAACAGGACATATAATGAGAAGTACAACAGGATCGGAGCTCTCTCTTTCTAGCTCTATTTAACAGTCAAGAAGTAGGAAATATAGTACTCTGGTTGGTTTATTAATATGCAAATTGCAATCCTCATGGTCAGAGATAAATATGAGAGGGGGGAGACACACGAACCATAGCTCTCTTGAAATTGCTTATTGTGGCAAAGATATCAGTAATTATGCATATACAGGGCAACAGATATTCTTGCACGGGGCAACAGAGAGGGAAATCTTCTGTTTTTCAAAACGTATGATGTGCAGAGGCTATGCTTTGCAAACATTGAACGGCCACTGCCTGCTCTGGTATGTAATTGGTGATCTAAATGTCAGTGCCGATTGGTTCCGTTTAAGAGGAGGGTTGATAATTTTTTGAGCATGGCATTATTTCCGGTTCCGGGTTGGAGCGAGCGGTCGCATCTACACTTCGGTCCGCAGGTAGTATAACTTTTCATTACATTTTCATTACATTTCATTATAGTACAACGGTTTGATTTGTCTAATCTTAGCAATTTCTTCTTAGCTAGCTACATAGCCGTCTTTGTATCAAAGATAATTGCGTAATTATCGTATTTCGTCGTCCTAACGTAGTCTACACTGCTTTCTGCCCAGCAGCTAGCTAACGTCCACTAGCACAGCAGCTAGCTAACGTCCACTAGCACTGTAGAAACTATTACACTCAACGACTCGATTAGTGTAGTGTTAGCTAGCTACATAGTTGTCTTTGCTGTCTTCGTATCCAAGGTAATTGTGTAGTTTAGAGTGTGTAGACTTAGAGTGATTATCTTAATTTACCGAGGTTAGCTAGCCAGCTATTTGTCACTGCTAGCTAGCTAGCCAACAGCTAGCCAACGTCTTCCGAATTGAACTTCAACAACCCGGTCAACATTCCGCCTCGCTCCAGAGGTAGTATCACATTTTCATTTCACTTCATTACAGTACAACGGTTTGATTTGTTTGATCGTAGCTAGCTAGCTACATAGCCGTCTTTGTATCTAAGACAATTGTGTAGTCTGGAGCGATTTTCTAGGTTAGCTAGCCAGCTATTGTCTTTCTTTTAACGTAACGTTACGTAATCAACACTGCTAGCTAGCCAGCTAGCCCCCGAATAGCAGCACTGTAGAAACTATTACACTCGACGGAACGACTTGATTAGTGTAGTGTCAACAACGTAGCCACTGCCAGCTAGCCTACTCCAGCAGTACTGTATCATTTCAATCATTTTAGTCAATAAGATTCTTGCTACGTAGGTTTAACGTTCTGAACATTCGATAAGTGTAGTCCACTTGTCATTCCAATCTCCTTTGCATTAGCGTAGCCTCTTCTGTAGCCTGTCAACTATGTGTCTATCTATCCCTGTTCTCTCCTCTCTGCACAGACCATACAAACGCTCCACACCGCGTGGCCGCGGCCACCCTAATCTGGTGGTCCCAGCGCGCACGACCCACGTGGAGTTCCAGGTCTCCGGTAGCCTCTGGAACTGCCGATCTGCGGCCAACAAGGCAGAGTTCATCTCAGCCTATGCCTCCCTCCAGTCCCTCGACTTCTTGGCACTGACGGAAACATGGATCACCACAGACAACACTGCTACTCCTACTGCTCTCTCTTCGTCCGCCCACGTGTTCTCGCACACCCCGAGAGCTTCTGGTCAGCGGGGTGGTGGCACCGGGATCCTCATCTCTCCCAAGTGGTCATTCTCTCTTTCTCCCCTTACCCATCTGTCTATTGCCTCCTTTGAATTCCATGCTGTCACAGTTACCAGCCCTTTCAAGCTTAACATCCTTATCATTTATCGCCCTCCAGGTTCCCTCGGAGAGTTCATCAATGAGCTTGATGCCTTGATAAGCTCCTTTCCTGAGGACGGCTCACCTCTCACAGTCCTGGGCGACTTTAACCTCCCCACGTCTACCTCTGACTCATTCCTCTCTGCCTCCTTCTTTCCACTCCTCTCCTCTTTTGACCTCACCCTCTCACCTTCCCCCCTACTCACAAGGCAGGCAATACGCTCGACCTCATCTTTACTAGATGCTGTTCTTCCACTAACCTCATTGCAACTCCCCTCCAAGTCTCCGACCACTACCTTGTATCCTTTTCCCTCTCGCTCTCATCCAACACTTCCCACACTGCCCCTACTCGGATGGTATCGCGCCGTCCCAACCTTCGCTCTCTCTCCCCCGCTACTCTCTCCTCTTCCATCCTATCATCTCTTCCCTCCGCTCATACCTTCTCCAACCTATCTCCTGATTCTGCCTCCTCAACCCTCCTCTCTTCCCTTTCTGCATCCTTTGACTCTCTATGTCCCCTATCCTCCAGGCCGGCTCGGTCCTCCCCTCCCGCTCCGTGGCTCGACGACTCATTGCGAGCTCACAGAACAGTGCTCCGGGCAGCCGAGCGGAAATGGAGGAAAACTCGCCTCCCTGCGGACCTGGCATCCTTTCACTCCCTCCTCTCTACATTTTCCTCCTCTGTCTCTGCTGCTAAAGCCACTTTCTTCCACTCTAAATTCCAAGCATCTGCCTCTAACCCTAGGAAGCTCTTTGCCACCTTCTCCTCCCTCCTGAATCCTCCTCCCCCTCCCCCCCTCCTCCCTCTCTGCAGATGACTTCGTCAACCATTTTGAAAAGAAGGTCGACGACATCCGATCCTCGTTTGCTAAGTCAAACGACACCGCTGGTTCTGCTCACACTGCCCTACCCTGTGCTCTGACCTCTTTCTCCCCTCTCTCTCCAGATGAAATCTCGCTTCTTGTGACGGCCGGCCGCCCAACAACCTGCCCGCTTGACCCTATCCCCTCCTCTCTTCTCCAGACCATTTCCGGAGACCTTCTCCCTTACCTCACCTCGCTCATCAACTCATCCCTGACCGCTGGCTACGTCCCTTCCGTCTTCAAGAGAGCGAGAGTTGCACCCCTTCTGAAAAAACCTACACTCGATCCCTCCGATGTCAACAACTACAGACCAGTATCCCTTCTTTCTTTTCTCTCCAAAACTCTTGAACGTGCCGTCCTTGGCCAGCTCTCCCGCTATCTCTCTCAGAATGACCTTCTTGATCCAAAGCAGTCAGGTTTCAAGACTAGTCATTCAACTGAGACTGCTCTTCTCTGTATCACGGAGGCGCTCCGCACTGCTAAAGCTAACTCTCTCTCCTCTGCTCTCATCCTTCTAGACCTATCGGCTGCCTTCGACACTGTGAACCATCAGATCCTCCTCTCCACCCTCTCCGAGTTGGGCATCTCCGGTGCGGCCCACGCTTGGATTGCGTCCTACCTGACAGGTCGCTCCTACCAGGTGGCGTGGCGAGAATCTGTCTCCTCGCCACACGCTCTCACCACTGGTGTCCCCCAGGGCTCTGTTCTAGGCCCTCTCCTATTCTCGCTATACACCAAGTCACTTGGCTCTGTCATAACCTCACATGGTCTCTCCTATCATTGCTATGCAGACGACACACAATTAATCTTCTCCTTTCCCCCTTCTGATGACCAGGTGGCGAATCGCATCTCTGCATGTCTGGCAGACATATCAGTGTGGATGACGGATCACCACCTCAAGCTGAACCTCGGCAAGACGGAGCTGCTCTTCCTCCCGGGGAAGGACTGCCCGTTCCATGATCTCGCCATCACGGTTGACAACTCCATTGTTTCCTCCTCCCAGAGCGCTAAGAACCTTGGCGTGATCCTGGACAACACCCTGTCGTTCTCAACTAACATCAAGGCGGTGGCCCGTTCCTGTAGGTTCATGCTCTACAACATCCGCAGAGTACGCCCCTGCCTCACACAGGAAGCGGCGCAGGTCCTAATCCAGGCACTTGTCATCTCCCGTCTGGATTACTGCAACTCGCTGTTGGCTGGGCTCCCTGCCTGTGCCATTAAACCCCTACAACTCATCCAGAATGCCGCAGCCCGTCTGGTGTTCAACCTTCCCAAGTTCTCTCACGTCACCCCGCTCCTCCGCTCTCTCCACTGGCTTCCAGTTGAAGCTCTCATCCGCTACAAGACCATGGTGCTTGCCTACGGAGCTGTGAGGGGAACGGCACCGCAGTACCTCCAGGCTCTGATCAGGCCCTACACCCAAACAAGGGCACTGCGTTCATCCACCTCTGGCCTGCTCGCCTCCCTACCACTGAGGAAGTACAGTTCCCGCTCAGCCCAGTCAAAACTGTTCGCTGCTCTGGCCCCCCAATGGTGGAACAAACTCCCTCACGACGCCAGGACAGCGGAGTCAATCACCACCTTCCGGAGACACCTGAAACCCCACCTCTTCAAGGAATACCTAGGATAAAGCAATCCTTCTCACCCCCCCCCCCTTAAATGATTTAGATGCACTATTGTAAAGTGGCTGTTCCACTGATGTCAGAAGGTGAATTCACCAATTTCTAAGTCACTCTGGATAAGAGCGTCTGCTAAATGACTTAAATGTAAATGTAAATGATTTCTAATAAAGTATATTGGATGACTGTCATTCATATTCCATTCACTCAGCTCAACGTAACATTGATAGGTTTAGGCTACTACATGATACTCTAATTCTCCCTGTACCCATCTCCCTGTACCCTAGCCTATGAATGAAAGTTTACAACATAGGTGCACAGGTCGAGATAATGTTTTGCAATCAAGGTGACAGACAGTGACACATTCAATACAGCCTTGCACACGCTTGCCTGCATCTAGCTGATCTAGCTGTAATCAGTCCAACAGCTGAAAATAAGAGGTTCTATTGGACAAATTCAGGTATGTTTATCCCCATTTCGCTCCGTTTAAGAAACGTTTTTTCAACAGAATTGGCAGAATGAATACACCCCATGCAAACACAGTTCACTTTTATAGTAGCCACATAAAACATCATGCTCACTTCACTCGTTGTATATATAATTCCTTCTCGCAACTATCTACTCACACTCCTCATCTCACCTTTTCCCTTCGCATGTGGACTTCAGTGCACAACACATTAGCTGTCTGTGACCAGGTAAAAAAACCTTTCCAAGGCAAACTTTCAAATTATGACCGTGCACCGCAACACACAGCCGACATCATTGTCACCATATTAGCCAATGTCACAGTCAACATAGCTACTAGAACTAACGCATTAGTAAACCTGCTACAATCATGCGTTTTGTGAGTGTAGATTGTTAAACAGCCATCACTAACACAGAGAGGCTGCTGCCTACCTACAAACTTGAAATCATTGGCCACTTTAATAAATGGATCACTAGTCACTTTAATAATGCAACTTTACTCATGTTTACGTATCTTGTATTACTCATATCATATATATATATACAATTGAAGTCGGACGTTTACATACACTTAGGTTGGAGTCATTAAAACTTGTTTTTCAACCACTCCACAAATTTCTTGTTAACAAACTATAGTTTTGGCAAGTCGGTTAAGACATCTACTTTGTGCATGACACAAGTCATTTTTCCAACAATAATTTACAGACAGATTATTTCACTTTACTGTAAAATTGTAGACCTTATTTCACTGTAAAATTGTAGACCTCGACGAGTCTGGTTCATCCTTGGGAGCAATTTCCAAACACATGAAGGTACCACGTTCATCTGTACAAACAATAGCACGTAAGTATAAGCACCATGGGACCATGCAGACATCATACCGCTCAGGAAGGAGATGCGTTCTGTCTCCTAGAGATGAACATACTTTGCAAAAAGTTGCAATCAATCCCAGAACAACAGAAAAATGACCTTATGAAGATGCTGGAGGAAGCAGGTACAAAAGTATCTATATCCACAGTAAAACAAGTCCTATATCGACATAACCTGAAAGGCCGCTCAGCAAGGAAGAAGCCACTGCTCCAAAACCATCATTAAAAAAGCCAGACTACGGTGTGACCAGACTACGGAGCTGTGAGGGGAACGGCACCGCAGTACCTCCAGGCTCTGATCAGGCCCTACACCCAAACAAGGGCACTGCGTTCATCCACCTCTGGCCTGCTCGCCTCCCTACCACTGAGGAAGTACAGTTCCCGCTCAGCCCAGTCAAAACTGTTCGCGGCTCTGGCCCCCCAATGGTGGAACAAACTCCCTCACGACGCCAGGACAGCGGAGTCAATCACCACCTTCCGGAGACACCTGAAACCCCACCTCTTCAAGGAATACCTAGGATAGGATAAAGTAATCCTTCTCACCCCCCCCCTTAAATGATTTAGATGCACTATTGTAAAGTGGCTGTTCCACTGATGTCAGAAGGTGAATTCACCAATTTGTAAGTCGCTCTGGATAAGAGCGTCTGCTAAATGACTTAAATGTAAATGTAAATGTGTGCAACTGCACATGGGGACAAAAATCGTACTTTTTGAAGAAATGTTCTCTGGTCTCATGAAACAAAAATAGAACTGTTTGCCCATAACGACCATCGTTATGTTTGGAGGGAAAAGGGGGATGCTTGCAAGCCGAAGAACACCATTCCAACCGTGAATCACGGGGGTGGCAGCATCATGTTGTGGGGGTGCTTTGCTGCAGGAGGGGCTGGTGCACTTCACAAAATAGATGGCATCATGAGACAGGAAAATTATGTGGATATATTGAAGCAACATCAAGACATCAGTCAGGAAGTTAAAGCTTGGTCGCAAATGGGTCTTCCAAATGGACAATGACCCCAAGCATACTTCCAAAGTTGTGATAAAATGGCTTAAGGACAACCAAGTCAAAGTATAGATCATGTGTGGGCAGAACTGAAAAAGCGTGTGCGAGCAAGGAGGCCTACAATCCTGACTCAGTTACACCAGCTCTGTCAGGAGGAATGACCTCAAACTTATTGTGGGAAGCTTGTGGAAGGCTACCTGAAACGTTTGACCCAAGTTAAACAAACAATTTAATGGCAATGCTACCAAATACTAATTGAGTGTATGCAAACTTCTGACCCACTGGGAATGTGATGGAAGAAACAAAAGCTGAAATAAATCACTCTCTACTATTATTCTGTAACGGCGTTCTTCGTTTGTCGCAAGAAAGTCGGACCGAAATGCAGCGTGTTGGTTACTCATGTCTTTAATTAAACAAATGGCGATACATGAAATAACTTATAAATACAAAAACAACAAACGGAACGTGAAAAACCTATACAGCCTGTCTTTTTTTTATAAAAATGAATTTATTATCATCAATACCATTCATTCTTTACAACTCATAATTTACATACATACTCAAATAATGGTATTTTTAATTAAACTAATTAAATTAAACTAGACATAAACCCCAAACAAAACCTCAGGGGAGCATCTTCCCTCCCCGTCACCCTACAAAATACCTTCCACTATCTCCCTGTCCCTAATCTATCCTCTTACAAATCTAAATGACACCCAGCCCTAAACCCCCCTTCCACCTCTCCCGAGCAGCATGCTGCCCCCACTTCCTCTCCTCCCTCTTCATCCTCCCCTCAAATCTCCTTCCACTCTCCTCACTATCCCTTCCACCCCCCAATCTCTCCCTGTCTTCTCCATGTTCAGCCTTGCTTCCCACAGCCCCCGTTTAAAACCTCTTACATCTATGGGGGCGCTATTTCATTATTGGATAAAAAAACGTGCCCGTTTTAAGCGCAATATTTTGTCACAAAAAGATGCTCGACTATGCATATAATTGGTAGCTTTCGAAAGAAAACACTCTGACGTGTCCAGAACTACCAAGATATTTTCTGTGCGTGCCCTAGAACGTGAGCTTCAGGCAAAACCAAGATGAGACGGCATCCAGGAAATGAGCAGGATTTTTGAGGCTCTGTTTTCCATTGTCTCCTTATATGGCTGTGAATGCAAGAGGAGTGAGTCAACCCTTTCTGTCGTTTCCCCAAGGTGTCTGCAGCATTGTGACGTATTTGTAGGCAGATCATTGGAAGATTGACCATAAGAGACCACATTTACCAGGTGTCCGCCCGGTGTCCTGCGCCAAAATTGGTGCGCAAAAGTCAGCTGCCAGTATTTTTCCATGCGATTCAGAGAGGAAAGCAAGCTTCCACGAACGATATATCAATGAAGAGATATGTGAAAAAACACCTTGAGGATTGATTACAAACAACGTTTGCCATGTTTCGGTCGATATTATGTAGTTAATTCGGAAAAAGTTTTACGTTGTAGGTGACTGAATTTTCGGTTCGTTTCGGTAGCCAGATGCAATGTAGAAAACGGAACGATTTCTCCTACACACAGACGCTTTCAGGAAAAACTGCGCATTTGGTATGTAACTGAGAGTCTCCTCATTGAAAACATCAGAAGCTCTTCAAAGGTAAATGATTTTATTTATTTGGTTATCTGGTTTTTGTGAAAATGTTGCGTGCTAAATGCTACTCAAAATGCTATGCTAGCTTTGCATACTCTTACACAAATTAGTCAATTTCTATGGTTCAAAAGCATATTTTGAAAATCTGAGATGACAGTGTTGTTAAGAAAAGGCTAAGCTTGAGAGCAGACGCATTATTTTCATTTTATTTGCGATTTTCAGAAATCGTTAACGTTGCGTTATGCTAATGAGCCTGAGGCTTTAGTCACGATCCCGGATCCGGGATGGGGAGTTCCAAGAGGTTTTAAAGAGACTAATGAGAAGCCAGAGCAGAAACCTGTCCCTATCCGTCCCTCTCGCTCTCCCTACACCCCTCTCTAACCTGGCCCACGTCAATACAAAATCCCCCTTTACCAAACCTAACAACCCCCGTGCCCTAGCCCATACTACTCCAGCAAAGGCACATTCCCAAAAGACATGACGCACAGTCTCCTCCCTGCCACAAGAGGATCTTGGACAGGTGGGGGATTGCACTAAACTAAACCGGTACAAGATGGAACGTACTGGCAAACACTTATGAAGGCTCAACCAATTCAGGTCCTTGAGCCTGTTGTCCAGATCCCGCACCTGCACTCCCTCCCAGACCGCTTCCGAGATGCCTACTACAGGCGCCCGACTCTCTGCCTTTCTGACCTCCTCGTACAGGTGCCTATGATCTAAACCTACTCGGGCAACTTCAACCTCAGGGTGCGCACGCAGCCACTTGGCCGCATGACCAAAGTGCCACGGCAGCTGTTCCGCCCGAGGACCCGTGTTAGACCACACCATTATGCTTCTCGCCTGATACGAGAAAAACACCCGCAGGAGGTAACCGGACGGGTGTATCACTGGCTGAGCAAGCTCCGTTAACAAGAAAGAAACAAAAATTGTGTCCAGCTTGAGGGGGAAATGTGGTACCCCCTACCTCCCTCCCCGATGGGACAGATCATGCGTGCCCTGGCGACCCACTCATACCTGCCACTCCACATAAACTGAAACACAAGCTTCACTAGAGGCCTTCTCAGACAAGCCGGCAATGGGTAGATGTATGCCAAATACAAAAGCGACGGCAACACATCCACCTTTAGGACCAGGACTTTGCCCATAAAAGACAAATACCTAGCTTTCCACATTGCTAGCTTCCTCTGTACCACTGCAATACGCATGTTCCAGTTTAGCGTCGCAGAGCCGGAGGTCTCAAAATGGACCCCGAGAATCCTCAGGGCCCCCTCACAGAGAGATAAACCCCCAGGCACATCCGTTCTACCGCGCCATCTTCCGAAAAACTTGACGGAAGACTTTGCATGGTTCAGAACTGCTCCCGACGCTCGAGTGAAATCCCCAAAGATGGCAAGGGACCTTGTCAGGCACGAGTCCTTGCACAACAACAAGGAAGTGTCGTCGGCGTACTGCGTCATCTTAACACGCAGTCCACCACTTCCAGGGATCAGCAGACCTTCCACCCCTGTGTCTGCCCTAATGGCAGCCCCCAGAGGCTCCATGTACAGAACGAAGAGGAGAGCCGAGAGTGGGCACCCCTGCCTGACCCCAGACGAGAGGTCAAAAACGTCACCCAAGTGACTATTTACACTAACTCGGCACCCCGCTCTGACATATAATGTACGAATCCATCCTATAAACTTCTCCCCAAATCCTAATCGACCTAACACTCTGAATAAAAAGGATCTATTCACGCGATCAAAGGCTTTCACCTGATCTAGCGCTGCAACCATAAAAGGCAGTCCTCTATCTTCAACCCAAGCGATGGAGTCCCTGATTAACTGTAGGTTCCATCTAATAGAGCGGCCCTCTACCCCGCACGTCTGATCCTCATGAACGACGTAGGGAAGGGCTGTGCACAACCGGTCTGCTAAAACCTTTGCAAGTAGCTTGTAATCTACACACAGCATGGTCAACGGCCGCCAGTTGCCAAGGTCAGTTACTTCCCCCTTCTTATATAAAAGTGACAGCACACCAACAGCCATTGATCCCCCCGGGACCCCCGTCTCAAGGATGGCCTTCAAGACTTCGAGGACCACTGGTCCAAGTATACCCCAAAACTTGAGATAAAACTCAGCCGGCAGCCCATCCATCCCAGGCACCTTCCCTTTTCCCATCCTCCTAAGAGCGCTCTCAACCTCTTCTAGTGAAATCTGGGCATCCATCACTTCTCTAATGTCCTCCGGCAACCGCCTGGACAAGTGTTCTAAAAACACATTTCCCTGCTCTACATCTATTTCCCTTTCCTTAAATAAACCTTGGAAATGATCAGTTGTCACCCTGACCATATCCTCTGGTTCTCTAACTATACTACCATTTTCTTCCCTAACACCATGCATTACCTTCCTACTCTGTCTTGCCCTAACCAACTTAAAGAACATAGCAGAACAAGTCTCATTATGTTCTAGAAAGCCGCTATGCGCACGCTCCAGGAAAGCTCGAGCCTTCCGCTCCTGCAACTCCCTGAGCTGCGCCTTTTAGGGTTGAGGATCTCTCCCAGTCAAACGACCCGCCGAGGTTGCCTGCCTCGTATTCGAGTTCAATTAACCTTTGGATACGATCCACCTCCCTCCTCTCCTCCCTTTTTTTCCTCTTGCAATACCCTATTATAAAAGCCCTAATCCTCACCTTAACTAAATCCCACCACTCTAACACCCCCTCACACATGGACCGGAGACCCTCAAGCCTCCTAAAGAAAACATAAAACCCGTCAACAAAAGCCTGCTCCTCCAGCACATCCCGATCTAGCTTCCAGTACCCCTTACCAAAGAGGCAGACCGACGACCCCACCTGCAGGAGCACCCCTTCGTGATCTGAAAAGAAAACAGGCAACAGCCGCCCAGACAACTTTCCCAAAGACCTGGGTACAAAAATATAATCGAGCCTCCGCTCAACCCCCCTGGAGTTACGCCATGTAGGACCGTCCATTTTCGGAGTAGTGTGCATACCACCATCTACCAGACCATGACAAGCCATTAGCCTAGCAATGGCGCCTGCACTGTTATCCCCCCCTCTTCCTAAATCTGTATTAAAATCCCCCCCTATCACTAATTTCCTATTTGTAACACACAGGGGCGTCAGACAGTCCACCATCTCCTTCCTGTCTGCCACCACCTGTGGCCCATACACCACCACTAATCTAAATTTACAATCCCTTATCGTGACATCCACCCCTATAACCCTCCCCTGCATTACAACAAAGGAATCTTCCACTTTTACCTCCCTGTGCGCACACAAAATCCCTACCCCAGATGAGTGCACCCCCCCTACACCCCAAACCGACTCTCCCTTGTCCCACTCCCTCTTAAATCTACTAACATCCCCTCCATCCCTCAGGTGAACCTCCTGTAAAAAACAAAAATCAAACCCCACACCCTCCAAATAACTAAAAACCACCCTCCTCTTAACAATATCTCTTAAACCCCTTACATTTAAACTAACAAAAGTAAAATTAGACTCCATGAAAAAAAAAAAACATGTAATACACACAAATACTAAACCCAGACAGAAAAAAAACAAAAACAGGAGACTCACCCGATGCTCCCCTGCTCCATATCTACCGGTGAGAACACCATCTGTAATCTCGACATCCCCCCCTCTTCCTCCATCACACCATCCCAGGATGCAGGAATAGTGTTTGGCTACGGGGTGCCCTGCACCCTGGGTCTACCCCCACAATCCTCCCCCTCCCCAGTGTTGCAGCTGGTTTGGAAGAAAATTGGGGAGGCTGAGTCCCCAAACAAAAAACTCCCCACCTCCTCCTGTACCCAGTCCTGAGTCTTGTTAGGTGTGTCCCCACCCAAATGAAGTTGAGAGTCTTGGGAAACCAGCAGCAACCCAGAGGTTTCTCCCACCCCCATCACTCTCTTGGCCATCCCCTCCCCCTCACTGTCGGCCAATCGCACCCTCCTCTTCATTCTCTTCTTTGGTGATGGCGGCAGTGGAGAGATACCACCCCCCCCCCCGCCAGCTCCTCCACCATACCCCTCATCTCTTCCACCATGTCACTTTCCCCCAGTCCACTTGCTCTTCCACCGTCTTCTTCTCTACCATTCCTCCCTCACTTTCTTCTCTCTCATTCTCCTCCACTCGGTTGCCTTCTTCCACTGCTTTTCCTGGTTCTCCTACTCACGTGCCTTCCGTTTCCTTCTCTCTTCCATCCACCGCTTCTTGCTCCTCTTCCTTCCTTGTGGCCTTCCCCTCTGGACTTGTAGTCTTGTCATGAGGCATGTTTCCTTCCCCTCCTCTTCTTCCCCCATCCCCGCTCCTGCTCCCCCCAGCCGCAGACGCATATGACCTCTGACGGGCCGGGCACCCCCGCCACAGGTGTGCTGACGAGCCACACCCATGGCATGTCTTAGGCTTGTCACAATCCCTCGCCTTGTGATCCTCAGATCCACAAAATCTGCATTTTCTCATGCTGCACGAGGTGAAAATGTGTCCATAGGCCATACAGCGCCTGCAAAATGGGGGCTGACGTGCATAAAACAAAGTCCCCCTGTCAGCCCCAAGGGAGAACATAGCAGGAGGATGAAGGTATCCACCATGTCCCTTTGGGTCCTCCCTGAGGAGGGCCTGGAAACCTCTCCTCCCATTCCAAAACCCAAGGGAGTCTTTGAGATGCCTAGCTGAGGAAACCTTATTCATGTATCTCCCCAGAAAAGCCCTCACCTCTTCATCCTTAACGTAAGGGTTGTACATGTTAACAGTTACAACCCTAAAGTTATTCTTCGCCAGACTTGATATTTCGTAGTGGCACATCGGCCTCTCACCTCCCACTGCTCTTGCCCTTCTAAGGATATCATCATGTTTTTCTTCCGTATATAGCGCGACGTCGTATGCTCCCTCCAACGAGTTGCCTTGGAAACAAAACACGTCCTTCACCGTCAGCTTTAGAATCCCCATCAATATAATTCTTCCAAAAGATTCTCGTCCTAACGGCTCCAACTCCTTTTCCTTCCAAGCAAAACGAATCGTGTTAGCCAGCCCAATCCCAGGGATCAACCGTGATGATGTATTTAGCACCATCTCCGCAAGGAGAATGGCGCTCGTTCTTTTCTCTTCCAATACAAGAAAAAACGAAAATCCAAAAGTGACCGCAACTGTCCGGTGAAAACTAACACAGAGACAGTAACAATCACCCACGAAATACAAAGTGAAACCCAGGCTACCTAAATACGGTTCCCAATCAGAGACAACGAGAATCACCTGACTCTGATTGAGAACCGCCTCAGGCAGCCAAACCTATGCAACACCCCTACTCAGCCGCAATCCCAATAACTAAAAAACCCCACTATGAAATACAACAACATAAACCCATGTCACACCCTGGCCTGACCAACTAATTAACGAAAACACAAAATACTAAGACCAAGGCGTGACATATTCTGACGTTTCACATTCTTAAAATAAAGTTGTTATCCTAACTGACCTAAAACAGGGATTCTTTTACCAGGATTAAATGTCAGGAATTGTGAAAAACGGAGTTTAAATGTATTTGGCTGAGGTGTATGTAAACTTCCGACTTCAAATTTTTACCATCTATTGCATCTTGCCTATGCCGTTCTGTCATTGCTCCTTCAAATATTTATATATTATTCCATTCCTTTATTGAGATTTGTCTGTATTAGGTAGTTGTTGTGGAATTGTTAGATTACTTATTAGATATTGCTGCACTGTCGGAACTAGAAGCACAAGCATTTTGCTACACTCGCAATAACATCTGCTAACCATGTGAGTGGGACCAATAAAATTTGATTTGATGTGATAGCAGTTACACCAGCAGGCCCTGGTGGCAATAAATTCATAAAACCAAAAGCTTTACCTAGCTGTCCTCCGGCTACACCATGGTGCTACCCTACATAGTGCTGCTGAGGCTACTGTTGACCTTCATTGCAAAACAGTGTGTTTTAATCAATTATTTGGTGATGTGAATATATTTAGTATTAGTTTTATCTAAAAAGGAAAACTTTTCAATGTTTCACTATTTTTAACTTTATTAATTTCACTGAGGAGGATGGACCTCCTCTGGGCAGCCTCCACTGTTAAATGTGCAGCTCATTGATTTGAGCATCCTTTTGTAAAGCTCATTTGTTCAACTTTGTAAATGGTGAAAATAGAAATAACCTCAAAACCCCCCAACTCCCCCCCACTCTCACCCTTGTCCTCCCTCTGTTTTGTATCTGTGTGTATAACAGCAGTGTTAATCACTACAGACAGCATTGATTAAAAATGCAAAGCCCACCTGGGGCGCTGGGACACTGGAGACCCATGAAACACACACACACACACACACACACACACACACACACACACACACACACACACACACACACACACACACACACACACACACACACACACACACACACACACACACGTCACCCTCCAGTATGAGCCTTCTTAGCTGTCCCTCACCCTAGCTCACTTCTCTCTTTCTCCTCCCCTCTTTTCCCCTCTCCACCTCTCTCCATCAAGCGTCTTCTCTCTAAATCAATAATCTTGTTTGTACACTGTTTGCATAATGAACTTACACACAGCACTGACACACACTTACCCCACCAGACATGCCACCAGAATAAATTCAAGGAAACGTATAGTATTATACAGAGCCATGAGTGCATGGAACTCCCTTCCATCTTATATAGCGCAACTGAACAGCAAACCTGGTTTCAAAAGACAAATAAAGCAACACCTCACGGTACAACGCCTCTCCCCTATGTGACCTACTTGTTGTGTGTATGTACTGACATGTATGTGTCACTGACACACATTACATGTATGTAAACTGTAAAATCTTTTGCCTGTAATTTATTTTCCGTTATGTCAGACCCCAGTAAGACGAGTTGTCACCATTGGCATCGGCTAATGAGGATCCTAATACATCAAAACCAAGACAGACAGACAGACAGACCACACACAGTAGGAGCGGGGCTTCTCTTAACAACCTCCTGCTCTTAACAACCTCTTTGTTATCCGTCTGTCAGGATCAATACGTTGAGGAAACAAAACAACCAATTTACAAAAATAACAAGTGGGACACGACATTCCCTAAATGCTATTACGTGCTTTTTCAGAGCCATCGGAGCTGAATGTCATACATACTGTTAGACACATTTCTGAGGAACTATTAACACCATCCCTAAGGCCTTTCCTATTTGTAGTCTCTCTCTCTCGCTCTCTCTCTCCAAACTGAATTATCTCAGCTGACAGTAGAACTCTGCTTTTAAAAGGGTGCACTGAGAACAAAGGCAGATATGAGTCATTTCACAGAGAGAGAGAGAGAGAGAGAGAGAGTGTGTGTGTTTATTTCTGTTTGTGTATGTCTGTGTGTCTGTCTCCACTCCAGCTTTGGGGAAATGGCTTTTGTTTCTACGCCAGAAAGGCGTTGAGGCTATAGATATACACTTCGCTGACTGCACAAACAGGCATTGTCTCTCGCACTGGGGCTCACTCTCTAAAGCAGTTTTTCCCAAAAACAAAGATGGTGTAGGTCTATCTTTCCCTGTCAGAAGGCACGCAGCAACAGCAATGTCACAGGGGGAGTCAGGTACTTGCACAAACACACACACACACACACACCTGAATGAGAACGGTCACACTTCACCTCTTGTGAAGAACATGTTCTCTGGAGGTAAACAAACACTCATTATGAACATGACATTTTACACACACACAAACACACAATAATGACATTGGTATAGCAAGCCTAATCCCCCAGTCCCAGTACATTTTAGGTGAGATCACAAAATAATGCTTATCTCTCCTCTTTGTCTGTCTGTCGACTCGGCACCTCACGACACACACACACACGCCATCCATGCTTACCTTTCCCCCCCTTTTATCTCCTCCTGTCCTCTGTCTGTGGCTGTGGAAACACCAGAGCCTGTTCACTAAAACATCCACCAAGTCAACTGCAGAGAAAAATAGATTGTCAGAAAAAGAGACAAAAAGAGAGAGATGTAGTGGAGCGCGCAGATGATGAGGAAGGGAGCCGGCTAGCTCTCTGCTGGTATAAATATGACGCAGAGGCAGCAGCCAGAGTCACTTCTTTCCTCTCCTCTCCTCCACCCCATCCCTTCATACCCACAGAGAGAGGGCACTGTATCCATGGCAACAACGAGCAGCAGTAGGTGGTGGTTACTGAGATGTTGGGGCACAGCAGGGTGATTCTCGTGAAACCAACTGAAACCATGTCTGTGATAAATTCAGCTATATAGCCTCTAAAATGTTTTAATAATTTACTCTCACATTAAAACTCACTATGCTTGGTTTCTGGTTCTTTAACTTTTTTTGGCCTTAAATCTTATTTATAAAATGTACTTTAGATGCATTTAATTTATAGAAATAACTAACACATTTAATTAAAACCAATGAAATATTGTATAAAGTGGTACATATGCAAAGAGTTAACATTGCTGGGTATTCACATAAACTAGTCATATTTTAGACAAAAAATATGACTAGTTTAAATTTGATAATTGTCCTCGTACACATTACCCATTTTAGATGTTCATTACGTAACTGTGTAATACTTCAGGTTTGAGCAAAATTATTAATTCAACTTTATAATAGATTAGAAAGAGCATGAATTGATCATGTCAATTGCTTTGCTGAGTCATTCTGCCATTGTTAGCAACATTTGCTAAGGGCTTCTCAATAACATAATGCCCATTTCTCATTACCATGACATTGTTGTCAGTTACAGTAATGAATAATGTAACCCCATCACACTATGTACACAACAGATACACCGCTGACCAAACAACAGTGCTATAACACCCCCCCCCCCCCCCACACACACACACACCTCCACAACGCTTTTGCGTCCCACCACTGCAACAAAAAAAAGACTAAAACACTAAAAAAAATGACAGTTAAAAATCTAAAGCATCTGACAAAGGTTGATATAAACTGTGTTAAAGGATGTTACACAGAAAAATCTAAGATAAATTGTCAAAATTAATACAAGATAAATTACTGGGAGATTATTATATATAGAGTTTGCGACTCTCATTATTTTTATAGCCTACAATTTTCTCACCATTAGTAAGCAGCTCTACTAACTTATTGTGGTGTGCGCCAGCTGATGCTTTTTGGAAGATGAATACACAACCTATGCTATTTACATGTGTAGAGCCAGCTCTATGCCTCAACACCAACAGGAAAAGATGAACACCATATCATTTCCAGATCTTATTTGGTGCTTATCTTTTTTATTCATTTGGGGGTTTTGCATATCAGTGTATTTCCACAATGAATGGCCTGGGATGTGGACTTAAAGGGATAGTTCACACGAATTACATATTGGTTTCCTTACTCTGTAAGCAGTCTATGAACAAGATAAGACAGCAATCCATGCTTGGGTTTTGTTTACCTGGTAGCTGTCTCCAGCTTTTTAGCATTTACAGTATAGCAAAAAAAAACATGAAAAAAAAAAAAAATGTCAGCAAAACTTTATTGAGCTACACAATACATTTTGACACTTTCGGATGATTTGGACATGGAAGGTGATAATATATCAGGGAAATCCACTTGCATTGGTTTTGTGTTACTTAACCCTAATTGTCCTCGATAAGAGCATCTGCTAAATGACTAAAATGTAAATGCTACACAAAACTAAAGCATGGATTGCTGTCTTAACCTTGTCCATCGACTGCTTGCAGGGTAAGGAAACCAATGTACAAATGTAATTTTGCATTTAAAAAAAATACAATTGGTAGTTACAGTCTTGTTCCATCGCTGCAACTTCCGTACGGACTCAGGAGAGGCGGTGGTCGAGAGTCGTGCATCCTCCGAAACACAACCCAGCTGAGCCACACTGCTTCTTGGCACAATGTCCACTTAACCCGGAAGCCAGCCACACCAATGTGATGGAGGAAACACCGTACACCTGGTGACCGTGTCAGCATGCATTGCACCCAGCCCGGCACAGGAGTCATTAGAGCACGATGGGACAAGAACATCCCTGCTGGCAAAACCCTCCCCAAACCCAGACGATGCTGGACCAATTGGGCGCCGCCCCATGGGTCTCCCGGTCGCAGAAAGCTGCGACAGAGCCTCTACTCTAACCAGGATCTCTAGTAGCACAACTAGCATTGCGATGCAGTGTCTTAGACCACTGCACCACTCGGGAGACCTTGCAATTTGACCCCTCCAAAAATGTCCAACAGGAAATCTGCAAGAATTTGAGCCTCTGTGAAGGAATTGTACAGGTGAGATGCAGGTCAAAAGTTGATAACTGTCAAGTTTTCCTATGCTTCTGATTGTCCTGCAGGTTTAAAAAAAATATTCCTGCAGGACAAGGTACATTTCTGCCGTTCAAGACAAATTCCTGCAGTGAACACTGCAGAGGCAGATCCTGCAGGATTAATTTATTTCTGCAAGACAAAGCAAATTCGTGCAGGGAAAGGTCAATTTAAGTTAATAGGCAGAGGCAGATCCTGTAGGATTTATTTCTGTACAATTATTTCTAGGACTAGATGAATTCATGGCAAATTCATGCAGTATTTTTGATAATCCTGTATAATGTCAATGCATGCTGACACGGTCGCCAGGTGTACAGTGTATCCTTTTTTATTTAGTGCCTTCAACCGCTGCGCGAGTGTGTTGTCTCCGACAGTGTAGGGTCTGGGTCACTGCGTAGTTCAACTCCCTGTCCCAAGCCCACCACCGTGAAGTGAGTGACCGTATTTATGTGTAGGCAATTAAGTGTTTATGAACAAATAAATTATCCAACAAAAAAAACTATAAATAAAGCTTCAAGCAGTGATGACCCAGGGTTCTTTTACCCTTTTTGCTTTCTTATAACACCCTTATTTTAAGCTATTTATTATTTTGTCACCAAACTTGGTTTAGGCACAACATCAACAATCCCTCACTGTCAAGTGATCCCTTTCTGAAAGCAGCAGTGACATGATTCAAACCTGGCCCACCATGGGTCTATATTTATTGCTAGATGAGCGCCTCAGGCAAATCTGAGGCTCGAAAACCATGGAAGAGCATGCATGTATGAATTGCAGAATATACTTCCTATATTGACATCTTATTCATATTTAGCATTTGGGCTCATTTGTGACCTCTGTGTAATTGTTATTAAAAGATTTGTGAAAATCTGAAGGAAAAAAACAACAGATTTGAACTCAATATGTATTACCAGAAAAGGACACTAACCTTATTCACAACGCATGCCTCATAGAACATATCGTGTTTGAAAACCATGGACGATGATACATGTATGTATGAACGGCAGAATATATGCCTCCAATATTACCATCATAGGAACTTTTACATTTGGGCTCCTATATAATTGTTTTACCATGTTTTGTGAAAATTCTCAACCATTTTGTATTTGAAAGACTTGAGGTGTCAGGCCACGCATTCACTCAAATTCATTGGCTCACAGCGACCATGACATTTAATATCATCTCAGTTTTTGGAACGTATTAATAAGATCCTGGTCTATAGATGCTGAAGTTTCATGGAAATTGGTTCAGCAGGCCAAAATGCCATATGATCCATCATGGTGAGGCCATCGACCCTAGAGGCAAATACTATGTCATTATTATACCAAGTTTTGTGAAGAGTCTCAACCATTTTGTATTTGAAATTATTGAAGTGTCAGGCCATGCTCTCAGTAACAAAGCTGTTTATAAAAAGGATGAGTGTGCTGTGCTTACACAACTGCCATCTAAAACTGCCATTATCCACCCCCGTCACCTTTCCTCCCCCCACCTACAGCACCCCCCTATCCCCCCACCCCCCCTCCTAGTACCAACTTATTGCGTACTGCACGGTCAGAACAAACTATTAACCTGGCTTTAATGTAGCATAACCCTCAAATTCCCAACCCTTATCTACCTCCCATCTGTTGGGCTGAATACATAACAAGTTGCTCTCAAGACCCGGGATGTCTTTTATGTAGACACAGGTTGTGCGGATGTCTGAGCATTTTATTAACTGCGCACTTTTTATTCCTGAAGCAGTAGCCCCTGTGTCTCTGTCTTCTGCGGTATAGTTGTTTGTATTAAATGGGTCATTGAATACATACCCCACGTCACAGCTATGACCCACGCCTGCAAAACTCCTTATCAGAACCACTGACCATAAGTTTGTGACAACTGCATGTTTGACCTGTTTTGATAGTGTGGCGCTAGATTTTGCATGAATGTGATTGCCATGCACTATTGCGCTCAGATGAAATCGGCAAGGCTGGTCATTCACTAAGCATGATTCTCCAAGGAGAGAAGCCTCCCTTGGTGTTGGCATTCTCACATCCTTTTTCATTGCACACTTTGTTGATAGCTTATAGTCTCTCAGCATTCTTTCTATTAAGCTTTTACTTTGCTGGTTGGAACTACTGGCAGAAACAACTGCGACAAGCCTTGGTGCATGTTGGTAAAGACAGGACATCTCAACAATCTGTGCCATGGAAGAGTTTCAGAAAGTTCCCATTGTGGCTCTCAAATATGAAGGCACTGACACCTTAAAGGATCCCAATTTCTTACTGATGATGCAGTTTGTAGAAGTATGTAGATGTTGAAAGAAACATGACACTTCCCATACAATTTTTCAAAACGACCAACAAATAAATATCTTGAGGAGCATTTCAGCTTCATCAATGGCAGGAGGGGAACTCTATCAGGAAACAGCAGCTTCCTTGTACAAGGAGCAGTAAGTGCTCTAGATACTGCCACGGTATAATTCATTTTAAGCAAGAAAGACTGTAAAACAAGAAGAAGTGTCTGAGGCTTTCCAGAATTTGTGTGAACGTATTGAGCGTGGAGGTCTTGTGACATTTACTGGTGGTTTTATGGCAAGCAACCTCTTGTCGATTTGTTCTATGTCTCATCCCATGTACCAGGACTCAGTGTACCAGGTAATACTTTGAGTCAAAACATAGTGTGGTCATTTGCCAACATATGCAGAGTAAGGTACAGGGCATGTAGTCAAATGCAATCATGTTGAAAAATGTTAGAAGTATTACAGTTTTTCTCAAATCGCTTTGGCTCAATTCTCAAATTTCTGAACAATTTGTTTCTTGTTTACACCAGATTGAATTTCTTATTCATTTAAGTAAATTGCATATGTTTCGGCACGTGGGCAAAAGAGTTAAGTACAATTGTCAACAATTTGCACAATAAATACATGCACATGGCTTGCTGATCAAAACTGATGAGTTGATTCTCAGTGAAATTGTCATACTCTTCACAACTTTTAAACATTCTTTCATCGTGTGAGCCATCACAAAATGATCCATTCAATTATCAAAATCTGTCAGACATACATGTATATTCCATAAATATCTATGACATGGAATGTTTGTGATGTCTGCTAAATTGGCACCTGCCAGGTGACATAGTAATGAAATAGGAATCATAATCTTACCAATCAACCAATCAAGTTTGGAAGCATATATATGGAATATATATGGCATATATAAGCTTGCCCACAGCACAATCACTACCATTTTTGAACATGGCGGAACATCACAACCCTGAGCAGCAGCTACATGCTCGTGGAAGAGAAATAAGAAGATGTGTAAGAATGTGTGGTGGTGGTGTCATAGGAAGACATAATAGAGGAAGAGGTAGAGGCAAAGAATAAGAATCCCTGATGAAATCAGAGTCACAATTGTTGACCATATCATAAACCATGGTCTTACAATGGAAGAGGTTGGTTGGAGAGTACAGCCTAATGTAAACAGGTCCACGGTGTCATCAATTATGCAAACATTCCGTAGTGAAAACAGATAAATATGTACTCGTTCTTTACTTTTGTTACAGCATTTAATTCACAACAATACAGCAACTATTGTAAAGGTACACACAAGTCTGAAAATCACGTATGAGGAATATACAGTAATACTGCACCATCTGAATACAATATACTATCTGCAACAGTGATCTAATTGTGAATTCTACATGTCATATATATAGGATTGCACAACGACCTCATGCTGGTGGCAGAGCAGCAGTATTCAGCCATCAACAAGAAATTTGCAACATGGTCATAGCCAACAATTGTGCAAAAAAATTGTGCCAACAATTGTGCAAAAAGTGCAATCATAAATGACAACAATAGCTTTGCAAATATCAATTTTGTCAGCATTTCCACAGACAGTTTGGTAAAAAAAAAATCGACTGACTATGAAACAGCTCTACAAGGTGCCATTTGAGAGGAATAGTGACCGATTTGAAGGAGCTGCGGTACAAGTATGTCCAGCAAAACCATTGGTGTGCACATGGTATATTGTACAGGGAGTTTTACTGTACTTCAATGATGCCTGTATATACTTCTTGAAGTTGTAGATACCCATAAGAACAGAAAGCATTTCTACTTTACTAAACTGTCTGATTCTAGAATAGACTAACTATATTTTGTTTCTGTGTTACTATATAGAGAATAACGGAGCTGGAAGGACATGAAATGACCCACATTCTTGTTTTTGTGGATGAGGCTGGGTTCAATCTGGCCAAAGGCAGGAGACGTGGCTGCAATCTCATTGGACACCGAAACAAAATGGGCACACCAGGCCAACGTGTGTTGCCATTTCTGAGAATGGTGTGAGCACACATTTTCCACACATTGGGCCCTATAACACCCAACTTCTCCTGACCTTCCTAAATGCACTTTACAGAGAACTAATACCAGAATATGAAAGAGGTTAAATTAAGTTAGACCAGATTTGCCAAATCATGTAATTGTGTGGGATAATGTCAGCTTCCACCGAATCAACATTGTTAGGGAATGGTTTGCTCCACATGAAAAGATAGCAATGGAGTTCATCCACCACACTCCCCATTCCTGAATCCGAAAGAAGAGTTTTTTTCAGCATGGAGGTGGAAAGTATATGACTATCAGGCACAAGATCAGATGTCTCTGTTAGATGCCATGAATGCTGCTTGTGAGGACATCACAGGTGATCATTGCAGGGGATGGTTGTGCCACGCAAGGAGATTTCTCCCCCGGTGCATCACAAGGGAAAACATCAGATGTGATGTTGTCGAAAATCTCTGGCCAGACCAACAACAGCGACAGGATGTCCACCAAGAAGATGGGAATTTGTAGTGTTACGGACTGTGAGGAGGTACAATTTATTGTTTTTACAGAACTACTGCATGTTTTTTCATTGTTGCATGTTGAATTTTTTTTTTAATTGCATGGATATAATTTTGTGGCAAATTCTGTTCACTGTATGACTTTATATGTAAAAATGGACATGTAAATGTGAATTATGTTTACATGTAACACATTGTTCAAAAAATAAATGTACTGTATACAGTTGAAGTTGAAAGTTACATACAACTTAGCCAAGTACATTTAAACTACATTTTCACAATTCCTGACATTTAATCGGAGTAAGAATTCCCTGTCTTAGGTCAGGTAGGATCACCACTTTATTTTAAGAATGTGAAATGTCAGAATAATTGCAGAGAATTATTTATATCAGCTTTTATTTCTTTCATCACATTCCCAGTAGGTCAAAAGTTCACATACACTCAATTAGTATTTGGTAGCGTTGCATTTAAATTGTTTGTTTAACTTGGGTCAAACGTTTTGGGTAGCCTTCCACAAGCTTCCCATAATAAGTTGGGTGAATTTGGGCCCATTCCTCCTGACAGAGCTGTTATAACTGAGTCAGGTTTGTAGGCCTCCTTGCTCGCACATGCTTTTTCAGTTCTGCCCACAAATGTTCTATAGGATTGAGGTCAGGGATTTGATGGCCACATCAATACCTTGACTTTGTTGTCCTTAAGCCATTTTGTCACAACTTTGGAAGTATGCTTGGGGTCATTGTCCATTTGGAAGACCCAATTAAGCGACCAAGCTTTAACTTCCTGACTGATGTCTTGAGATGTTGCTTCAATATATCCACATAATTTTCCTGTCTCATGATGCCATCTATTTTGTGAAGTACACCATTCCCTCCTCCTCCAAAGCACCCCCACAACATGATGCTGCCACCCCCATGCTTCATGGTTGGGATGGTGTTCTTTGGCTTGCAAGCCTCCCCCTTTTTCCTCCAAACATAACGATGGTCATTATGGGCAAACAGTTCTATTTCTGTTTCATCAGACCAGAGGACATTTCTACAAAAAGTATGATCTTTGTCCCCATGTGCAGTTGCAAACTGTAGTCTGGATTTTTTTATTGCTGTTTGGAGCAGTGGCTTCTTCCTTGCTGAGCGGCCTTTCAGGTTATGTCGATATAGGACTTGTTTTACTGTGGATATAGATACTTTTGTACCTGTTTCCTCCAGCATCTTCACAAGGTCCTTTGCTGTTGTTCTGGGATTGACTGCAACTTTTCGCAAAGTATGTTCATCTCTAGGAGACAGAACACGTCTCCTTCCTGAGCGGTATGACGGCTGCGTGGTTCCATGGTGTTTATACTTGCGTACTATTGTTTGTACAAATGAACGTGGTACCTTCAGGTGTTTGGAAATTGCTTCCAAGGATGAATCAGACTTGTGTATGTCTACAATTGTTTTTCTGAGGTCTTGGCTGATTTCATTTGATTTTCCCATGATGTCAAGTAAAGAGGCACTGAGTTTGAAGGTAGGCCTTGAAATATATCCACAGGTACACCTCCAATTGCTCAAATGATGTCAATTAGCTTATCAGAAGCTTCTAAAGCCATGACATCATTTTCTGGAATTTTCCAAGCTGTTTGACGGCACAGTCAACTTAGTGTATGCAAACTTCTGACCCAATGGAATTGTGAAACAGTGAATTATAAGTGAAATATCTGGCTGTAAACAATTGTTGGATAAATTAATTGTGTCATGCACAAGGTAGATGTCCTAACTGACTTGCCAAAACTATAGGTTGTTAACAAGAAATTTGTGGAGTGGTTGAAAAACAACTTTTAATGACTCCAACCTAAGTGTATGTAAATTTCCGACTTCAACTGTACATACAAATGTGCATATCATTTTTCTGTGTACTACAGTAATACCTTTTCCCCGTAAACCTTTCCCTACTGTTGAAATCGGTATCTAAACATCTCAGTGTGATACACAATAACATTCAGCTAGACAAAACTGACATTGTTGTATAGTACAGTAAGCAGTCAGTGTCAACAAAGTATAACAAAACAGAAATTTGTATAAAACAAACATTTCCAGTTTGACTGCCATGGTGAAAAAACATCAAAACATTTAGACCAGTATGGCTCACAAAATGATTTTTCTCCATTTTTATGTCATTGGCCAATTTACTGACACAATGACTAGGTTTTGAAGCATTAACTAAATGTTTCATCTGAGTTACTACATTTTGGAGACATGCAACAGTTGTGACAATTGCACTTACAGTTTAGAGAATGTTTAAGAAGTTAAGACTGTTTAAAAAAAAATCCAAAGTGATTTAGAAACTGTAAAGGAGGCGGGCCCTTCACACCATGTTTGACTTTCTCTGACTCAACCACCAAGGCAACGTCTCTGCGGTGTTTGCGTAGCGTAGCTCTGGTTCACTCTCAACAGTAGGCTACACTGTTGTGAACTAGGGCTGTTACGGTGGCCGTATTAACGCCACATCAGTGGTATGTCATGATGGCAGTCAAATTCCATGTGACCGTTTAGTCATGGTAATTAGGCTTCTCCAAGCTCTGATGCTGCTGCTGGTCATTAGCAACCTACCAAATTTGCTAACTGCCTGGTATTCAGCACTCTATTGTCCCTCTTATCACTCTAACATCAATGCAAATGTATTCCAAAATCTAATCAAACACTTCGAGAGTCCATGAGCTCATGTTGAGCAACATCTCTTTAGGCTATGCAATCACGTTTTGAAAACAGTGTGATGGCGTCTATTAAAAAGAGAAAGATCCCATCAGCTTTCTATAAGCTAGGCCTACTATATTTCTCAACCTTCCTAACATAAAGCACATTGATTCTCTTTAATATTAGGACTATGGGGGATAGTAGATTGACATAGGCTAGTGCTTTTGCTGTTTGTTAGGCCTTCCAAAATATATTTTGATTTGTTTAACACTTTTTTGATTACTACGTGATTCCATGTGTTATTACATAGTTTTGATGTCTTCACTATTATACTACAATGTAGAAAATAGTAAAAAAATAAAAAATAAAAATAAACTTTCATGAGTGTATAAACCTTTGACTGGTACTGGATATGACACAAAAACAAACGTTACATTCATAGTGTAAAATAATAGATTAAGTGCTGGGTAAAATAAAGTCAGAATATACTTTATACATATAATAGATACATTTTTTTTGGTACGGACCCATCTCATCTTTAAAACAGTACACTAACAAAACCCTAAGAATATTATACTGCAGAGGCAATAACATACATATTCACTAGGGGTGAAACAGTTCACAAAACTCACGGTACGATACGGTACAGTGGTGTCATGGTTCAGTACGGTTTCGATACGTCGACAAAATAAATGCCTGAGAAATATGTCATTTGTATTTAGATTTTCCATTTGACTTATAATAGTAAACTAGCTTGAATTCCCAGTAGCATATGGAAACAAAGGGACAACAAAAAAACAGCAGTGCCTGCCATATAACATGAAATAAAATAGTAATTTAAAACAGAACTTCAACAAGAGTGCATAGTCCAACACCATATATCAAAATTAAGTCACATAGCAGTGCCTTAAACAAAATAGGACCCCTTGAGACTAGTTACTTGAAAAAAAAATAATAATCAGATTTTCAAGTTTTTCTTTAAGAAGATTAGTCTATCCACATTATCTGTAGTGAGCACAGATCGGCTTACTGTGACAATGTCAGCCGCTTAGGAGAATACCCTCTCGCTAGGGACAAAGGTCCCAGGCACAGCCAGGTAGCGCCGTGCTAACATGGCAACACAAGGATATATTAACTATTTGGTCTTCCACCATGTAAGTGAATCAGCATCCAGGGGAATACAGTCCACGTCCCTGTATGAGGTTACCTCCTCCTCTATGACCTTGACCTTTGATTTGGTTCCCTGCTCCTGGGTCGTGAACAACTCCCCAAAAATCTCAGCCATGGCAGACTTCTTTTCTGGAGGAGAACCCTTGTCGTCTGCTGTCTCTGAAGAGGGGTTGGCTCCTGTGGTATCTGTGGCTTAAATTACTAATTAATCAAATAAAAAATGTCACATTATACAAATAAATACAATACCTGTTGTATATTGTTCACAATCTCTGCTGTGAGTTCAATGTAGTCTCTCAGACGAGCAGCAGCATCCAGGTGCAGCAGGGACTTGAACCGGAGGTTCAAAGCGGGACTCTTGTGTAAGAAGTCTTGGACACCAGGGTCAGCATATCTAGGATCCAGGTTAACTCTGATAGCAGTCTTGTCATCCCTTGACAACTGTGGGTTCATCTTCATCAGATGCCACCATTGATTTCATAGGCAGGACCATGGAAACTGATGGGATGCTCTCAGTGCATATTAGTGTTGTGACTGTTTAGAGAGGTTTGCACACTTGGATAACTTCCTCTGCTAGTCTTGAGTCATTTTCAGACAAAGTTACAATATCTTTGATATTCTTCCTCACAGCTTGATCAGTCAGTGTAGAATACACCACAACTTTCTACTCAAGCTATCTCTCAAACATGTCATGGCTTGAATTCCATCTTGTAGGGACATATTGGATTAGTTTGTGGTTTGGCAGCTCCAGCAACTCCTGTTTTGTCTTGAAAACATGTGCAGCAGTTGTGCTTTTATGAACAAAGAATTCCACCTTCCTGATCTTCGCTGGGAGGCTAGAGATTGGATTAATTGACATTGCATTTTGAGATGCTAGATAAAGTGAGCAAAACATCCTGTCTGTGGCCCCAATCCAGCTAGTGCAACTGCATTTACAATATGTCTAGTGTTGTCAGTGGTCACAGGAATCGTTACATTATCCCTCTCCTACTTCCACACTGCAACTACTTCCCTTAGCTCTACCCCCAAGTTTACACTGGTGTGACTCCTCTCAAGGGGAAGTGTTTGAAGGACATGGCTTTTTATCTCCCACTCTGCCGTAATGAAATGATCTGTTACAGTAAAGTAGCTCTCTGTAGCTCTAGACGTCCAACTGTCTGTTGTTAGAGCAACAGACTGCGTTTCTGACAACTCGCTCTCAAGGTGTTCTTTTGTATAAGGCAGGTATTAATGTCTGGGGAAAATGTGTACGGGAAGGAATAGTGAAGCGCGGCTCGTCCAGTTTTCTGAACCTCGCATTCTCTGCCACAGAGAAGGGTCTCATATCTGCCGCTATGAATTTTGCTATCGCTACGTTGATTAGTTTAGCCCTACCGGAGTCAGAAGCATATTGTTGCCAGAAGGCTGAGTCAAATAAGAATGCGCAAATGTGCTTGCAGGCGGTCCAACGTGGTCCAACTGCTAAATAAACAGCTGCAAGCGGTCCTGCAAGCGTCAAATTAACGCCTACAGCTGCTAAATATACACATACACAAGCTAAATTAATGCATTCTTTAATATGCTAAGTTTACAATCCAATTTCTCTAGCTCCTACTTTCAACCAGATTTCATTAATCGGTGTACAGTCAGTTTGAAGCAACAACACCATAATTGAAAATGGCGAGAAAGACTTCCTTATCCACAGCAGGGAGACCCTAAATGACTGCACTCTCCTTCTGCTCTCCGATAATCCTGGAGTTGATGCCCTTCAGTCCACGTTATAACAAGGTTGATTCTTTTTAAATACTATTATTACTTAATCATAAAGTTGATCAGCTAGCTAACACAGAGGACGGATCTGTTTATGGCTATGCAGCTATGTTGGAGGCTCAGACATTGAGACAGCAGTACAAGTGTCATGACTTCCTCCGAAGTCGGCTCCTCTCCTTGTTCGGGCATTTTTCATATATACATTTGTCTTGTCTGGTTTTCATTCCCACCTAGTTTTCATTTCCCCAATCAATCTAATTGTATTTAACCCTGTTTCCCATCATGTTTTGTGTGTAATTGTTTCCATGTCATACGATGCTCTTTAGCGTTTTACTTTATTGTTCCATGTTTTTGAGCGCGTTTGGTTTGTTGTGCTCCCGTTTTGGAACTTTAATAAAGTGTGCTTTATTTATTATACTCTGCTCTCCTGCACCTGACTTCGCTTAAAGACACACCTTGACAGAATTAAACACAGAGAAAATGGAGTCAGCAGAAACAGGTACCCCGGTTAGAGGAGTCGAAGAACTCGTCCAGGAACATTCGGCCATGCTACATCATCTTGGTGCCATGATGGATCGCGTTGTCCAGACCACGGACCACTGGGAGAGACAGGAGGTCTCTCCAGTGCCTCGACCAGCACAACCGGGGTTGTCTCCACCCTTTCCATCCGGAGGGAATTCCGGGGTGCGGGGGGTGCGTCTCTCCCTTCCCAGGGAGTATGATGGTACGGCAGCACAGCGCAAGGGATTCTTACACACCTTGACAGCAAGTAACTTAGGCCTATGTGTTGCTAATATTGTAAGTCTGATTAGGCCAAGAGAGTTTATATATATATATATATATATATATATATATATATATATATATATATATATGAATGAATAAATAAATAAATGCTGGTATTTAAATGGCTTAATTACAAAATTAGTTACTAGTTAGCTTGCTAAAGTTCCTTAGCCACAAACACCAGCCATAGCTGCAGTAAACGGCGCCGTCTTGTGACATTTTTACAGCCCGCATGAAAAAACATGTAAATGAACTTTTACAACCACTGAAACATGGCATGGCTATGCTTTAAGACTAGCTATTTAAAGGTGACTTATTATCGAGAAGTACTGACGTCAAACATGTTTTTGTATTTTTAGGCAAAACAACAGTTGAAGGTATAAAACTTCAGGCAGGCTGACTGGCTAGCTATAATTTCAGTGCTACTAGCTCGCAATTAGCATGAAAACACTTACAAAGCTCATATAAAGCTTATTTCACCCAGAACAACCCTGTAAAAACTTTGCTCATATCTACAACATATCTTTCCAACAGCACAGATATTATTTTGAATACCTTTTGAAATATTACTATTACATCTAAGCCTATGATGTAGAAATTAACAACTTCAGACATAAGGGAGTGTGGCGAAGTCAGGTAGGAGACCTGCGCCAACTCCCTGTGCTTACCGTGGAGAGAGAGGGACCGAGAGAGGGACCGGGCAGGCACTGTGTTATGCCGTGAGGCGTACGGTGTCCGCGGTGCGCAGGCATAGTCCGGTGCGATATACATAGCAGTGCCTCGTATCGGCCGGGCTAGAGTGGGCATCGAGCCAGGTGCCATGAAGCCGGCTCAGCTCATCTGGTCTCCAGTGCGTCTCTTCGGGCCGGGGTACATTGCACCAGCCTTACGCATGGTGTCCCCGGTTCGCCAGCACAACCCAGTGCGGGCTATTCCAATTTGCCGCACTGGCCTGGCTACGGGGAGTATTCAACCAGGTAAGGTTGGGCAGGCTCGGTGCTTGAGAGCTCCAGTGCGGCTTAAAGGTCCGGTCTATCCGCTGCCACAACCACTCACCAGCCCTCCGGTGGCAGCCCCCGCACCAGGCTGTCTCTCCGTCTCCTTCCTACAGGTGCTCCCGCCTGTCCAGCGCTGCCAGAGTCTCCCTCCAGTCTGTCCGGATCTGGCGGAGTCTCCCTCCAGTCTGTCCGGATCTGGCGGAGTCTCCCTCCCGTCTGTCCGGAGCCGCCGGAGTCTCCCTCCCGTCTGTCCGGACCCGCTGGAGTCTCCCTCCCGTCTGTCTGGAGCCGCCGGAGTCTCCCGTCCATTCGGGACCCACGGCGAGGGTCGCAGCGTTAAAGAGGCCACTGAAGCAGGTAAAAGGCGGAGAAGGACTATGGTGGGGTCCACGTCCCACGCCAGAGCCGCCACCGCGGACAGACACCCACCCAGACCCTCCCCTATAGGCTTAGGTTTTGCGGCCGGAGTCTGCACCTATTGGGGGGGGGGGGGGGGGGGGGTACTGTCACGTTCTGACCTTAGTTCTTTTATTATGTCTTTGTTTTAGTATGGTCAGGGCGTGAGTTGGGTGTGTTGATTATGTTAGTTTTTCTATGATTTGCTATTTCTGTGTTTGGCCTGGTATGGTTCTCAATCAGAGGCAGCTGTCAATCGTTGTCCCTGATTGACAACCATATTTAGGGAGCCTGTTTTCTATTGTGTTTCGTGGGTGATTATTTTCTGTTTTCTGTTGTGTGTCTGCACCAGCCAGAACTGTTTTCGGTCGTTCTCTTTGTTCGTTTTGTTATTTCCGTGTTCATTTAATAAATATGGACACATACCACGCTGCACCTTGGTCCTCACCTTCTTCCACCAACGATGACCGTTACAGTACCTCAGATGGCAGATATTCTACATGTGTCCCGATCGACAGTCAAATGTCGTCTAAGGTCACTTGTGCTTGGGAGTAACGCTATATATGTTTCCAAGATGGCGTAGCAGTCAGACGTTGTGTCCCGTGTATATATTTTTATATATTTTTTCTTCGCATATCTTGAAAAATATATTTTTTCTAAAACTCAACTTCAAAACACCCTCCTGCAATCCGCCTCACCCAATATGGTGCGGATCTGTTTTTTTTCTTCTAAAGTATTATACACCTCGAATCCGGAATCCCCCAACAGAAGCTAGCCAGCTCACTAGCTACTAGCTAGCAGTCAGCTAATTAGTGCTAGCGGTCATCAGCTAACCTTTAGCTCAGAAAGCTCTCGCCAGTTTGTACAACGCGTGTCAAACCAGAGCATACCGGACCTATTTTCTCTCCATATCCCCGGATTCCTACCACAAGCTCTGGACATTTTCACCTGGATCTTCGTAGCTAGCTCGCTGCTATCCGAGTACTGCCTAACATCGGTCCCGGAGCAAGCACCAATTAGCCTGGAGCTAGCCCATGCTAGGCCCTTTCTCCCGGCTTGCTAAAGAGGCCCATCAGCCACCCCTGGGATACAATACCCGGACCCGTTCTTCTGCCGGTACGGGGCACGGAACCCCACCAATCCTTCACGACTGGACTACGACTTAATCTGCAAGAAGGGGTAGTCAACTGGCCTCTACATCGCGACCACCCATGAATGCCCATATGCAAGCCGCGGCCCGCTAGCTGTCTAGAGCATATTGGACTGTTAGCTGTAGAGATCCATCGGCCAATTTCTTGGGCAACTATACCTATTTTGCCAATTGGACTTGGACCCCTCTGCTACTCAGAACCATACTAATCCATCACGACTGGTCTATCAACGTCACCAGCGCGGAGGCCAAAACAGACTTTACTCCGTCGACGTCCCTCTAAGGCCCTTCTGCTAGTCCCGGTCTGCTAGCTTGTAGCCCCTGTCTGCTAGCTTGTAGCCCCGGCCTGCTAGCTGTCTGAATCGCCGTAGCTCCAGCCAGCCCAACCACTCACTGGACCCATATTGATCACCCGGCTACGCATGCCTCTCCCTAATATCAATATGCCTTGTCCATTACTGTCCTTCACTGTAGAGCCTCTAGCCCTGCTCAATATGCCTTAACCTACCATTTAGTTCCACCTCCGACATATGCTGTGACATCACCTGGCTTAAACGTCTCTAGAGACAATATCACTCTCATCATTACTCAATGCCTAGGTTAACCTCCAATGTACTCACATCCTACCATACCTCTGTCTGTACATTATGCCTTGAATCTATTCTCTCACGCCCAGAAAACTTTAGCCGTACCCTCATCCTACTCCTCCTCTGTTCCTCTGGTGATGTAGAGGTTAATCCAGGCCCTGCAGTGCCTAGCTCCACTCCTACTCCCCAGGTGCTCTCATTTGTTGACTTCTGTAATCGTAAAAGCCTTGGTTTCATGCATGGTAACATTAAAAGCCTCCTCCCTAAGTTAGTTTTATTCACTGCTTTTTTATTTTTTTATTTATTTTATTTCACCTTTATTTAACCAGGTAGGATAGTTGAGAACAAGTTCTCATTTGCAACTGCGACCTGGCCAAGATAAAGCTTAGCAGTGTGAGCAGACAACACAGAGTTACACATGGAGTAAACAATTAACAAGTCAATAACACAGTACAAAAAAAGGCGAGTCTATATACATTGTGTGCAAAAGGCATGAGGAGGTAGGCAAATAATTACAACCTTGCAGATTAGCACTGGAGTGATAAATGATCAGATGGTCATGTACAGGTAGAGATACTGGTGTGCAAAAGAGCAGAAAAGTAAATAAATAAAAACAGTGTGGGGATGAGGTAGGTGAAAATGGGTGGGTTATTTACCAATAGACTATGTACAGCTGCAGCGATCGGTTAGCTGCTCAGATAGCACATGTTTGAAGTTGGTGAGGGAGATAAAAGTCTCCAACTTCAGGGATTTTGCAATTCGTTCCAGTCACAGGCAGCAGAGTACTGGAACGAAAGGCGGCCAAATGAGGTGTTGGCTTTAGGGATGATCAGTGAGATACACCTGCTGGAGCGCGTGCTACGGATGGGTGTTGCCATCGTGACCAGTGAACTGAGATAAAGCGGAGCTTTACCTAGCATGGACTTGTAGATGACCTGGAGCCAGTGGGTCTGGCGACGAATATGTAGCGAGGGCCAGCCGACTAGAGCATACAAGTCGCAGTGGTGGGTGGTATAAGGTGCTTTAGTGACAAAACGGATGGCACTGTGATAAACTGCATCCAGTTTGCTGAGTAGAGTGTTGGAGGCAATTTTGTAGATGACATCGCCGAAGTCGAGGATCGGTAGGATAGTCAGTTTTACCAGGGTAAGTTTGGCAGCATGAGTGAAGGAGGCTTTGTTGCGGAATAGAAAGCCGACTCTTGATTTGATTTTCGATTGGAGATGTTTGATATGAGTCTGGAAGGAGAGTTTACAGTCGATCTTTAGCACGCTCTGCCTAGCCGGATGTCCTAGCCATGTCTGAATCCTGGCGTAGGAAGTCCACCAAAACCCCTGAAATCTCCATCCCTTACTATAACATTTTCTGACAAGATAGAACTGCCAAACGGGGCGGTGTTGCAATCTATTGCAGAGAGAGCCTACAGAGTTCTGTCTTATTATCCAGGTCTGTACCCAAACAATTCAAACTTCTACTTTTAAAAATCCATCTTTCCAGAAACAAGTCTCTCACTGTTTCCGCTTGCTATAGACCACCCTCTGCCCCAAGCTATGCCTTGGACACCATATGTGAATTGATTGCCCCCCCCCCCCCATCTATCTTCTGAGGTGACCTAAACTATGACGTGCTTAACACCCCGGCCATCCTACAATCTAAGCTTGATGCCCTCAATCACACACAAATTATCAATGAACCCACCAGGTACAACCCCAAATCCATAAACACAGGGACCCTCATAGATATCATCCTAACTAACTTGCCCTCAAAATACACCTCTGCTGTTTTCAACCAAGATCTCAGCGATCACTGCCTCATTGATGCATCCACCCCTCATCACTGTCAAAGGCTCCCTAATACACTTCAGCGAGCAGGCCTTTCTAATCGATCTGGCCTGGGTGTCTTGGAAGTATATTGACCTCATCCCATTCGAGGATGCCTGGTTATTCTTAAATAAGCATGACCCATTCAAAAAATGTAGAACCAGGAACAGATATAGCCCCTGGTTCTCTCCAGACATGACTGCCCTTGACCAGCACAAAAACATCCTGCATTAGCATCGAACAGCCCCCGTGATATGCAACTTTTCAGGGAAGTGTTGTGTCTTTACTATCATTAAATTGAAGACTTAGTTTTATCAAAGATTCTCTGTAATTAGTATTAGGTGATTAGACTGATTAATCATGTACCCGTAATTAACTAGGAAGTCAGGGCACCAAGGAAAATATTCAGATTACAAAGTTATAATTTCCCAATATAACCTTTCAGATATTTTCATGTCTGATCAATAGTCTTCTGATTAATTAATTATTTATTTTACCTCACGTTAGTCTCATTCCAAACGTCGGAAATTGTTGGTTATCTGCACAAACCCACTCTTCACTATGGGTCATCCATACATCAATTGTCTTAAATAATTTATTTTATTAATAACTAAGTAATTCACAGAAATGCATAAACAAAACAACAAAGTTAATATGGTTACAAGAAATGATAAGAGAATGTGCCCTAGTGGGCTAAACCGGCATCGCAGCTTGGTGGACATGGGGAGTGGGGGTCAGCTGAGAAGTCACTACAGAGTTGATAATTATAACAATTGAAATGATAATCATTTGCACGTGAACGCTCACTCATTCGGGAACAATTGCTATATATATTTACGCTCAGTGTGTCATCTTGATCGTTGGTGAAAAGTTTGTTTCTTTTGTAGAATTGTCCATCTCTCTCCCTCGCTCTCTCTCTCTGTTGTGGTTAGAGTGGATTGTTTAGAGTGACATTCCTTCATTCGTAATAGAATGTATGTTTCGGCGGTTGTCGTTCTTCATGTTCAATGATACCGAATTCCTAGCTGCAGACTAGTAATTAATATCAAAGACTTGTTCTTATTCTGTTGGTATAGATAGTCTAAGAGTTTAACCACATGCATGGTTAAAAGATTCAGCAATGGTCTACAACCTTTGTACTCCCGTAATTGAGAGAAACATGGTCTACTTGAGAATTTCTCAAAATTGCAGAAAAGGGGCTGTCCCAGGATGCCTGACCCTAACTGGGCTCATAGGCGGTCCTCTGATTTAGTTCAACTCAAAAGGGAATAGGAATTTCCTTAATTAAACAGTCCCAAAATCACATTACACAATTTTACAACCATTATCATACTCACTCATTCATCTTATACAACAATTAGATGTAAACCTCATATCTGAGGCTATTATATAAACAGCCTTATGGTAATGTGGCCACACCGTCTCCCATGAGCTTCCCCAAAATGTAACAAATGGACCAGTTCATAGCTGGATTCTTCACCGATCTTTTATACCTTGTCCGGAACATGAAATTTGTTCGGACCTCAAGTTCTGTGAGGTGGAAGAAATTCCTTTGTTCTCTATGAAAATGTATTCTGCCTCTTATACTGTATGCATGAGGAGATCCTCTCCTCAGGAATTTACGACCTCTCTCTGACCACAGCCAACTAGTTGGGGGAGGCAGGGAGAGGGGGATGGGGCTTGCTGTACCCAAAGAGGGCAACGTCATGACAGAAGTTGGGAACAAATATACACAGGCAGTTAGGAAAGCTAAGGCTAGCTTTTTCAAGCAGAAATTTTCATCCTGTTGCACAAACTCAAAAAAGTTCTGGGACACTAAAGTCCATGGAGAATAAGAGCACCTCCTCCCAGCTGCCCACTGCACTGAGGCTAGGAAACACTGTTACCACCGATAAATCCACAACAATTAAGAACTTCAATAAGCCTTTTTCTACGGCTGGCCATGCTTTCCACCTGGCTACCCCTACCCCGGGTCAACAGCCGGAAAGCTGCCGCGGTCATCCCCCTCTTCAAAGGGGGAGACACTCCAGACCCAAACTGCTACAGACCTATATCTATTCTACCCTGCCTTTCTAAGCTCTTTGAAAGCCAAGTTAACAAACAGATTACCGACCATTTTGAATCTCACAGTACCTTCTCCGCTATGCAATCTGGTTTCAGAGCTGGTCATGGGTGCACCTCAGCCACGCTCAAGGTCCTAAACGATATCATAACCACCATCAATAAGAGACATTACTGTGCAGCCGTATTCATCGACCTGGCTAAGGCTTCGACTCTGTCAATCACAACATTCTTATTGGCAGACTCAACAGCACTGGTTTCTCAAATGATTGCCTCACCTGGTTCACCAACTACCTCTCCAATAGAGTTGAGTATGTCAAATCGGAGGGCCTGTTGTCCGGACCACTGGCAGTCTCTATGGGGGTGCCACAGGGTTCAATTCTCGGGCCGACTCTTCTCTGTATACATCAATGATGTTGCTCTCACTGCTGGTGATTCTTTGATCCAACTCTACGCAGACAACACCATTCTGAATACCTCTGGACCTTCTTTGGACACTGTGTTAACTAACAACCCTCCAGACGAGCTTCAATGCCATACAACTCTCCTTCTGTGGCTTCCAACTGCTCTTAAAGTAAAACTAAATGCATGCTCTTCAACCGATCGCTGCTCGCACCTGCCCGCCCGTCCAGCATCACTTCTCTGAACGGTTCTGACTTAGAATATGTGGACAACTACAAATACCTAGGTGGTTAGACTGTAAACTCTCCTTCCAAACTCAGGTTAAACATCTCCAATCCAAAATTAAATCTAGAATCGGATTCCTATTTTGCAACAAAACATCCTTCACTCATGCTGCCAAACATACCCTCGTAAAACTGACCATCCTACTGATCCTCGACTTTGGCGATGTCATTTACAAAATAGCCTATCCAGCCCATCTGTAAATAGCCCATCCAAATACCTCATCTCCATACTGTATTTATTTATTTATCTTGCTCCTTTGTACCCCAGAATCTCTACTTGCACATTCATCTTCTGCACATATTACCATTCCAGTGTTTAATTGCTTTATTGTAATTACTTCACCACCATTTCCTATTTATTGCCTTACCTCTCTTATCCTACCGCATTTGCACATGCTGTATATAGATTTTTCTACTGTATTATTGATTGTATGTTTGTTTATTCCATGTGTAACTCTGTTGTTGTATGTGTCGAACTGCTTTGCTTAATCTTGGCCAGGTCTCAGTTGCAAATGAGAACTTGTTCTCAACCAGCCTACCTGGTTAAATAAAGGGGAAATATATATTTTTTTAAATAAAATAAACTACATAGACTTTAGATGCATGGTTTCCAGTTTCTTACCAATCAAACCATTTTGTATGACTACAATCAAGACAGGCCTTTTAAAATACTATGATGATATATGTTACCTCATCCCTGGCCATTGTTACTCTTTTTTTATCCAGACACTTCAATCTGTCACATGCACTGTTATATTTTGACATGTCAGAAAAGATTAAAGGACTTTGTGGCTGGGAGCAACGAACTTGGACCGGAGGCTGTTCGAGCACAATTTAGGACAATGGGAATCCGGGTGCAGAGACGCAGAGTGAGGGACGGCATGCTTCGTGTTTACCCAAGTGTGGCTGCCCTCAGCCATGTCGCAGAGGCTGCATAGAAGGTCATACCGTACATTGTAACATTGTACATTGTCACGTCTCAAAATGTTCATCATCAACTTGTTCATCAACAACTAACAGTTCAGTTTAGCAAGCAATGGCCCTTGATACCATATGTCACTAATGGATAATAATTGTTTTATTGTGGTTCTGCTACTTCTGTGATAGAATATCTGCACCATGAAATTAACAAACATGCTCACATTGAGGACATACGGAGGTAAAAACAGTTGGAGAAAAGTATTTGTGCCTAAGTGTGAACAACAGGTAAGTCTGTCCTTTTGACTCATCAAGATAAACATGGTTATTTTTCCAATTGCAGTAGATATAGTAATCACACATCTACCGCTGCAGGAAACAGTCTTGCACAAACCCTTGTTGTAGCCTTTGGAGGGCTAACAGAAGTACTTATAGTTGTGATCCGCGTTTAACATTGTTCCACATTTTGGATGTTCATTTAATATTCGGTCTGCTGCTTTGTTATATACTGCAGGAACCTTTTACAGCATCTAAGCGGTAAAGGAGGATGGTGATGTTTGTATATTTAATGTGTCTTCAGCTTTTGTATCAACCAGTGCTGTATTTTCTGATTTAGGTGGAGGATAGTCATACATGGTGGCATTGATGGATACAGCCGCCTCGTTGTGTTTTTCCGTGCTTCCAGCAACAAACACAGCAGTATTGTAATGGATTGCTTCATGAATGCTGTCTCTAGATATGGCATTCCCTCCAGAGTTAGGATGGACCATGGAGGTCATAAACAAGCAGATAACACTGTCTGCTTGTTCATTAATATTTTCAGAGGCTCTGGGAGAGGCAATGCTCTCAGAGGAAGGAGCATGTACAATCAGCAGATTGAGAGACTATGGGGTGACCTGTGGTTTGGTATGACCAATGTGTACCATGGCCTGTTCAATTTCTTTAAGTGCGAGGGCATTGTGGATGTGGACAATGAAATGCACCTCTGGGCTCTGTATTACGTGTGCCTGCCGAGAATCAAGAGACTTAACAGAATTCTGCAACCAGTGGAACCATCATGGTTTAAGGACTGAGATGCACCAGTCCCCTCTGCAAATTTTTATTAGGGGTTGCCTTGCACAGCAAAGACTACCAAACACTGCAATGCATGACCTGTTTGCTGCCATACCCTCAGAAGTTGAAGGTTGGTAGATCGTTAATGAACAATCTACCAACACCAACAGGTGCTTCCGGGACAGGAGACTGCGGTGCTTCCGGGACAGGAGACGGCGGTGCTTCCGGGACAGGGGATGGTGGTGCTTCTGGGACAGGAGACGGCAGTGCTTCCGGGACAGGAGACGGCGGTGCTTCCGGGACAGTAGACAAAGGTGCTTCCGGGACAGGAGACGGCGGTGCTTCCGGGACAGGGGATGGCGGTGCTTCTGGGACAGGAGACGGCGGTGCTTCCGGGGCAAGAGACCGTTCTACAGCAGTAGAGTCTGTTGTAGCCTGGCTAGAGAGAGTGATTTTACATCAAAAACCGTTTGTTTAGGACAATGCTCACATGCAACTAATTGTCGAGCAAATTAATTTCCTCCAGAGGCTCTAGAGCAGGCCTAGGTATGGACATTCTTCAAGTCATATCTTTCCTTGGGTCCTCAAATGTTCAATAACTGTTGCGCATGTAAGATTTATTTTGCGTCTTGCTAATGCATACAAAATGCATGTTGAAAATTTCAACATTGTTTTCTTATTCCATAACTTTTTTAATGTTTTAATTCAGTCTATGCTCAGTGCAGAAAATGAGTTAGGACTTCACTGCTCACTTTACTGTTACTATCTAGTATAAAGTACACCCATTCATTAAGCTAACATTGTATGACGGTCATTAATAATCGCATTTTCATGAATAGCTGTCTAATGCTGTCTGTATTATCTACGTAACTGAAGCTTTTTATTATTTCACTGAGTATCCGTGTATTCTACAGTCAAGTCAGATTGACATCTATTGGACAAATTAATACCTAAATGTTAATTTTGTTTTTACCTTAATACAGATCCCTTCTATTCCACCCCCGCTCAAATCCCATAAACGGGATTGATTTGACAACACCCAGTGAAATAGCAGCGCGCCAAATTCAAAAACAGAAATACTCATAATAGTAATTCATAAATCATACATGTGTTAGACATGGGTTTAAAGATTAACTTCTTGTTAATCCAGCCACAGTGTCAGATTTCAAAAAGGCTTTACGGCGAAAGCAAACCATGCTATTATCTGAGGACAGCACCCCAGCAAACATACACATGAATGTCACAATTCAACCCGCCAGGCACAACACAAAAGTCAGAAATACAATTCATGCATGCCTTACCTTTGAAGATCTTCTTCTGTTGGCACTCCAATATGTCCATTAAACATCACAAATCGCCCTTTTGTTCGATAAATTCTGTCGTTATATATCCAAAAATGTAAATTTATTTGGCACGTATGATTCAAAAAATACACTGGTTCCAACTCGTTCAACATGACTACATATTATCTAATTAGTTACCTGAAAACTTGATCCAAACATTTCAAACAACTTTCCTAATCCAACTCCAGGTATTTTTAAACGTAAATAAGTGTGCAGAAGGGCATGAGACAAAGGAATGCGTAGTATTGAGGAAAGTTGTGGAATGTGTTAATTGTAGGGGTGCCCATGGAGCTGGGGATCAGACATGTTCCGTGCGAGAGAGGCAGGTTGAGGTTTCCAGGGTTAGAGTAGTGCAGAAGTTGTCATATGCTGAGGCAGTGAAGAAAGTAGAGGAAGATGGGTCAAGGGGGCGGAGTGGTGAGAATAGTAGAGATATACAAGTACAGAGGGATAGGCCAAAAAGTGATATAAATTCCAGTAAGATTTTAGCATTTATAGCAATGGTTATCAACTGTACTGCAGATGTAAAGGATGTGAAACGGCTAGCTTAGTTAGCGGTGTGCGCTAAATAGCGTTTCAATCAGCTCTGAGACCGTAGTTCACTTGCTCTGAGACCTTGACTGTTGTTGAGTGCAGAGGGTAGTTCCCCTTGCGGTTTAAAATTATCTGCATTGAGATCACTGGTTGCCCGGATCAGCTTAGTTAGCGGTGGTTGCTGCGGACGTCACTTGCTCTGAGACCTTGGGGTGCTCTGCAAGGCCGCAGCTTTTGTGGAGCGATGGGTAACGACGCTTCGAGGGTGACTGTTGTTGCACCCGGGTATGGGCAAGGGGGTTACATTGATGCTGTTGACCCGGATCACTGGTTGCGATGGGTAACGACAATCGGTGACGTCACTTGCTCTTTGAGTTGGTGACTGTTGTTGATGTGTGCAGAAGGTCCCTGGTTCACGCCTGGGTATGGGTGAGGGGACAGTTTAAAAAATTACTGTTATCCAGAGATGGAACAGAAGTTGCAGAAAATTGATGTTGTGGTGGCTGCTGCAAGTGTGGGTGTGTGAGACTTGACATCAGAAGAGTTACAGGGTGTGTTTAGTGGTGATATTCCATCCTTTCAGGTTGATGTCATGAGGTAGGAATACATACATTGAATTAGTGGAGCAAATCAAATCAAATTTTATTTGTCACATACACATGGTTAGCAGATGTTAATGCGAGTGTAGCGAAATGCTTGTGCTTCCAGTTCCGACAATGCAGTAATAACCAACAAGTAATCTAACTAACATTTCCAAAACTAATATCTTATACATAGTGTAAGGGGATAAAGAATATGTACATAAAGATATGAATGAGTGATGGTGCAGAGCAGCATAGGCAAGATACAGTAGATGGTATCGAGTACAGTATATACATATGAGATGAGTATGTAAACAAAGTGGCATAGTTAAAGTGGCTAGTGATACATGTATTACATAAGGATGCAGTAGATGATAGAGTACAGTATATACGTATACATATGAGATGAATAATGTAGGGTAAGTAACATTATATAAGATAGCATTGTTTAAAGTGGCTAATGATATATTTACATCATTTCCTATCAATTCCCATTTTTAAAGTGGCTGGAGTTGAGTCAGTGTCAGTGTGTTGGCAGCAGCCACTCAATGTTAGTGGTGGCTGTTTAACAGTCTGATAGCCTTGAGATAGAAGCTGTTTTTCAGTCTCTCGGTCCCAGCTTTGATGCACCTGTACTGACCTCGCCTTCTGAATGATAGCGGGGTGAACAGGCAGTGGCTCGGGTGGTTGTTGTCCTTGATCTTTATGGCCTTCCTGTAACATCGGGTGGTGTAGGTGTCCTGGAGGGCAGGTAGTTTGCCCCCGGTGATACGTTGTGCAGACCTCACTACCCTCTGGAGAGCCTTACGGTTGTGGGCGGAGCAGTTGCCGTACCAGGCGGTGATACAGCCCGCCAGGATGCTCTCGATTGTGCATCTGTAGAAGTTTGTGAGTGTTTTTGGTGACAAGCCGAAGGTGGTGTTAATATTATAAAATGTAGAAATTAGTGAGTGTAGTGTTTGACGGTAGGGTATTTATTAAGTACATTTGTATTTTTCCAGAAAAGTGCAAGGGAGTTGTACTCCAGTCTAGTAGGTGGCGGTAATGCAACAAATTGGATGCCAACCACCGTTAAACCTCATAGAAGAAGAATTTTCACAGCGCGAGAGTGTTGTAAACTAAAATGGCTGCGCAGTGGGGAGCAGGCGATGAGATTTTAGCTGCCTGCAACATGGAATTTTTCTCTACAAATACACTAGACGAGGTAAAGTACAGTGGTACTATATTTGGTATCATCCGTGTATCTGCTGTATGGGAATGTCTCGTGTGCTGGGAATGATGCGCTGGAAAAGTGACACGTGGATACAGCCACTGTCCAGAACAATCATGGCATGGTTGATTATTAGCAGCCGGTTTGAGAATACCGATTACATCTCATCCCTTGATAAGTAGATCGATATGTGTGTTTGTTTTAACTGCTATAGTGACTCGGTAGCATCCAAACCGTATGTGAAGTTGCCGGCTGGCTAACTAATGCATTGCTAGCCCGGTTGTGTAGTTAGCTAACAGTTAGACAAAGTGCTTTTTGGCTTTAAATGCGTTGAACCCAGTCTTTTAGATTTCATTGTTTACTAACTGCCTCGGTCAAACGAAAGTGGATGATTTATATAGTGTAGTTATCCAATGGCCGTTCTTTAATGTACAAATATACTAAACGTAAAACCACTTGGACGAGTAACGTTCGCTAGCTACTTAAAGCTACTCGCTTTAAGTTGGGAGATGTCCAGTTTGTTCGTCCGAGATGAGGCCATTGACAGCTAGTTGGACGTCTGTAAAACATCGTGAAAGTCAATGTTTGGCATTGACATGATTGAACCAAATGTGCTGATTTTAATATCTATCTATATGCCTCATGTTGGTGGATGTTTCTTTAGCCTGTGCCTCTTCAAATTCAGTCTCGAGTCGGAGTCATTTACACGTGGTTCTAAATCCATGCCGTCGTAAAACGCTAAATTAGACTGCGTTCTTGTTATTAGAAGTATTGTTAATAGCTAGTTACAATATGTAATGTACAAAATTGTCACTACCGGTTACGTTATTTTACAGTTGGCTGCAGGTAACTCGAGCTTGATGTGTGGAAATAAACGAAATCCCTAGCTAACTTGCACTGAGTTGAAAACATGCAGGAATGTTTGTTTAAATAAATATGTTGGCACCACCTTGGGTGATTTGCAGCAACACATCTCTTCTTGCCTGAAGTTGTATATGATTATAATAGTTTGTAAAAAAAAAAAACAATCCTCTGCCATGCAGGGTAGCCTAGTGGTTAGAGCTTTGGACTACTAACCGGAAGGTTGCGAGTTCAAACCCCCGAGCTGACAAGGTACAAATCTGTCGTTCTGCCCCTGGACAGGCAGTTAACCCACTGTTCCCAGGCCGCCATTGAAAATGAGAATTTGTTCTTAACTGACTTGCCTGGTTAAATAAAGGTAAAATAAAATATTTTTTTATGAGAAACACGTGGTGGGCAATGCATCACATGTTGACGGATTCAAACAGCTATACATTTACTCGTTCAACTCAGAAACCAGCATACCAGTCATTGTGTACATTTCAGACCACAAAAATATATTTGCGGTATTATGAGCACAAGTGTGTTTACAATACTGCCTGTCTAGATTCCACGAGGTACCTTGCTTCTGTGATAACGGAGCCCGGTTTGTTGTAGTGCAAAACGTGATAATTAGGAAGGAGATCTCTTGGGGAAAGGTGCGTGGTAGCAACATTTCCTTCTGGGCAGGGTCCAGTTCAATGGTGCACATAATGACACGTGGGTTACATATATGTTGGTTGCTTGTGTAACGGATGTGAAATAGCTATCTTGTTAGCGGTGGTGCGCGCTAAATAGCGTTTCAATCTGTGACGTCACTTGCCCTGAGACGTTGAAGTAGTCGTTCCCCTTGCTCTGCAAGGGCGGTGGCTTTTGTGGAGCGATGGGTAACGATGCTTCCTGGGGTGACTGTTGATGTGTGCAGAGGGTCTCTGGTTCGCGCCCGGGTATGGGCGAAGTGACGGTTTAAAGTTATACTATTACACTTGATACTGTGTTTGGACCATGAGTTTGTTGGTGACACTAACATCGGCGGGAGTTTCAAGTTAATTGGTGTCCAAAGGGCAATACTAAGCCTACTGTTAATTAATGATTATTATGCCACTCTAATTTCCTCCATCCAAATCAGAGCAGCAGGATCAACGTACAGCGAGCGCACTTAGCTTGCCTGCCTGTAAAGATATCTATTTCATTTATTTAGATCACGTAGCACATCGCACTTGATTGAAAGATGTGTGCGGGCACCTGAGAATTATATATTTTCCGATCGTGGATAATTACGATTAACATCAGAGTACTTTTTGTATCAGGAATATTGGCCATACCGGTTATGAAACTCTGACCTCTTCAGAAGGTTGCAGGAAATACGAAACACTGATCCATTCTATTAATGTCTTATGATAAACTTGGGCTAATTATTTGTCAATACATTAAGTTTATTCCCTACGAAGTTAGCATATGGTTGTCTGGATTCCCCGTTAACGGCCGTGTTCTCCGCATCCCAGATTTTATAGCCGCCCCCTCGCACACTATCTGGATTTCGCTGTCATTATTTTGTATACCCTTACTTCACGTTCTGTGGGCAGTTGGTCATTTGCGTCCGAATGCTCCCCTCAAGGCTCATTTTCATATTTGTTGAGGGGGGAGTTTTTGTCCTGGCCTGCACCCATCGATTCAGCCTAATTTTGGTAAATTATGTTGCTGAAATTCTAAGGGGTCGACAAACAGTCACATTTTTGCCATATAGTAAAAAACAAAACAAAAAAAACGTGACCAACAGAAAATACTGTGCAAGTAACTTAAATTTTTCATTAAGAGCTTAATGAAAACAGGCTTGCTATTGTTGCATATTGTTGTAAAGTCAAAAGGCTGTAGCCCATTATTGAACATGCAACTGCTCTGATGAAGAAGCTTTTTCCAAAATGCTTTTAGCAGGAAAACACTTCAAAACAGCGCATCTAATGCCAGCGGTGCATACATGTGACCGATATGAAGATCTCCTTTAAACATTTTGCTATTATGACAAGGATTGTGCCTTTGGGCTTCTGGACAAAGAAGTTCATGAAAACCAATGCAACAGGAGAGAAATGCTGGTTATTCCTCAAGTCAATTTCCACTGCCCCACAGAAGTTTAATTACTATAATAATAATAAAAAAATCCTAATTAAAAAAAGTGGTAGAATTTTAATTACTATAATAAAAAAATCCTAATTAAAAAAAAGTTCATTTTTTTCAATATACATTGGTTGGGTCTGTCTGTCAATATTGGCCTTCTGCATCTGCAGTGAAAGGTGGCAGAGCAACAGCGGTCTTTCAGACCATGAGACATCCCGAAAATCTGTCTTCTCATGAAAATATCTAGCGTCTGAACAGTTTGTCCTACAAACTATTATGAAGGTGAGATTCACAAACATGTACAGTAACAGTCAAAAGTTTGGACATTTACTCAGTCAAGTTTAAAAAAAAATATATTTCAATTTTTACTAGATTCTACATTGTAGAATAATAAAGACATCAACACTATGAAATAACACGTGGAATCATGTAGTAACCAAAAAAGGGTTAAACAAATTAATATATTTTAGATTTTTCAAAGTAGCCACCATTTGCCTTGACAGCTTTGCACACGCTTGGCATTCTCTCAACCAGCTTCACCTGGAATGCTTTTCCAACTGCCTTGAAGGAGTTCCCACATATGCTGAGCACTTGTTGGCTGCTTTTCCTTCACTCTGCGTTTCTATGGTCTAATGGCAGTAACAGTAAGGCCCATATTTTAATGTTTCATCAAATCATTATTTTACCATTACACTCCAGTATCAGCTTTTTGAGGAGCTGCTCTCACGCTGTCTGACAGATGATGGGCCATTTTCTTCTGCAAACTAGGCTCTGTATGCTATGCATGTGTGGCAACTAACGAAAATACATGGGCCAATTTAAATTCCACAAAATTATGCAAACCTATAGACTGATAATAATGACCGGTAAAATGTATTTTCGGCAGCTAACCAATTTTAAAGGTTAACAGCTAACACCCCTAACGGACTTCATCATCATCATTCATTCATCATAGGCCCTCTCTCCATGTGTAGGTTTGAGAGGAATTGAGCATGGTTAAAGTAAAAACAGTGAAAAATAAATACCACCCAGCCTGTCAAATGGCAAGATGAAGCTATCAATAACTACTGGATATACTTCAAATATGACTTAGACACGACTTGCTTAGGTGCTTGGGGGCGATTTTTGGATCGTTTGACTGTCTCCGGGCTTACTGACCCAATCCCCCCCCCATCAGGTGGTGGATCTCCACGGGGGCCTGTCCAGTGAAAGCCTGGCCAGACTGGAGCTGGATACAGGAGAGGCCCTGGAGGCCCTCCACTGCTTTGGCTTGGACCCCTCCATTCTGTCCATCTTTGAGGACACACCCTCAGGAGAGGTAATGCCCCAAGGACAAAGTCCAAACTACGCCCTGTTTCCAATACAGTACACTACTTTACTTTACTTCAGACCAGAGACACATTTATGTAGTAATTTTACTTTTTGGTAATTGTACAATAGTTCTAACTTTTAACAAACTCGTCTGCTACTTAGCTGAATTGTGTGAAATGTAACCCCCCCCCTCTCACAGAATACATTTGGACTTGATGAGGTGAACCAGGCTACGCTGCTCACAGCTTTGACGGAGATCCTGGATAACGTGGACAATGAGAACATATCACACTTTGACACACTGTCAGACTCAGACCTACTGTCTGGCCAGAAACGTCGGGAACACTCTCCGGTGAGTCCTAATGCACACCATACACATAGGAACTGTGACCGTATCCCTGTTTGACATACTGCCCGACTCTGAACTATTATCAGTTCAGGGAACACACCCCGTGAGTTCCCAGCTGGTCCTGGCCAACGTGCAAGCACAGCTTGCACGAGGCTTGGGCAGTGTACTGGGGTATATGGAAATAGCCCCATTGTGGTTTTTCAATACAGTTGAAACTATTTCTTTCAACTTTTTCTATATTTTAATATTTGCAGCTACTTAATCTCTCTAGCGTAAGCGTTCTGCTAGCGGAAACCCTCGACAACATTCCGCTGAAAAGGCAGCACGGGAAATCCAAAAATATTTTTGGGAAATATGTTAATGTGTGAAAGTTACAAGTCCAATACAGAAAATGAAAGATAAACATCTTGTTAATCTAACCATCGTGTCCGATTTAAAAAATAAAAAAATGCTTCACAGCGAAAGCAACAACATGAGTATGTTCGGTCATAGCCAAGTCAAAAAAACACAGCTGTTTTTCCAGACAAAGAGAGGAGTCACAAAAAGCAGAAATATAGATAAAATGTATCACTAACCTTTGATCTTCATCAGATGACACTCATATGACATCATGTTTTTTTCTTTTTTGCCTTTATTTTACTAGGCAAGTCAGTTAAGAACAAATTCTTATTTTCAATGACGGCCTAGGAACAGTGGGTTAACTGCCTGTTCAGGGGCAGAAGGACAGATTTTGTACCTTGTCAGCTCGGGGATTTGAACTTGCAACCTTTCGGTTACTGGTCCAATGCTCTTACCACTAGGCTACACTGCCGCCCCATGTTACACGATACGTGTATGTTTTGTTCGATAATGTGCACATTTATATCCAAATATCTCAGTTTACATTGGCGCGTTACGTGCAGTAATATTTTGATTCCAAAACATCCAGTGATTTTGCAGAAATACTCATAATAAACATTGATAAAAGATACTAGTGTTATTCACAGAATTAAAGATGGACTTATCCTAACGTTTACTAATACCTAAAGTTGGATTACAGAAGTAGTTTGAAGTGTTTTGTCAAAGTTTATAAGCAACTTTTTTAATTTAAAAAAATAACGTTGCGTTTAGAAACAGTGTTTTTCCTGGATCACACAGTCTTCATAAATGGACATTTTGGGTATACAAGGACCGATTTTAATCGAAAAAAAGACCAAATTGTGATGTATATGGGACATATAGGAGTGCCAACAAAGAAGCTCGTCAAAGGTAATGAATGTTTTAAATTTTATTTCTGCGTTTTGTGTAGCGCCGGCTACGCTAATTCTTTTGTTTTACGTCCCCTTCAGGTATTTCGGGGTGTTGCATGCTATCAGATAATAGCTTCTCATGCTTTCGCCGAAAAGCATTTTAAAAATCTGACTTGTTGGCTAGATTCACAACGAGTGTAGCTTCAACTGAGTACCCTGCATGTGTGTTTTAAATGAACGTTTGAGTTTTAACGAGTGCTATTAGCATTTGGCGTAGTGCATTTGCATTTATTGTTGGCAAGGTGGGACGCTAGCGCGTCGGGTTGCCCAGAGAGGTTAATTCAACCGCTGTGTCAGATTTTTAAAACTTTATGGAAAAAGCATGATCTGAGAACGGCGCTCAGAGCCCAATCCAGCCAGAGAAATATCTGCGATTTTGGAGTCAACAGAAGGTAGAAATAATACTAAATATTCACTTACCTTTGGTCTTCATCAGAAGACACTCCCAGGAATCCCAGTTTGACAATAAATGACTGATTTTGTTCCATAAAGTTCCATCATTTATGTCCAAATAGCCACTTGTTGTTAGCGTGTTCAGCCCAGTAATCCATCTTCATTATGCGTGAGCACTTCGTCCTGACAAAAACTCAAAGTTCCGTTACAGGTCGTTGATTCAATACATCGTTTGACTTGTTTCTATCTTTAGGATGTTTTTAACATAAAACATCAATGTCCCAACCGGAGAATTCCTATGAAGAAAAGCACTGGAACGAGCGTTAACTCTGTCGGGGGCTCTCGTCACGAGCCTGAGACACTCTGCCAGACCACTGACTCAAACAGGCCTCATGAGCCCCTCCTTTATAGTAGAATCCTCATTCACGTTTCTAAAGACGGTTGACATCTAGTGGAAGCCGTAGGAAGTGCAACTTTATCCATTTCCCACTGTGTATTCGGTAGGCCAAGCTTTGAAAAACTACAAACCTCCGATGTCCCACTTCCTGGTTGGATTTTTCTCAGGTTTTCACCTGCCATATGAGTTCTGTTATTCTCACAGACATCATTCTAACAGTTTTTTTTAGAAACTTCAGTGTTTTCTATTCAATACTACTACTACTACTACTAATATGCATATATTCTCATCTGGGACAGAGTAGAAGGCAGTTACCTCTGGGCACGCTATTCATCCAAAAGTGAAAATGCTGCCCCCTATCCCAAAAAGGTTTTAACTTCTTGACGCTACCCATCCCTTAAGCAGGATAATTGTCATCAGCAACCGCTGAATAGCATAGCGCCTCAGTCAAATAATATTACTAAAAATGTTCATGAAATCACAAGTGCAATTTTGCAAAACACAGTTTAGCCTTTTGTTAATCCACCTGTCGTCTCAGATTTTGAAATTATGCTTTACAGCAAAAGCAATCCAAGCATTTGTAAGTTTATTGATCGCATGACAAAACATTAAGTACACTTAGCATCAGGTAGCTTGGTCACAAATCAGAAAAGCAATCAAATTAATAGTTTACCTTTGATCTTCGGATGTTTTCACTCACGAGACTCCCAGTTAAACAACAAATGTTCCTTGTGTTCCATTAAGATGATTTTTTTTATATACAAAGTACCTCTGTTTGTTTGGCGCATTGTGTTCAGAAATCCACAGGAAAGAGTGGCAACGACAACACAGACAAATTCCAAATAGTTTCCATAATGTCCACAAACATGTCAAACATTTTTTATAATTAATCCTCAGGTTGTTTTTAAAATATACAATCGATAATATATCAACCGCAAATGTCTTTCACAGTAGGAGAGGGAAAAGCAATACCTATCTAAACTATGTTGCGCGAGTAAAACTCATGTGACCACTTGACGCGATGTTATCGTTCTGGCTCATTTTTCAAAATAAAAGCCTGAAACTATGTCTGAAGACTGACACCTTGAGGAAGCGATAGGAAATAGGATTCTTGTTGATATCCCTTTAAATGGAGCAATGGGAGGCTATGGAACATGGAGTTTTCAAAATAGAAGCCACTTCCTGTTTTGATTTTCCTCTGGATTTCGCCTCTAATATCAGTTCTCTTATACTCACAGACAATATTTTGACAGTTTCGGAAACTTTAGTGTTTTCTATCCTAATCTGTCAATTATTTGCATATTCTAGCATCCGGTTCCTGAGAAATTTACTTTGCATTTACGTTTACTTTGGGAACGTTATTTTTCCAAACATAAAAATAGTGCCCCCTGGCTTCAAAACGTTAAGTAAATACCTGCAGTCAACTTGTGCAATATGTTAGAAGATAAAGCAGACTGTGATCTTCATTTAACCTGTCACATTATGAAGCTTTCCAATCTTCCCCTGTAACAGCTGAGACAGTACACGTGTTTTACACGCTTCAGCACTAGGCAGTCCCGTTCTGTGAGCTCGTGTGGCCTACCAATTCGCTGCGGAACCGTTGTTGTTCCACTTCACAATAAGATTTACAGTTGACCAGGGCAGAAATTTGACAAAATTACTTGTTGGGAAGGTGGCATGGTACAGGGTTCAACGTTACTGAGCTCTAAAGTACGGCCGTTCTACTGCCAATGCTTGTCTATGGAGATTGCATGGCTTTTTGCACCTGTCGGCAACGGGTGTGGCTGAAATAGCCGAATCCACTAATTTGATGGCGTGTCCACATACTTTTGTGCATACATAGTGTATTTCTTATGCTTTTATCTTATTTTCCTGTGTGGAAAAATGAGTTTAACTTGCTAGTTACCTAAGTGGCTGAATTAATAAGGTGACTGGGCATCATATTGTGTTGACTTTCTGCCATGTTTGAGAAGTCAAAGCCCATTGGATGAGTTATCTGTACAGCTGCCACTGCTGTTTTTTTATTTATTTCTTTGCATTTTTTTTCTCCTGACATCTTTGCTGCAGTTCTCTCTTTCAAAACAAGATAATTAGCTCACTGACGACTAGCATTTATTTAGGATTTATAATTTGGATATGCCATGTAGTAGTGCATATGTCTTAGTCACTTGGTTGCAGAAGGTTGAATGGACAGTGAGTATAATCTAGTGGAGGATAAGATGGACCCAGCTTTAAGAAGCAAGGCTGTCTAAACGAATAGGCAACTGGAATTAATGACAACGTTTTATGCTTAAACTGTGTTGTGTTGATTCACTGTTGAGGTTGTCCTATATGTGATTGTAATGTTTGTTTATTCTCATATTGCAGCTGAGGAGAATGCTGTGCTTGTCCTGCTCGCCTCCAGAGAGAGAGAGAGACTGCAACACACGCCAGTTCTCCACAGGAAAGGTAGTTCATCTGCTTTCATTACATCCCAGTTGTAAATGCATTAGACTGTATCACTTTAGTTATTTTGGTATTTTCATATTGACACATGCATACGAAGTTCATGCAAATCATAATTATTGCTAGACATAACAAATAGTGTAGCTGGTGAGAAAGTCTGCATATACAGGTGGTCCAGGCATTTTAAACCTCCAAGCTGAACGGAGAAAGCCCCAGACGTTGACCTGATGTTTCCCCTCTATCTAGAGTCTCCCCAGGACACAGAAGTCCGTCCAGAGGAGTGATGGAGAGGAGGAAGAGGATGGAGAGCAAGAGTTCCTGAACTGGGATGGCCTGAACCTGCCTCTCCCACTGGCTCTGGAGCAGCACATGGAGGAAGAAGGCGAGGATGGAGAAAGCATGTCAGTGAGTCTCGGAGAGCTGGTCAGACATATGCACCCTTGCTGCATGGCCGTGTGCATGGAGAATGGAGAAGGGGAAGAACAGATGCTGGCAGAGAAAAGGATACTGCTGGAGGTGGTGGACCAGGGAGCACATCGAGAATCTATATTTGCCCTCCCAGATATGGGCCTCTCCCTCTGTCATCCCTCTTTCTTCCTGCCTGGAGTAGAAGACTCGTCCGAAGCGGAGCAAAGGGTTCCAGATGAAGTTTTGGAGGCCACCCTTTTGGAGACGCCAGAGTCTGCGAATGATAATGTCGTAGTTGAGGATGACCCAGCAGAGGTGGCCGGCCCTTCTGACCCCGCGGTGACCCTGAGGTCAGAGGCAAGGGGTGAGAAGGTCATCAACAGGAGACCAAAGGAGGAGACTGCAGAGAGATGTCTGTCTCGTAGGAAAAGGAAACGGAAAAACAAAATGGAGAATTCACCTCCAAAAGTCACACATGAACCTGACCAGGCAGAGGGGAGAGTCCTGAGGAGAGTAGCCCAGGAATCCTCGCCCCTCGAGCCTGTCAAGGAGACAACCAAACCAAAGAAAAAGGACAAGAACACGTCATTAACTTCCGCCATTTCTACGGCCACCCCCGAGGCCCCAAAACACAAAACGAGTGCGACACATGCCGCCGAAACACAACGCCATGTGGAAGTCACCACCCTAGTACTGCCCACACAACCCAGCATTAAGGTCATCCCCGCCTCTGACCTGTTGCCAATGACTATGACCCCCGAGAAGGTCTCCCAACCAACCACAGCCTGCAGGAAGCCTCAAGGCCCCCCAGCTTCTACAGCTAACCCAACTGCCCACCAGATGATGGAAGACTCCAAAGCAATGACAATTAAAGCTCACAGTGCCAACCCTGTATCAGTGGCCCCTCAGCCAATGATACAGCTCAACGTTGCCCCTCTAGTGGCCCCCAGGCGATCCCACAGCCCATTGAGGCCCCTCAGGCTAATGAACCCAAACCCAAGCCCCTGTCCCTCCAGCAGTACCGGCTGCTGCGCCAGCAGAAGAAACTTGCCCCCCTAGAGAGACTGGTGGACCAGAGCGTCAAGTGGCCCATCCTCCTTGAGGCCCCTACAGAGCTGCCCCCCATCCCCTGCCTTCCCACCCCCTCCAGAGGCCCCCACCCCTCCCTGGGGAAGAATGATATGGAGGAAGTGAAAGCTGCCTGGCAGCCCATGGGGCCAGGAGCACCTCCTACACCTGAAGCCCTGCTGGTGCATCCTACTTACATGCAGTCCCCCAAATCATATTCCTCTAGCAAAGTTGCTAGTGTAAACGCGGCCCTTACCACCCCTCCCCAGCAAGCGGCTGTTCCTACTCCACAGTCATCTAAAGCTAGCCAACTCCAGCCCCTAATCTCTGCTATGCCTGCATCCAGTACTGTGAAGGTGATACCACCCCAGACCCTTTCTTTGAAGTATTGTATACCCCAGGCCCCCCAGCTTGCACTCTCAAACCCCCTGCTCCAGTCTCAGTTACACTACTTGAAGCCCGTGGCCCTTATTAAAGGAGCCTATTCTAAAACCACTACAGATGCCCACAGGTCCACCTTAATTGCTCCTATACCCCAAACACCTATCCCCGACACTACTACTGTACCCAAGAGAACTTTAAACCCCAATGCTGCTGCTGTTTGTGTACAGAAACCTACCCCTGCTGCTCCTCTGAAGGTGGCTACTAATCTCCAGAAGGGAGTAGTTGCTCTGCCCCAGCCTAGGGTGCCTGAGCTACCTACCATCACTCCTGTGTCTACCCCAGCCAAGCCCTCCAACGCCCAGGCCTTCAAACCTCCAGTGAGGTGTTCTCCAGCCCAGGAGGCCCCCAAAGCCAAGAGTCCTACTCAGGAGCTGATGGAGGCTTTCACCATTGAAATCGGTGAGAGGATATACTGAATTTACTACTGAGCCTCTGGTTGCTTGGATGCCACATCCGTAGAGCAATTACCAGCATGTAAAGTGTTTTCTCCTGGCTGAAGTTGTTGTGGTTTATTGGTATAGTAGTGAGTGGTTGTTCTCTCTCACAGGTATTGAAGCTGCAGACCTCACCAGCCTGCTGGAGCAGTTTGAAGAGACACAAGGTGAGTGATATGGACTCAGAGCTATTGACACGAGTTCTCTCTGGCTGTAGGGGAAACCGTAAAAAAAAAAAAATGACTGCCAAATTTCTTCAGTGGTTGCCATTTATTTTATATTATGTTTCTTTGTCATTGCCGATATTTCATATATGACAAAGTACCGAAAAATAGCATTTCTGTTAGAAAACAGCCAGGAATTCTTCTTAAAATGGCTGACTGTTTCCCGCTGAAGTAAAATCCATGTAACCCTTCAATGGCATACTAGTGGCTTAATGGTCTTAGCGTTGTCTAACATCTGTGCCGATTAAATTTGTTTTTTTATAGAATAATGACAATTACAACAATACTGAATGAATACTTATTTTAACTTAATATAATACATCAATAAAATCAATTTAGCCTCAAATAGATAATGAAACACGTTCAATGTGGTTTAAATAATGCAAAAACAAAGTTTTGGAGAAGAAAGTAAAAGTGCAATATGTGCTCTGTAAGAAAGCAAACGTTTCACTTCCTTGCTCAGAACATGAGAACATATGAAAGCTGGTGGTTCCTTTTAACATGAGTCTTCAATATTCCCAGGTAAGAAGTTTTAGGTTGTAGTTATTATAGGAATTATAGGACTATTTCCCTCTATACCGTTTGTATTTCATTAACATTTGACTATTGGGATGTTCTTATAGGCACTTTATCATTGCCAGTGTAACAGTATAGCTTCCGTCCCTCTCCTCGCTCCTCCCTGGGCTTGAACCAGCAACATAACGACAACAGCCACCATCGAAGCAGCGTTACCCATGCAGAGCAAGGGAAACAACCACCCCATGGCTCAGAGCGAGTGAAGTTTGAAACGCTATTAGCGCGCGCTAACTCGCTAGCCATTTCACTTCGGTTACACCAGCCCCATCTCGGGAGTTGATAGGCTTGAAGTCATAAACAGCTTGACGCACAACGAAGAGCTGCTGGCAAAACGCACTAAAGTGCTTTTTGAATGAGTGCCTGCTTCTGCCTACCACTGCTCAGTCAGATACTTAGATACTTGTATGCCTGTATGCTCAGTCACATTATATGCAACGCAGGACATGCTAGATAATATCTAGTAATATCATCAACCATGTGTAGTTAACTAGTGATTATGATTGATTGTTTTTTATAAGATAAGCTTAATGCTAGCTAGCAACTTACCTTGGCTTACTGCATTCGCGTAACAGTCAGTGTGGAGTGCAACGAGAGAGAGGCAGTTTATTGCATTGGACTAGTAAACTGTAAGGTTGCAAGATTGGATCCCCCGAGCTGACAAGGTGAAAATCTGTCTTTCTGCCCCTGAACGAGGCTGTTAACTCACCGTTCCTAGGCTGTCATTGAAAATAAGAACGTGTTCTTAACTGACTTGCCTTGTTAAATAAAGGTATACATTTTTTTATCAGCAAATCTGCGCCCAAAAATACCAATTTCCGATTGTTATGAAAACGTGAAATCAGCCCTAATTAATCAACCATTCTGATTAACCGGTCGACCTCTAGTCTCCAGGATCACTTTCACTGGATTGTGTGATGGAAAAGCAGGGTGAAGGGTTGCAGAGCAGGGCTACCTCTGGCCTTAATTGACTGATGAGATGGTTGGAGGAATTTAGTGCCAAGACTCTTATGGTCCTTAAGAATTTAACCCAAGCATTTGGCTTTGCAGGTCGATCTGGAACGTGCTCATTGTCTTAGGTGTTTTGGTGCAGGTTAGGAGCTTGAGAAGCAGCGCTAGACGTTGTCTTTATTATTCATGGGTTATCTAGAGGGTTGTTCATACTTTGGTTTTGAGAACCACATTTCCCTTGGTTAGTGAGGATGCTGGTTAAGTCTTGATAATGGGATGTTTATACATGAGAACTGTTCACATGTAAGGAGCATTCTCAGTAGGTTATCAGTGTCCTTCCTGGAGGCCTTTCTGTGTTTTAGCCTAGTTTTTCCATTCCAACACACTAAGGCAATTGAGTTCATTGTTGGTTACTTCATATGCTGTTTTATGCTAGTGTATATTCTACACATGAACATGGTGGTGACATTATCTAATCTAGCTACGTGCCACCTCTGGCATTTTAGAAAGCATTGGTTTTCAGGTCCAAACATTGAGGTGTCAGTTGGAAACATGGGATATGGCTGTTTCAGGAGATGGATTTTGAGAACACTATGCTTTTTAGTAACCTGTTCCCATGTAATTATCGCCAAGGAGGAAATTGGGTTAACATTTTCTACCATTACTACTTTAATGTGTGAAGGTGCTGCGTAGTGAAATCAAATTGTATTCGTCAACAACAGGGTGTAGACTAACAGTGAAATGCTTCTTTACGGGCCCTTCCCAACAATGCAGAGATTGAAAATAAAGAAATAATAGGGAAATTATAACGTAATAATAATAAATACACACACAATGAGTAAAAATAACGTGGCTATATACAGAGTACCAGTACCGAGTCGATGTTCAGGGCTACAAGGTAATTTTGGTAGATACAGTTGAAGTCGGAAGTTTGCATACTTTCGCCAAATACATTTACTCAGTTTTTCACAATTCCTGATGATTAATCCTAGTAACGATTCCCTGTCTTAGGTCAGTTAGGATCACCACTTTATTTTAAGAATGTGGAATGTCAGAATAATAGTAGAGGATTATTTATATCAGATTTTATTTCTTTCATCACATTCCCAGTGGGTCAGAAGTTTACATGCACTCAATTAATATTTCAAACCAAAGTTTATTTGTCACGTGTGCTGAATCCACAGGTGAAATGCTTACTTACAGGCTCTAACCAATAGTGCAAAAAAGGTGTTAGGTGAATAACAGGTAGGTAAAGAAATTTAACAACAGTAAAAAGACAGGCTATATACAGTAGTGAGGCTACATATGATAAACAGAGAGTAGCAGTAGCATAAAAGAGGGGTGGTGGGTGGCAGGACGCAATGCAGATAGCCTGGTTAGCCAATGTGCAGGAGCACTGGTTGGTCGGCCCAATTGAGGTAGTATGTACATGAATGTATAGTTAAAGTGGCTATGCAAATATGATTAACAGAGAGTAGCAGCAGCTTAAAAAGAGGGGTTGGGGGGGCACGCTGCAAATAGTCCGGGTAACCGTTTGATTACCGGTTCAGGAGTCATATGGCTTGGGGGTAAAAGCTGTTGAAGCCTTTTTGTCTAAGACTTGACACTCTGGTACCGCTTGCCATGCGGTAGTAGAGAGAACAGTCTATGGCTGGGGTCTTTGACCATTTTTAGGGCCTTCCTCTGATACTGCCTGGTGTAGAGGTCCTGGGTGGCAGGCAGCTTATCCCCAGTGATGTACTGTGCTGTACGCACTACCCTCTGTAGTGCCTTGAGATCAGATCCCAAGTGGTGATGCAGTCAGTCAAGATGCTCTCAATTGTGCAGCTGTAGGACTTTTTGAGGATCTGAGGGCCCATGCCAAGTCTTTTTAGCCTCTTGAGTGGATGAGGCGTTGTCATTGCCACGATTGATCCTTCGTGATGTCGACACTGAGGTACTTGAAGCTCTCGACCTGCTCCACTACAGACCTGTAATGTGAATGGTGGCGTCCTCGGCCCCTCAATTCTTGAAAGGAGTCCACGATCAGCTCATTTTTATCTTTCTGGCGTTAAGGGGGAGGTTGTTGTCTTGAGACCACACTGCCAGGTCTCTGACCAACTCCCTATTGGCTGTCTCATCGTTGTCGGTGATCAGGCCTTCCACCGTCGTGTCTTCAGCAAAGACATTGCGCTGCAATGCAGTCATTGGTGAACTGGAAGTACAGGAGAGGACTAAGCATGCACCCCTGAAAGGTCCCTGTGTTGAGGGTCAGCGTGGCAGATCTGTTGTTGCCTACCCTCACCACCTGATGGTGGCCCGTCAGGAAGTCCAGTATCCAGTTACAGAGGGAGGTGTCCCAGGGTCCTTAGCTTAGTGATGAGCTTGAAGGACACTGGTGTTTAACGCTGAGCTGTAGTCAATGAACAGTTTCTCACTTAGGTGTTCCTCTTGTCCAGGTGGTAGTGCAATTAAGATTGCGTCATCTGTGGATTTGTTGGGGCAGTATACGAATTGGAGTGGATACAGGGTGTCTGGGATGATGGTGTTGTGAGTCATGACCAGACTTTTGCAGCATTTTATGGCTACAGGTAGTCATTTAGACAGGTTACCTTGTTGTTCTTTGGCACATGGACTATGGTGGTCTGCTTGAAACAGGGAGCGTTTAAAAATGTCAGTGAAGACAATTGCAAACTGGTCAGCTCATGGTAATCTATCTGGCCCTGTGAATGTTAACCAGCTTGCCTTGTTCACATAGGCTATGGTGAGCATGTTCACACAGGTGTCTGGAACAGCTAGTGCTTTCATGTATGTTTGTCCCGTATTAAGGCTTTGCCTGCTTGATGGCTTGTCATGGCGGGATTTCTTATAAGCGTCTGGATTAGTGTCCTGCTCCTTGAAAGCGGCAGCTCTAGCCTTTAGCATAGTCCAAATGTTGCCTGTAATCCATTGCTTCTGGTACGTACATTCACTCTGTGGTCGACGCACTTATTAATGAAGCCGGTGACAGATCTGCTAAACACCTCAATGCAGTTGGATGAATCCAGGAACATATTCCAGTCTTTGCTAGCAAAAAAGTCCTGTTGCTTAGTCAGGGCAGCTGGTATATGGTCATGTCGGCTGAGCTGCTGGAATTCTGCCCTGTCCACAATTCCATTTAACTCACACACCGCTGCCTTTCGCTGGATGGAAGTACCGGCCCCAGCTAGAACAAGGAGCCAGGTGTGTTTGTCGGCCCCTACATTGGCGCGTGTGTAATGACTCCACAACTGACTAGTCCAGGCCTAGCAAAATGGCTGAAACCTCCATGTAGATGTCCCGAAATCTAAATTATATAATGGAAACAAGTCCTTATGAATGTTTTGTTGGTGGAGAATGGTTACTGTGCTCCCCTACCCCCTTCCTCCATCCCTTGCTTTTACTCATGCTTTCTCTTCCCCCCCCCCCCCCCCTCTCTCCAGCAAAAGAGGAGCAGTGTGTTCCGGAGGTCTCTGGTAGAGCAGCCGCTGTAGGAAACTCTAGGTGAGTTACCCTACAGCCCCATGCTGCTCTGGATCGGTATGTGTGTGTGTGTGTATGGAGGGCCTTCGCCAAGACCTACCGCAAACCGAAGACCTTGACTTTTGACCCCACAAAGTGCTCAACTATTTTCTATTTGTTTCTGTTCAGCAGTTCGAAAATGTTCTACTGTCTTCGTCTGTGTGGTTTCTGGACTAAGCCATAGGCTCCTCTTAGACTGTACATGTTCAATAAAGCACTGTGTTGAAGGTTTGTTTCTATCACAGTATGGCGCCGCCATGTGATAGGACCCCTGTGGAGAGAGTCCGAGCGCACGACCTGACAGGCACTGCAGGTACGAACTATTGTACACACACTGGTCACCCTGTTAGCTGCTAATGGTAATTTTATAGTGCAAATGCTAATCACAAACCAATAACCCTGTACATTGCTAATAATACACTGCTAACATACTAAAAAACAAGGAAGAAGTTTACACCACTAACCTAAATCGCACTGTCACTCAATGGAGTAAATGAAAAGTTACCTGTTTGTCTTGGTAAAATGCTGTATATCCATTTGTCTTATGAAATCTTCAAATGGCTGCCAGAGGTATTCTGCTTCAGGTGGAACAGTAGCTGACAACTCTGTTCCCATCTCTTACCAGGTCTGACTCCTCCAGCTACCCCTCCTCACCAGATGTGGATGCCCCTCGTCCCAGTTGCCCTCCTTGGTAAGAGTCGAGCCACTGAGGCCCCCAAATCATCGCCCTCAAAGGCAATGCAGATTGACGCACGGCCCCTGCCCTCCAACAAGCTTCAGAGCAAGCCCCCCAGCCCCCCTATAACTCCCACCCCCAATCCAGTGTCTCTCACCCTGGCCTTCTCAGACCACGACTACTCCCTCCTTCAGAAGGAACCCATGGCTATTGCAAGAGAATCAGGCAGGCGCTGGAATGTCAAACAGCAAGCAGCCATCACCATCGAGCCACTTGGCAGCAACACTACCTGGGTACCCCAGAGGATCCCTGCCCCCTCCCTCCAAACCCTCACAACTGCCCTGGGTACGAAGAACCATCAGGCCCCCCTAGGTCCCCAGCCTCTGGATGTAAAGACTGACAGGACTAGCTCTGTGCTGGAGACCCCTGATGCCTCTCCCACCAGGCTGATGGACCAGGCTGGTCCCCTGGAGAGGAGTCCCAAGGCAGGGAGGTCTTACCGGGGCTACAATAATACCTTCTCCCCCAGGCCTAGCCCAAGCCCCAGGGAAGGAAAGCGAGGAAGGAGGAGGAAAAGGAGAATCCACCGTTCCTCCAGCCCTGGCTTTACTGACTCTGAGTCGGACTCCTCTTCTCAGTCTAGATCTCGCTCTCTACCCAGGAAGAGGTGAGATGCTCATCCCCTCTTTTATTTCTGTCTTTATAGCTATCTGTCCCCCCTGTCACTGGGCAAGGCGGTGTCCTCTAATGGCACAGAGTCTTATATCTGGCAGGGGAAAAGGGAATGTCATTTATTCATCCCAGTCATCTCTATTCAGTGAGGAAAAAGGCTGGTTCATGGGCACAGATTAGAGGTCGACCGATCATGAATTTTTAACGCCGATACCGATTATTGGTGGACCAAGAAAGCCGATACCGATTTAATCGGGCGTTTTTCAAAAATATATCTATCTGTAATAATGACAATTACAACAATACTGAATGAACAATGAACCCTTTTTATTTTAACTTAATATAATACATAAATAACATCTATTTAGTCTCAAATAAATAATGAAACATATTAAATTTGGTTTAAATAATGCAAAAACAGTGTTGGAGAAGGAAGTGCAATATGTGCCAGAACATGAGAACATATGAATGCTGGTGGTTCAATATTCCCAGTTAAGAAGTTTTTGGTTGTAGTTACTATAGGAATTATGACGCGTCGAATATTTCTCTATATCATTTTTACACTGCTCAAAAAAAATAAAGGAACACTTAAACAACACAATGTAACTCCAAGTCAATCACACTTCTGTGAAATCAAACTGTCCACTTAGGAAGCAACACTGATTGACCATAAATTTCACATGCTGTTGTGCAAATGGAATAGACAACAGGTGGAAATTATAGGCAATTAGCAAGACACCCCCAGTAAAGGAGTGGTTCTGCAGGTGGTGACCCACAGACCACTTCTCAGTTCCTATGCTTTCTGGCTGATGTTTTGGTAACTTTGATTGCTGGCGGTGCTTTCACTCTAGTGGTAGCATGAGACGGAGTCTACAACCCACACAAGTGGCTCAGGTAGTGCAGCTCATCCAGGATGGGACATCAATGCGAGCTGTGGCAAGAAGGTTTGCTGTGTCTGTCAGCGTAGTATCCAGAGCATGGAGGCACTACCAGGAGACAGGCCAGTACATCAGGAGACGTGGAGGAGGCCGTAGGAGGGCAACAACCCAGCAGCAGGACCGCTACCTCCGCCTTTGTGCAAGGAGGAGCAGGAGGAGCACTGCCAGAGCCCTGCAAAATGACCTCCAGCAGGCTACAAATGTGCATGTGTCTGCTCAAACGGTCAGAAACAGACTCCATGAGGGTGGTATGAGGGCCCGACGTCCACAGGTGGGGGTTTTGCTTACAGCCCAACACCGTGCAGGACGTTTGGCATTTGTCAGAGATCACCAAGATTGGAAAATTCGTCACTGGCGCCCTGTGCTCTTCACAGATGAAAGCAGGTTCACACTGAGCACGTGACAGATGTGACAGTCTGGAGACACCGTGGAGAACTTTCTGCTGCCTGCAACATCCTCCAGCATGACCGGTTTGGCGGTGGGTCAGTCATGGTGTGGGGTGGCATTTCTTTGGAGGGCCGCACAGCCCTCCATGTGCTCGCCAGAGGTAGCCTGACTGCCATTAGGTACTGAGATGAGATCCTCAGACCCCTTGTGAGACCATATGCTGGTGCGGTTGGCCCTGGGTTCCTCCTAATGCAAGATAACGCTAGACCTCATGTGGCTGGAGTGTGTCAGCAGTTTCTGCAAGAGGAAGGCATTGATGCTATGGACTGGCCCGCCCGCCCGTTCCCCAGACCTGAATCCAATTGAGCACATCTGGAACATCGTGTCTCGCTCCATCCACCAACACCACGTTGCCCCACAGACTGTCCATGAGTTGGCAGATGCTTTAGTCCAGGTCTGGGAGGACATCCCTCAGGAGACCATCCGCCACCTCATCAGGATCATGCCCAGGTGTTGTAGGGAGGTCATACAGGCACGTGGAGGCCACACACACAACTGAGCCTCATTTTGACTTGTTTTAAAGGACATTACATCAAAGTTGGATCAGCCTGTAGTGTGGTTTTCCACTTTAATTTTGAGTGTGACTCCAAATCCAGACCTCCATGGGTTGATACATTTGATTTCCACTAATTTGTGTGATTTTTGTTGTCAGCACATTCAACTATGTAAAGAAAAAGGTATTTAATAAGAATATTTCATTCATTCAGATCTAGGATGTTATTTTAGTGTTCTCTTTATAATTATTTTGAGCAGTGTATTTTATATACCTTTGACTATTGGATGTTCTTATAGGAACTTTAGTATTGCCAGTCTAATCTCAGGAGTTGATAGACTCGAAGTTATAAACAGCGCTGTGCTTCAAGGTTTGCTAAGCGCTGCTCGAATGAATGAATGCTTACGAGCCTGCAGCTGCCTACCACCGCTCAGACTGCTCTATCAAATATCAAATCAAAAACTTAATTATAATAAACACACAGAAATACAAGCCTTTGGTCATTAATATGGTCAAATCTGGAAAATATAATTTTGCAATGAGTTGCAATGAGGTTAGTGGAAGAACAGCATCTAGTAAAGATGAGGTCGAGCGTATTGCCTGCCTTGTGAGTAGGGGGGGAAGGTGAGAGGGTGAGGTCAAAAGAGGAGAGGAGTGGAAAGAAGGAGGCAGAGAGGAATGAGTCAAAGGTAGACGTGGGGAGGTTAAAGTCGCCCAGGACTGTGAGAGGTGAGCCGTCCTCAGGAAAGGAGCTTATCAAGGCATCAAGCTCATTGATGAACTCTCCGAGGGAACCTGGAGGGCGATAAATGATAAGGATGTTAAGCTTGAAAGGGCTGGTAACTGACAGCATGGAATTCAAAGGAGGCGATAGACAGATGGGTAAGGGGAGAAAGAGAGAATGACCACTTGGGAGAGATGAGGATCCCGGTGCCACCACCCCGCTGACCAGAAGCTCTCGGGGTGTGCGAGAACACGTGGGCGGACGAAGAGAGAGCAGTAGGAGTAGCAGTGTTATCTGTGGTGATCCATGTTTCCGTCAGTGCCAAGAAGTTGAGGGACTGGAGGGAGGCATAGGCTGAGATGAACTCTGCCTTGTTGGCCGCAGATCGGCAGTTCCAGAGGCTACCGGAGACCTGGAACTCCACGTGGGTCGTGCGCGCTGGGACCACCAGATTAGGGTGGCCGCGGCCACGCGGTGTGGAGCGTTTGTATGGTCTGTGCAGAGAGGAGAGAACAGGGATAGATAGACACATAGTTGACAGGTTACAGAAGAGGCTACGCTAATGCAAAGGAGATTGGAATGACAAGTGGACTACACGTCTCGAATGTTCAGAAAGTTAAGCTTACGTAGCAAGAATCTTATTGACTAAAATGATTGAAATGATACAGTACTGCTGGAGTAGGCTAGCTGGCAGTGGCTGCGATGTTGACACTACACTAATCAAGTCGTTCCGTCGAGTGTAATAGTTTCTACAGTGCTGCTATTTGGGCTAGCTAGCTAGCTAGCAGTGTTGATTGCGTTACGTTACGTTAAAAGAACGACAATAGCTGGCTAGCTAACCTAGAAAATCGCTCTAGACTACACAATTGTCTTAGACGTTAGCTAGTTGCTTAGCTAGCTGCTGGGCAGATAGCAGTGTAGACTACGTTAGGACGACGAAATACGATAATTACGCAATTATCTTTGATACAAAGACGGCTATGTAGCTAGCTAAGAAGAAATTGCTAAGATTAGACAAATCAAACCGTTGTACTATAATGAAATGTAATGAATGTAATGAAATGTAAATGTAATGAATGTAATGTAATGAAAATGTAATGAAAGGTTATACTACCTGCGGGGTTATACTACCTGCGGACCGAAGTGTAGATGCGACCGCTCGCTCCAACCCGGAACCGGAAATGGCGATATCCAGTCCATCCTAATCTGACATTACTGACAGATTCCCATTCTCCTTCCCATTCATCTCTCCTCCAGGTACAGGCCCCGTCACTCTGATAGCAGCTTCAGTGCCTCATCTTGCTCCTCTTCTCGTTCCTCCTCTCCTTCCCTGGACTGCTTTCCAAGGCGGCGGCGATATTCCTACTCATCTTCCCGATCAAGATCATGGAGTAGGTCCCGTTCCCGCTCTCCCCACAGACGGGCGTGGAGTAGATGCAGCAGACAACGCAGGTAAATTAAGCACTTTCCTCATAAACAACCATGAGTTTCATTTTTTTCTATGGTATTGGTCAGTTCAAATTAACAAAAAATGCATGCAGTGCAGTCAGATCAGTGTATGTTTTCCTGACTACTTGGGATAGGATAACATAATTTACAGTGCATTCGTAAAGTATTCAGAACACTTGACTTTTTCCACATTTTGTTGCGTTACAGCCTTATTCTAAAATTGATGAAATAGTTTTTTTCCCATACCCCATAATGACAAAGCAAAAACTGTTTTTTTAGAAATGTTTGCAAAATTATAAAAAATTAAATATAAAATGTATGTAAGTATTAAGACCTTTTACTCATTGTTTTGTTGAAGCACCTTTGGCAGCGATTACAGCCTTGAGTCTTCTTGGGTATGAAGCCACAAGCTTGGCACACCTGTATTTGGGGAGTTTCTCCCATTCTTCTCTGCAGATCCTCAAGGTCTGTCAGGTTGGATGGGGAGCGTCACTGCACAGCTATTTTCAGGTCTCCAGAGATGTTTGATTGGGTTCAAGTCCTGACTCTGGCTGGTCAACTCAAAGACATTCAGAGACTTGTCCCGAAGCCACTCCTGCATTGTCTTGGCTATGTGTTTAGGGTCATTGCCCTGTTGGAAGGTGAACCTTCGTCCCCGTCTGAAGTCCTGAGCACTCTGGAGCATGTTTTCATGCTTCAGAATGCACTGTACTTAGCTTCATGGATACAGATTTTTTTCAATTGTATAACATTGACCACGTCTCCTATTCCATTTCTTTCCACAGCCCGTTTTTCAGACCAGGCTACCGGCCTGAATCTAGAGAAAACAGTGAGGTGGTGAAGAGACTCAAAGATAAAGCCATTGTGAGTACATACTTTTCTATTAAAGTGAAGTTGGCCAGTGATGATACGATGGTAAGTCGGAACAGGACAGTCTGTCTCTGGGGGTCACTGGGTCAAGGTCACGTTCTGTCTCTGGGTTCAGTTCCCCAGAGCAGCGTCTCCTTTTCAGTTGAAGACATAGGCATTTGTCTGAGAAGGGCCCCTTCTCAGACATTGAAGTCAATAGTGTCTTGTCTGATACTGTGTGTGTGTGTGTGTGTGTGTGTGTGGTGCAGAGAAATAATTGTCAGCTGACTAATGCCGTGCTCTCTCCCCTCAGGAGGAGCGTAGGGTTGTTTACGTAGGGCGAATCCGAGAGACAATGACTCATAAAGAGCTGAAGGAACGCTTCTCTCTGTACGGAGAGATTGAGGAGTGCACTTTACATTTCAGAGGCCATGGGTAAGTACTCTGAAACACCGGTCATGTTTTGTTTCAATAACGAGTAATGCCTGGAACGGCACGATATGCAAAAACATTTTGAAACTAAAAACGAGTTCTATTGAACAGGTCTGAATCCTACCTAGGGCTGTTACGGTGATCATTTTACCTCCACACCGGCAGTCACGAGTCATGATTGCAGTCAAATTCCACTTGACCGTTGAGTCATGGTAACGAGGCTTCTCCAAAACTGCGCTCTGATGGCTAACTTGCTAACGGCTAACTTGCTAACGGCTAACTTGCTAACGGCTAACTTGCTAATGGCTGGTACTCAATGCTCTATTGTCCCTCTAATCACGCTGACATCAATGTAAATGCAATCGAAAATCAAACATTTCATGAGAGCCCTGGCATTGAGATTGAGTGGAATAGGATCACTTGTTGTGTAGCGAGAGCCAACTCCTCATAGCTGGTTGATGCATGCAATTAAATAAGTGGTCCTATAAGTCCACATTGAGCAACATTTCTATAGGCTATGCAATTGTGTAAAAACAGTTTTGATGGCCTCCATCAGCTTTCTATAGACTAGACCTACTATTTTATTTCTCAATTTTCCTAATGTTGATAATATTAAGCACAACTGGAGTAGCCTACCTAGCTGGAATGAAAATTAACCCATTCGTTATTCAAGTGTGTACGGATGTCTTTGTTATCCTGTTCCAACAGGTGCATAATGGCCCATTTTCTAAATCAAATGTGATTTCACACATAATATTTAGTGCATGTAAAGACGAGACTAAATTGAATAGTCTGGAGAGCCCATAGCCTACAGAACCTAGTGAAATGTGTTCTTATAAGGCTAGTCATTGTGCAATTGCATGTGAAGTGTTTTGACTGCTCACTATATGAGGGTCCCAGCTTTCTCGTCCTGCTATATTTATTGATAAATACCTTAAATTAAGCACATTCATTCACTTTACAACTGGTAAAGCCTACCTGGCATATTAAAAACATAATCGCACATATTCGCTACTTGAGTGCAGGCAACAGATTACTTTTTTTTTGTGGCCCATTCTAAATAAGAAATAATTGCACCTGTGGCGATCAGTGCCGTTTTAAGAGGACGATTTGTTTCTCATGAGTATGGCCTTATTTCTATTAACAACCTATTGGGTGACTGTTACTCAAATTCCATTCACCCAGTTCAATGTAACAGCGATAGGTTTAGAGTACTCAAATTTTCCCTATACCCATCAGGTTGCTACAACAAATTTGATGTGACAGACAGTAACACATGGACAGACGGTGTCATTCAATACCGCACACTCTTGCCTGCATCTAGCTGATATAGGCTGTATTCATTAGTCCAACAGTTGCAAATGAGCATTAATGTTGGACAAATTCAGGTGTTTATCCCTGTTGTTCCGTTTGCTTCTGTTTAAGTAACATTTAACAGAATCCGTGGAATGAATACAACCCTGATCACGTGAAAGTACAGTGATATTTTACAGCAGTAGTATTCCTTCTCACATTTATGCGCTTTACCTCTTCCCTTTGCTTGTGGACTTCAATACACAACACATCAGCTGTGTGTCACAAGCCAAACCGCTACACACAGCCTACATCATTGTCACCGTATTTGCTAAAGTAACCTCATAGTCAGCATAGCTAATAGAACTAATGCGTTACTAAACCCGCTACAATCATGCAGTAACGTTAGTAAGCAGTTACACCAGCTGGCCGCAGTGGCAATACATTTGTAAAACCAAAAGCTTACCTTGATTTCGAAGAGTTCCAGTGTTGTGTTGGATAGTCATAGCCAGCTAGCTAACATAACATCCCTCTTGTTTCAGCAGGGTGTTTGAGTAGGTGACAATAGCTAGCTAAGTGAAACTGGGGAGGGGACACTTTCTCACTAATCCATTTTTGAAGAAATTAATTTGTTCAAACTGTTCAACTATCATCTTTCTCTCAACTACTCACTACATTTTAATGCACCGTAGTTCTAGCTAGCTATAGCTTATGCTTTCTATACTAGATTCATTCTCTGATTCTTTGATTGGGTGGACAACATGTCAGTTCATGCTGCAAGAGCTCTGATAGGTTGGAGGACCTCTCTGGAAGCTGTCATAATTACTGTGTAATTCTATGGAAGGGGGTGAGAACCATGCGCCTCCTAGGTTTTGTATTGAAGTCAATGTACCCAGAGGAGGACGGAAGCTAGCTGTCCTCCGGCTGCACCATGGTGCTACCCTACAGTCCTGTTGAGGCTACTGTAGACCTTCTTTGAAAAAGTGTTTTAATCAATTATTTGGTGATATGTGATTATATTTAGTATAGTGTAATCTAAAAATGTTTACTTTTTAAATGTTTGAAATGTAGTTTTTACAAATTCACCGAGGATGGTCCTCTAATTACACACATTTAGGTCATAAGTAAAGATGAGATTACTTTGAATAGTCTGATGGGTGAGAATATTATGAAGTGCTTGTCAAATTGCAAATGAGAATGGTGAAGTCTGTGCAGCCTGCACAAGAAACGGAGCAGAGTGCATGGCTTCACTTTTTTCAAATCATCATTAGTCGCATCATGCAGCCTTAGAATGTATTAGAAATCAAAACAAGGTTTGTGTCACACAATTTTTTTTCAAATTCTCAACACCAAATTGCAGCATGTGCACACTCTATTGGAAATCGTTTGTAGAAAAATATCCTTTTTATTTTATTCAGCTATGTTGAATTTTATTCTTACTATAAAATAATGCCACGGGAATTATAAGCAAATCTTGTCTGCTTAATAACTAGTGTAGCCCATAGTCACATGGCATATCAAGGGCAGAGCCTAACATAAGGATGGCTCAGAATATGCTATTCTGTTTTGTAAAATGTGCTACATTTTCTTTGTTTTTTTAGACCCGCCTAAAATGGATCTATTGTGATGGTCTAGGCTATATTGAATGGTTTTATTTGACTTTTTTGAAGTGTAGATGTTTCAAAGGTTTGCATTAGTTGCTTGTTGGCTAAGCGTGGAACCCCGAAGATGCTAAACGTGTTTGTTAATTAACGGTTAATGACTGTAAGACCAGCAGTTACTTGTATGATGGTTATGACAAAATTTGATGACCGCCACATCCATGGTCTTACCACTTCCACCGCTAAACATTTTGTGCTTGCTGAACACATCTTGAAGACTAATTTTCTTCCCAGACCCAGAACACCAACCCTTGCTTGACCCTTTCCGTGGTCTCTCAGGCCAAACTACAGCTGCTACCGCAACAACCAGGCTAAACCACCCAGTGGCTCTTTTAAGAACTCACACCTCAACACGGTCTAGTAGTGTTCATGTCACCAAGCAGCAGAAGACCAACCAACAGGGAGGGACTACCCAACATTGTCCACTAATTAATGCAAATGTTTCTTTTGAATTTTAAAATGTCTTCCAACCCTCTGTCTCCTGCATGTTTAATATTTGCTATTCAATCTCTGTGACAGGGATAACTATGGGTTTGTGACCTACTACGATGCGAAGGATGCATTCACGGCCATCGAGAACGGCAGCAAGCTCCGTAAGCCTGACGAACTCCCCTTTGACCTTTGCTTCGGAGGAAGGAGACAGTTCTGCAAAACGAGCTATGCTGATCTAGGTAAAACATGGCTTATAGAAATAATTTATGTAAATATGAATGCCATTTTTTTTGGTTGTCAACACTGGTACTAGTTGTCAGTATTACGATAAAATTATCATATTGTACTGTCATCTTTCTTGGTATACACCTACATCTGATTGCAGTGATGCAAGGAGAGCTAGCAAAGATTAGGTTCCCTCAAATCCTGCAGGTGATGCTAATTAGGGTTGGACAGTATCCAGATTTCCATACCTACTGTTCCTGTACCATACCAGGGTATATGGTATTACTGGAAATGCACACAAGGGGTGCTATTTCTTAACCAAAAAATGCAATCAAATGCTAACAAAATACTAGCAAATTCCCATAGTGGATGCTAGCTAAATGCTAACAAGCTCAAGCGAATTCCATGGACAGACAACCATGCTCCTAGTTGTGTAACTATCTCAAAGGGGTACTCACATTTTGATGCTCTGCTCGAACCAAGATGCTTAATCTTGCAAGCTATGTAGGTGGCTAGCTGGCACATTAACAAACCAAATGCATAGTTGCACTTATTTACAAGCTTCCTCAGACCACTCATAGAACAACTGTGTCATTTAGGTCTGGTTTTTTTTTAGTTCATTACTTTATACATGTTTCCGCTAAACAGAACGCAGAACTTTATTTTTGTATATTTTTTTTAACCTTTATTTAACTAGGCAAGTCAGTTAAGAACTAATTCTTATTTTCAATGACAGCCTAGGAGCAATAACTGCCTGTTCAGGGGCAGAACGACAGAATTGTACCTTGTCAGCTCGGGGGTTTGAACTTGCAACCTTCCGGTTACTAGTCCAACTCTCTAACCACTAGGCTACGCTGCCACCCCACCTTGCCCCACTTCACAACAAAGTTGGCAATGTCTTTGTAGTTGTTATGAACAAGGAGGGATGGGGGTTTGAAATAATGTCCCTATTTGAATAGTATGATTCATTTTTGCCAGATATTCGAAATACAGGGCATTCAAAGTATGTAAACCACTTTACTTTTTACACATGTTGTTGCTACAGCCTAAATATTAATTCAATTGAGATTTTGTGTCACTGGCCAACACACAATACCCCATAATGTCAAAGTGGAATTATATTTTCAATTTAATGTTTATCAATTTAAAGCTGACATCTTGAGTCAAGTATTCAACCTCTTTGTTATGGCAAGCCTAAATAAGTTCAGGAGTAAACATTTGCTTAAGTTACATGGACTCACTCTTTGTTCAATAATAGTGTTTATTATGATTTGTATGTTGCCTCAGTCGAGCAGTGAATTTTAGACCCAACAACATAGACCGGGGAGGTTTTCCAATGCCTCGCAAAGAAGAGCACCTATTTGTAGATCGGTAAAATGAAGACATTTTAATATCCATTTGAGCATTGAGAAGATATTAATTACACTTTGGATTTTCTAACTTTCTAAGATTTTTTTTTTTTTTTACATCCAACACAAGAATGGGGAATAAGTCGAAGGGTGTGAATACTTTCTGAAGGAACTTAAACTTGTTAACTTGAGCTCTGCTGCGCTGTATTGCTACAGGTGGGCCGGTTTGTAACATACAGTTGAAGTCAGAAGTTTACATATACACTCGGTTGGAGTAATTAAAACTTGTTTTTAAACCACTCCGCAAATTTCTTGTTAACTTGTTATGGCTGCAATCCCACTAACGGGATAAGTGTCATCAACAACCGCTGAATAGCATAGCACTACATTCAATAAATATTACTAAAAATATTCATATTCATGAAATCACAAGTGCAATATCGGAAAACACAGTTTAGCCTTTTGTTAATCCACCTGTCGTGTCAGATTTTGAAATTATGCTTTACAGCGAAAGCAATCCAAGCGTTTGTAAGTTTATTGATCGCACGACAACACATTAAGTACGCTTAGCATCAGGTAGCTTGGTCACAAATCAGAAAAGCAATCAAATTAATCTTTTACCTTTGCTCTTCGGATGTTTTCACTCACGAGACTCCCAGTTACACAACAAATGTTCCTTTTGTTCCATAAAGATGATTTTTATATCCAAAATACCTCCGTTCGTTTGGCGCGTTATGTTCAGAAATCCACAGGAAAGAGCGGTCACGACAGCGCAGACGAAAATTCCAAATAGTTTCCATAATGTCCACAAACATGTCAAACATTTTTTATAATCAATCCTCAGGTTGTTTTAAATATATATAATCGATAATATATCAACTGCAAATGTCTTTCACAGTAAGAGAGGGAAAAGCAATACCTATCCAAACTCATGTGACCACTTGATGTGATGTTATCGTTCTGGCTCATTTTTCAAAATAAAAGCCTGAAACTATGTCTGAAGACTGACACCTTGAGGAAGCGATAGGAAAAGGAGTCTGGTTCATATCCCTTTAAATCCAGCAAAGGGAGGCTATGGAACATGGAGTTTTCAAAATAGAAGCCACTTCCTGTTTTGATTTTCCTCAGGGTTTCGCGTCTATCAGTTCTGTTATACTCACAGACAATATTTTGACAGTTTTTGAAACTTTAGAGTTTTCTATCCAATACTAATAATACTATGCGTATATTCGCAACTGAGGAGCTGGCTGTTTACAATGGGCACCTTTTCATCCAAGCTACTCAATACTGCCCCTGCAGCCATAAAAAGTTAACAAACTATAGTTTTGGCAAGTCAGTTAGGACATCTACTTTGTGCATCACACAAGTCATTTTTCCAACAATTGTTTACGGAAAGATTATTTCACTTATAATGCATTGTATCACAATTCCTGTGGGTCAGAAGTTTACATACACTAAGGTGACTGTGCCTTTACACAGCTTGGAAAATTCCAGAAAATGTCATGTCTTTAGAAGCTTCTGATAGGCTAATTGACATAATTTGAGTCAATTGAAGGTGTACCTGTGGATGTATTTCAAGGCCTACTTTCAAACTCAGTGCCTCTTTGCTTGACATCATGGGAAAATCAAAAGAAATCAGAGAAGACCTCAGAAAATAATTGTAGACCTCCACAAGTCTGGTTCATCCTTGGGAGCAATTTCCAAACGCCTGAATGTACTACTTTCATCTGTACAAACAATAGTACGCAAGTATACACAACATGGGACCACGCAGCCATCATACCGCTCAGGAAGGAGATGCATTCTGTCTCCCAGAGATGAATGTACTTTGTTGTGAAAAGTGCAAATCAATCCCAGAACAACAGCAAAGGACCTTGTGAAGATGCTGGAGGAAATGGGTACAAAATGATCTATATCCACAGTAAAACGTGTAGCCACTGCTCCAAAACCGCCATAAAAAAAGACTGGTTTGCAACTGCACATGGGGACAAAGATAATACTTTTTGTAGAATAGTCCTCTGGTCTGATGAAACAAAATTAGAACTGTTTGGTCATAATGACTATCGTTATGTTTAGAGGAAAAACGGGGATGCTTGCAAGCTGCATAACACCATCCCAACCTTGAAGCACGGGGGTGGCAGCATCATGTTGCGGGAGTGCTTTTCTGCAGGAGGGACTGGTGCACTTCACAAAATTGATGGCATCATGAGGTAGGAACATGATGTTGCTTCAAGAATGCCACATCTCAAGACATCAGTTAGGAAGTTAAGCTTGGTCGCAAGTGGGTCTTCCAAATGGACAATGACCCCAACCATACTTCCAAAGCTGTGGCAAAATGGCTTAAGGACAACACAGTGAAGTTATTAGAGGGGCCATCACGAAGCCCTGACCTCAATCCCATAGAAAATGTGTGGGCAGAACTGAAAAAGCGTGTGCGAGCAAGGAGGCCTACAAACCTAACTCCGTTACACCAGCTCTTGTCAGGAGGATTGGGCCAAAATTCACCCAACTTATTGTGGGAGACTTGTAGAATGCTCCCCGAAACGTTTAACCCAAGTTAAACAATTTAATGGCAATGCTACCAAATACTAATTGAGTGTATGTAAACTTCTGACCCACTGGGAATGTGATGAAAGAATTAAAAACTGAAATATATATCTCTACTATTATTCTGACATTTCACTTTCTTAAAATAGTGGTGATAACTGACCTAAGACACAGAATTTTTACTAGAATTAAATGTCAGGAATTGTGATTTGGCTAAGTTGTATGTAAACTTCCGACTTCAATTGTATGAGATGGGAGTGATCAGATGTCAGATGAGAAAGATGCCGAGGCAACTCGGTTACAGCAAAGACTAGCTAACTTGTAGCGGCCACATTGTTATCACATAACAGTTACTGTCTTTAATGGAGTAGCCGAGACAAGCTGGCTTGCAAGCTAAGCTGGGTAGCAGTAGCTAGCTGGGCTAGTTGAGGCCACATGCTCCCCAAACCCTTTCAGATAAAACTGCATCCTACCTATTGGTTGGTCGTTTTTGCCCACTCCTCATTTCGCTAACTTCATTCCGAAATGTTATTTCATCTTGCATTATATTGCATTAGTGAACCATCACTCCACTTGCTACACATTGAGTGTCTTTGCCACTTTCACTTTTTGATTGTCCAACATAAACAACAAGCTTCACATGAAGTCTTCCGGTCTGCTACTAGGTACTTTTACGGGGTGCATTTCAAATTAATAATTTGAATGGTCATGGTATATTCATGTATGCAACCATGTCAGGTGTATACTTTACTTTATTTGTATAGTCTTTTCAGTGTTAAAATAGGGCTTTAATTTCTCACAAGTATTCGAATACTAATGTCTGTTCGGATATTAAAATAACAATGCACATCCCTACAAACTAGCAAAGAATAAAAAGATGTTTCAAATTAAAACTGAAATGACTGCATTAAAAGATAAATAGCCTACATTATTGGCCTATAAATAAATAATAATGAAAGTGTCATTTTCATTCAGTTAGCCTACAATTTTTCAAATGGATCTCGTCTAATTTTTGCCCCAGTATGTTGTATGTTGCATGATGTGTAATATTGCCACAATGAGGTGCCTATTATAGGCTAAGCATTAGTATTAGATGACTGAATATTTGCAGCCATAGTTGATATCTTTCTAGGAGCTGATCTGTCGTCAGTGTTGTTGAATAATTATGTTAAGCTAAGATTTGAATGGAGATAGCTGATCTGAGAGCAGCGCTGCCTGTCGATCCTGTCCGTATCGACGTGCGCCTCAGCGACACACTTGGCGAGCGCTCTTTCTACGTGGTGTTTTGAGAAACGCATGTTACGTCTCCGGTCGTTCGTAGGAAAGCTGCATCAATAAAACACCTGTAAGCCCAAGTTCCCTCGCTATCAGGAAATCGGGCCCAGAGCTGGAGAAAATGTATTTGGCACATTTTAGGTAGTTAAGATATTTAGCTGGGTAACATTAGTTGTGGGACTTTCAAGTGTAACTTTATCACCTCTTGCGCTGCTCAACAGTAGATCGTCATGTCAAGAAACTTAGATCGCGCCGTGTGCTCTTTGTTAACAAACATGCCATGTGACTTTCTCAATTGAATACTGACTTAAAATTTTTAAAAATACAAATTATGGCATTAAATCATAGTGGGTATTGCAAAATACCCCGGTATACCGCCTAATGCTAATCTTCTTTCCCTCTTCACTCCTCCAGATTCTAACCGCGAGTATGACCCGTCGGCCTCCGTGACTGGCAAGTTTGATGCCCTTGACTTTGACACTTTACTGAAGCAGGCCCAGAAGAGTCTAAAGAGGTAACCGAGGTCAGCCCACTGGGGGCGCCACACTAAGACTTACCTCAGAGCCGTTGGCAGGCTCCTCCCACTATCATCGTTGGCTTTGCCTTGACCGAGGGGTGGACCACAACGCACGGTCGATACATTAGCCAGCTAACATTAATTTACATGCAGAGAGAGCTCTTTTCTGGTTCATACAAGACAGTTTAAAGCTGCAATCAGAAATTATAGAGGAATGGAACCTTTACATCTTGGTTTAAGGCATAGAAGGTGATTTCACCAATTTGTAAGTCGCTCTGGATAAGAGCGTCTGCTAAATGACTTAAATGTAAATGTAAATGTAATTGTACGAAGCTAATAAGGCATAGTTCTATTCAAGAATCAAATGTAATCAATGTCATTGATTGAAGCAATATATCAGAATCATTATTTGGAAATGGTTGAATTGAGGAAGTCTGCCTTTTTAATATGGGTTGTTTAAGTATGAAATCATTCATGCCATGTTCATTTCAAGCCTGTCTATCTTTGAACTCTGAAATGCTATTTCTGAATGTTTTGACATGTTAGCTATATAACACATTTTCCTGCTTTGTGATATACAGTGCATTCGGAAAGTATTCAGACCCTTTGACTTTTTCCACATTTTGTTATCTTACAACCTTATTCTAAAATGGGTTAATAAAACTTCTCCCCCTCATCAATCTACACACAATAACCCATAATGACAAAGCAAAATCCGTTTTGAAAATTTTGCAAATTTATTAAAAATAAACTGAAGTATTCAGACCTTTTACTCAGCACTTTGTTTAAGCACATTTGGCAGTGGTTACAGCCTCGAGTCTAATTGGGTGTGACTCTGTAAGCTTGGCACACCTGTATTTGGGGAGTTTCTCCCATTCTTCTTTGCAGATCTGGACTCTGGCTGGGCCACTCAGGGACATTCAGAGACTTGTCCTGAAGCCACTCCTTCATTGTGTACTTAGGGTCGTTGTCCTTTTGGAAGGTGAACCTTCGTCCCAGTCTGAGGTCCTGAGCTCCATGGAGCAGGTTTTCATCAAGGATCTCTTGTACTTTGCTCCGTTCATCTTTCCCTCAATCCTGACTAGTCTCCCAGTCCTAAACATCCTCACAGCATGATGCTGCCACCATTCTTCACCTTAGGGATGGTGCCAGGTTTCTTCCAGACATGACGCTTGTCATTCAGGCCAAAGATCTTGGTTTCATCAGAGCAGAGAATCGTGTTTCTCATGGTCTGAGAGTCCTGTAGGTGTCTTTTTGCAAACGCCAAGCGGGCTGTCGTGCCTTTTACTAAGGAGTGGCTTCCGTCTGGCCACTTTACCATAAAGGCCTGATTGGTGAAGTGCTGCGGAGATGGTTGTCCATCTGGAAGGTTTTGCTATCCATAGAGGAACATTTGAGCTCTGGTTCTTGGTCTCCTCCCTGGCCATAGCCCTTACGCCCCGATTGCTCAGTTTGGCCGGGCGACTGGTGGTTCCAAACTTCTTCCATTTAACAATGATGATGGCCACTGTGTTCTTGGGGGCCTTGAATAGTGTCGACTTTTTTTGGTACACTTCCCCAGATCTGTGCCCCAGCTCTACGGACAATTCCTTTGACCTCATGGCTTAGTTTTTTCCTCTGACATGCACGGTCAACTGTGGGACCTAATATAGGTGTGTGTGTGTGCTTTCCAAATCCTGTCCAATCAATTTAATTTACCACATGTGGACTCCAATCCCAGTTGTAGAAACGGCTCAAGGAAGATCAATGAAAACAGGATGCACCTGAGCTCAATTGAGTCTCATAGCAAAGGGTCTGAATACTTATGTAATTAAGGTATCTGTTAATACTTTGGCAAAAATGTCTAAACCTGTTTTGCTTTGTCATTATGGGGTGTTGATTTGATGAGAAAATAATTTAACCATTTTATTAGACTAATGTGGAAAAAGTTAAGTGGTCTGAATACTTTCCGAATGCACTGTAGCTACCAGTCTTTGTTTTGGTTGTTTCTTTTGTTTTTGCAAGCTTACACCTTCTATTGAAGTGAAGATTTGTATGAAAAGATTAAAAGCAACAAAAAAAATAAAGGAAATGAGAAACTATGATTAACATAAGATTTGTCCTTTTTAGATAACTACTAAATATTTTCATGTCACAATAATTGATATCAAACACTGTTTTTAGGTCTACAGTAGCATCAACAGCACTCAGAAGGGTAGCGTCATGATGGAGCCGAAGGCCAGCTAGTTTCTGTCCTCAGCATACGTTGACTTGGATACAAAACCTAGGAGGCTAATGGTTCTCGCCCCCTTCCATAGATTTAGAGTAATTATGACAACTTCCGGAGGACATCCTCCAACCAATCAGAGCTCTTGCAGCATGATCTGACACCCAATAAAAGGATCAGAGAATGGATCTATACTGAACAGAAATATAAATGCAAAAATGTCAAATATGTTCATAAGGAAATTAGTCAATTGAAATCAATTCATTAGGCCCTAATCTATGGATTTTACATGACTGGGAATACAGATATGAGTCTGTTGGTCACAGATACCTTCCCAAAAAATATATAGGTAAGTGTGGATCAGAAACCAAGTCAGTATCTGGTGTGACCACCATTTTCCTCATGCAGCGCGATTATGGGGTCAATTTCACACCATATGTATTGAATTCAAAATAAATAGTGAACATGAAATAAAGTTGAGAATGTAAATAAATAAGGACATTCTCAAGGACAGGTGAAGTAATGAATGTTTATCAAAAACCAAACTGACTTCCCTAGTTGAATAAAGGTTACACACACCACACTGAACAAAAAGTTATTTTGTTGGCATTTACTTATGTCCCCATTACCAGTAAAACAATCAAAACCTATTTCTTTCACTTTCTTGCTGTGCTGTTTTGTTAATTTGTTCAGTCGTTTCATTCTCAAACAGGATTTCTATGGAACACCGTATGGGTCTTTGACGTGTCAAATAACACTTTGACGTGTCAAATAAGCTTATTGACCAATCAGGACCTGAATATGACTGCACGTCACATAATAATTTAACGCTTTCATACATTTTTTACATAGTTATTAAACATTGATTACACTCACTTGTATTTCATATGTCACAGCGATTCATCAATACATATGCTGTGATGCTGGTAAAGTTGTCTCGCGCACCTACAGTGCTGGTCATAAAAAAAGCTAGCTAGCTCATGGATGCAAACAATGTTCTTCCCCAGAAACATAGCAAAATGACAAGCGAGCTAACTAAACTCCGCAAAAATAACGTCCTTTTTCAAAACTGTCTTTCAAAGATAATTCGTAAAAATCCAAATAACTTCACAAATCTTCATTGTAAAGGGTTTAAACACTGTTTCCCAAGCTTGTTCAATTAATCATAAAAATGTTATGAACCTGTGGAATGGTCATTAAGACAATAACAGTTTACAGACGGTAGGCAATTAAGGTCACAGTTATGAAAACTTAGGACACTAAAGAGGCCTTTCTACTGACTCTGGAATAACACCAAAAGAAAGATGCCCAGGGTCCCTGCTCAGTTGAGGAATGTGATGTTAATACAAATATTTACACATGTTAAGTTTGCTGAAAATAAATGCAGTTGACAGTGAGAGGACGTTTATTTTTTTTGCTGGTTTTTTTTTATAGCTAGGTGTCATCTAAAATAACCCAAATTTTATAAGACCGTTCTTATTTGATTATTGGTGATCGGACCCATCTATGTGACGCTAGCCACAATAAGGATTAGCCACAATAGTGGACTTTGCGGTTAGCCATCAAAATAAATGTATGGCATGGTTCTACTATTTGTATTCATTTGCATCACTGTCAATTTCATACTTTTATTTTGAAAGCAACCCGCAAATTCCACTATTGTGCCTAATCCTTATCGTGTCTAGCTTCACAACACATAATCCAGTCCGGTCGAGCCTTACTAGCCAGATGAAGCTAGCTGGCTGCTTATGACATTAGCTTTGGGAAACAGGGTTAACCTCTCTGGCTAGCTATTTATTTTCATGAACAAGTGGCAACCTAGCTAATACTTACAAGGATTCCTAAATCATTTCTAAGAATAATGATGATTGCAGTTTTTACTTGAAACAGGCTTTCAGGCTAGCTAAAGCTAGCTATCCCAGAAGTTGCGGTCAAACAAATGATGCTTTATTACCAACGCAGTATTGTAAACACATTCGTGGCCGGTGATTGCTGACGTTTTTGTACAGCTTTGACAGTGTTACTGTGTATTTTTTGACACGCAAAGACCCAAATGGCATTCCATAATATGTATGTCGTGAAGCTCATAGCAGGGACGCTATTACTGTGTTCCTCCGGTAGGGCAACATCGGAAAAATAGCGCACTTGGTAGTGTTAACCGGTACTCGACCAGTCGGCGAAAGCCAACATCACCCACGTGACAGAGAACAGTTAATTGTCAAGGGCAATGAATTCCGTCATGTACCATCATTATATAGGTATGCACGTCAGCTTTGACATCGATTTTGCACATTGGGCGTTAAACTAGACATTAGTTTAATATGTTGATATGTTCACCGATTTATCACGCATCCCAAGCTGTAACATAACAAAATGTGGAAAAAGGTTAGGGGTCTGAATACTTTCCTGAATGCACTGTAACTAACGAGATTACAGTGATCGAAAATGTACACTCAATCCAGTATAAATTAATGTATATAATTTATTATACAAGAAACAACATTCACAAATTCTACAGCACAATGGCAGAGTCATGTCTGAAGTGTAAAACTAATAATGACTCAATAATCCAAGCCTAGGGCTATTATGGTGACCATATTACTGCCACACCAGTGGTTATGAGTCATGACCATAGTCAAATCCAACATGACCATTCAGAAAATGGAAATGCAAATGTAATTGAGAATTGAGAATTGAATTCAATTCTCAATTACATTTGCATTGATGTCAGAGTTATTATAGGGACAATAGAGTGCTGAGTAGCAGGCAGTTAGCAAGTTTGGTAGACTACGAATGACCATCAGCAGCATCAGAGCTTGGAGAAGCCTAGTTTCCAGTTCTTCATTTCAGCATATACCATGGATATTCATATACCAGGACTCCAATACGTCATGGGTACCAGACCCTAAGGACTCTATGCCTCACAGCCCTCCATTCTACTCCCCTCAGGCAAGACCCCCAACACCACCTAGATGTACACTGCCTGAGGATGTGTTTGATGGGGTGGTCAGTACTATTTTGGTGGACGCCATCAAGGCCTCTGTAGCCGCACTTTTAGACATGGTGATTGAAGACTATAAAAGAGAAAAATGCATCAGTTGTGAGCTCAAACACCCCAGCCAATGACGACATCCATGTTTATACGACCCCCCACGGTACTACTTCTTCAAACATTTTGAGGAGCTGGTGAAAAGACTGGTCCAGCCGGTTTATACCTTCGACGGTCAGAGCCCTGGAGTCTATGGGTCTTGTGCCGTCTATTCCCAGAGTTTACGGGGTAACCAAGGCTTTCCTACATGAACTGAAGGAGGCGATCTACATCCACGAGGAACTCAAAGAAATCCAGCACACCCTGGTGGACGACAACAAATGCAAGGAAGCTTTGGTTGCTGGTGTGGTGACTTTCTGGCTCAATAAACTGCAAGAGACCGAGTAACAATACATATTTTTTATTTAGATGTAAAGCAATGGGTAACTATATGCATACGCTAGAGAGAATAAATAAATCAAATATTTTGAGAGAACTTACAAATGTTATGCAGCAAATTATTGAAAATAAAGTGAACAATATATTGTTTTACACAACCCACAATACATGGGCTAATGCAGAGCGTGTGCTAAAATGGAGCAAATCATGAATCATGTACGACATATGGGCGAGTCGACAATGGACACAACTGGTATCCCGTCTTGTGGATGATTCTGAAGAACAAGAAACAACCTTGTCTAGGATTTTACTTTATTTGTTTGAAACACCATTAAAATGTAACACGTATCATATGTGTTTATATACTTATATAAAAATAAAAAATTAATCGACACAAGCCTGTAAATATAAACCAAATATACAAGGTGTTGCATGCCTGGATCGTTGAGAAAACGGAGACTAGTATCCTGCTACGTATCCTGAATTGTCTGTATACATCATAAATTCAAAATGAAAATGAAATGTTCTCGTTATTTGAAAGGAGCTTGTTAACGTTGTACATCAGAGAGGCAAGAAGAATGGCGGAGCAGATGTTGAAAAACATTTATTATACCCCCCCTCTAACCCAGGGTCTTATGGGGGTAAGGAGCGGTTACAGAGAGCTATACCCGAAGAAACAGGTAGCAGGTTAGGCACTGCTCAAGTGAATGAATGAGCAGAGCAGGATGCTTACACTGCATAAACCTGTGCGAAAACCCATTCCTTGTCCCAGTTTCAGGCGGATCTATGTGACATGCAGGCCCTTGCAGATAAAAATGATGGAAATCGCTACATGTTAACGGTTATAGATACAGTATATGAATAACCAAAGTTAGAATTATACAACCAATTTTCCAAAGCCTATAGAGTTATCAGAGGCTTGGGAAGTAGGTCTCAGTGAGATAACATACCCCCATAGTTGGTATAATATCAAGGATAAGGACTGTGATATTTATTGCAAAAGGATATTGCAACCCCCGAAACATATAAAGGTTTAAAAAAAGGGTTCTATAGAACCGTCGACAGGATTGTCTCAGAGTTGAATGAACACCTAACCCTGAACAATATGGAAATACTCTTGAACAACAACCCTTTTCATAAACATATACAAATCTCAGTGGCTGCTGATGGGGGTATAAAGACCAGCGGTAATTTAGCCTACATGTGGGGATGAGTTCAAATAAATGGACGTATGTGAGAGAGAGTTTATTCCCATTCCCTGCGGATATACATGCTGGGTTTTACAACATTTGTGTATACCGACATCATATCCTATCAAAGGGTAGGAGACAGATATGTGCCCCTCCTGAGAACAGTGCATATAGAGGGAAAGGATGGTTATGTAGTCACTGTTAACTATGACAAGCCATACTATGTACCTGTAAGCAACAAATATATTGAAAACATTCTGGATGATCTTAAAATGGATCAGAACGAAAACATCGAATTTACATATGGTAAAACTCCACTTTAGACCCACCAAAACCTCTCTACATATCTAATATATTATTAGTATTATATATATATATATTATAAACATAATGCAAATAAATTAAAATGGTTATGGAACACAACCACCATCTCGACCCTAACCGCTATGTCTCATACTATGTTGATGAAGTGGGTAATGGATTACCCGGCTGTCACGGATCCCCGACCATGTACGGTTCGGGGATAGGAGACATTTCGTAACCTCTTGAGGATGGTTTTACCGTTTATAAAGAGAGGCCTCAATATAGCCAAACCACATATAAAATCAGCTGCTAAAAATATTGTGAGGTTGTAGCCAATGCTATGACCAGAAGGGCGTCGTGAGATGCTTTTTTAGTTTAAAAGTGTTGGGGGCAACGCTTTTTCTAAATAAAATGTCTGTATCTCCGGCCGTTCCTCTGGGTCATTCACAGACTTTGATGAAAGGAAATGTCCTTTACCCTCTCCAAAGAATTACCATTTAAACCTTTGGCATACCGGTGGGCAGTAGAATCTGTAGTCAAGAAAACCTTTTTTCTAGGCCCTTTACCCCGCTTCATGGTTATGGGTTTGGTTGATCACGCCTCTAATACAGGCAGCTTACATAAAAAAAACATTTATTTTCAACACTTCAATGCACAGTATGTAGCTCTCTGTCAGGACGGACGTCAGGTCGCTGCTAAGGCTTTCCAACCGCAATTTAATAACAACATGTCACGTTCTGACTCTAGTTCTTGTGTTATTTGTTTGTTTTAGTTGGTCAGGACGTAACTTGGGTGGGCATTCTATGTTTTGTGTTTCGAGGTTGGTTTTCAGTGTTCGGTCTAGTATGGTTCTCAATCAGAGGCAGGTGTCGTTAGTTATCTCTGATTGAGAATCATACTTAGGTAGCCTGGGTTTCACTGTTGTTTTGTGGGTAATTGTTTCCGTGTCTGTTTGCCACATGGTACTGTTTAGGTTTTGTTCACAGTTATTGTTTTGTAGTCATTGAGTGTTCATTCATTTTATGTTTTAAAATAAACAACCATGGGACACTTACCACACCGCTTCTTGTTCCTATCTTTGCTACACCTCTTCAGACGAAGAGGAGGAAAACCCTTACACAACAACATATGTGTGAGAATTTTACAATCTATTCATGGCTACCGGGAGGCATCTAAAAGATCTCTCTTAACCTATTGACAGAAATTATTTTGCAGAGGGTTACACCCTCTGTATGCTTTCAATTTATCACCTGATGATGACACCTCAGGAAATCTCTCTGTGGTGTCCCAAGGTACCCTCAGGCTGGAAATGGGTTTCCGTACACCTTTAGCCTGTACAGTTAGCATGATTGTTTATACATGCTCTGATTCAATCTTGGAAGTGAATGCCTGAAGACAAGTCTTAGTGGATTATTATTAAGGATCGTTGAGCAAAGACCTCAATACCCAAGAGCTAGAAGTTTTCATGAGCCGCTTGATTGGAAAACTATTTTGTGGAGAATTACCTATTGAGAAATGGCCGGAGTGACCGGCCATGTTTATTGTCAATACCCATCCCAAACACATGCCGGGTGAACATTGGCTAGCTGTGACATTAGAAGACGAGGGAGGGGAAAAAAACATTTTATTTTATTATTCCTACGGCTTTCCCCCCGGATTTTCACATTTCCCCAAATCTATTAAACAATTTTTGACCAAAAATGGATCAAAGATCTACTACAGCATCAAACAAGTACAAGATAACCTTTCCACTACACGTGGTCAACACTGTGTATTCTACCTATGCCAAAGAGCCCGTGGAGTTTCTTTTGAAGATGGTATGTCTCTTTATAATGATGATTTAAGAAGTAATGATAGCGTTGTAGATTGTTTTGTTTGAAAATATCAAGTGTTAAAGTATGTGTCCTTTAAGACCCTATAATCAAGGCGTATGCTCACGTCAAATGTTTCAAGAATGTCACATGTTAAATTGTATTTTTTTTTTAAATAAAATGTATTGAATTTAATCATAGTCATTCAAAAGTCTAACCACCCTGAGAGATCAGGATCAAGAAAAGGTCCGGAGACGTTCAGGGATGTAAATGAGTTTCAGTCCTTTCAAAGGGGGGAGGGGTTGTTAGAACATCTTTAGGGGTGCTGTAAGCTCATTGAAGGTTTTTGTTTTAAAGTTTGAATCTGTTGACGAAGCTTATAGTTTGGTACACCCGAGAGAATGGAATGTTGAAGATTGCCAGCGCAATCTTGCGGGCTGCCGTGGTACTTTTAAGCAAGTCCATCATATGAGAACCCTTGACAACAGCGCCCTGAAATATAAACTCTCCTTTGTCATTCCAAGTAGCGGCCCCCTTTGAGTCTTTTGGTTGGTCTCTCTCTCACCTTGTTTTACCAAGGCCAAATACCTTTGCAAGAGTTTTGTGTATTTTTGGACGTTATCATAGGGGTTCAATCCTTTTCGGTTCAAAATATCCTTCATGGCCGTATCGAAATCATTTTCCGCTGTTTGTCTGATATTTTCAGGACCCTGTAATTGCTGTTTAAGTCTATCCAACTCTTGTTGAGGCACCAAGTACATTTTATTTGCCATCACACATGGTGTTCAACCCCCACTTCTGGCAGCAATTAGGCTGGTGATGAAGGGCTCGGCGATAGTTAGTAAAGGCAGAAGAAAACCCCCAGACTGTTGTATGCTATGTCTTTTCTTGTGAAGGCTGGCCCTTTTATTGGCAAAGAGTTTGATCGCGGTCTTTTGTCTCTTTAATTGTTTTAATTTGGTCAGGGTAAGTGGAATGTGGCCTTTGAGAAGATTCAAAGCAATCTCACATAGGGATAATATGAGATCTGAAGAACAGTGACCCAAGATGGCCTTCCGTTCTTTAGCGGAAGCCCCAACTAGGCTTCTCAAGAGCGGCAGGTTTCTTTTTAAACGCAGAGACACAGCGGTTACTTTTTAGGAATGTTAGCCGCCAGCCACTCCCATGGGAACAAGCCGGTTCGGCGCCTCAGGTGTTCTGGAGTATTTGATTTTAAATCCACGATGAAATAAGAAAATGGCACTTTGGTAGCGTCCTCATAGCTCTCCACAAAGTAGGATGTCCTTCCTGGGTACATCTGCTGAGCTAGAGTGTTTATTTGTAGTTTGTCTCTAGGGTTATTGAACAAAACCATGTAATTGGCGTTTAAACTAATGGTACGGCTATTTTTACCTTGGTGAAACACATTCTGCACCAAGTAAATCACGGACAGGTTTCTATGATTAGCATATTGGGTAAAAGCTTGTGCAATTTCAGGATGTTTGCTACCTGCAAACAGCATATCGTCCAAAACTAGCAGATTGTTTTTATGAGGTAAAAGTTCATCATCAGACAGGCATCATGTGGGTACTCCTTCAACAAACTAGATTTTTTATTTTCTTCAACAGCTCATCATACAAAGATTGATAACATGAATAACACCACACAATATTGTCAGGTTTCTGAGATAATACATGTTCAGAATTCACTAAAATACTTTTTACAAAACAAGTTTTACCGCTATTGGATGGGCATGCGATTAAGGCTGAAAATGGTAGTTGCAACCGGAGATCAAAACCTTCTACAGCAGCCATTATATCTTAAACTTTAAGACACACGGGTCTTGTATCATAAGTCAGTAGCCAAAGGGCAAAGTGGTATATGACAAGAGATTGCTTTTAGTAAGTGGGGCATTCATTAGATGGAAGCCCTTTTTATCTCTAACAATCTTTTTTGTAGGAGATCAAAATATCCAAGTCACTATTCCGGTCGTTTATGAACCCTTCGACCAAGCGTGTGATTGATTCCAAGTTTACACGTGGGGCATTTTCATAGTTTTGATTCACGCCTTTGGCTTTCAACACCACGTGGTTGTCTTCAGTCCCGGTAGTCCTGTTAAGGCTTTCAATGTTTTATTGACAGAGTTTTATGGATTTGCATATGACTGTATGCATATCACATATGATGCCGTAATAGGGAAGAGGAATCTGATCACGCCTATTGGTATTCTTGATCAATTATTGATCCAAAAAGACACACACCTGTTATGGGGTTAATTCCACATCTGTTTCCATTGCTTGGTAGTGTATTAGCATGGTATGAGACAAGATAAATAATACAATTTAAGTAAAGTATAAAATAAACAGTATTATCCTAAATTGTGAGATGATTAAAAAATATACAGTGGGGTAAAAAAAGTATTGTCAGCCATCAATTGTGCAAGTTCTCCCACTTAAAAAGATGAGGCCTGTAATTTTCATCATAGGTACACTTCAGCTATGACAGACAAAATGAGAAAAAAAAATCCAGAAAATCACATTGTAGGATTTTTAATGAATTTATTTTCAAATTATGGTGGAAAATAAGTATTTGGTCACCTACAAACAAGCAAGATTTCTGGCTCTCACAGACCTGTAACTTCTTCTTTAAGAGGCTCTTCTGTCCTCCACTCGTTACCTGTATTAATGGCACCTGTTTGAACTTATTATCAGTATAAAAGACACCTGTCCACAACCTCAAACGGTCACACTCCAAACTCCACTACGGCCAAGACCAAAGAGCTGTCAAAGGACACCAGAAACAAAATTGTAGACCTGCACCAGGCTGGAAGACTGAGTCTGCAATAGGTAAGCAGCTTGGTTTGAAGAAATCAACTGTGGGAGTTATTATTCGGAAATGGAAGACATACAAGACCACTGATAATCTCCCTCGATCTGGGGCTCCACGCAAGATCTCACCCCGTGGGTTCAAAATGATCACAAGAACGGTGAGCAAAAATCCCAGAACCACAAGGGGGGACCTAGTGAATGACCTGCAGAGAGCTGGGACCAAAGTAACAAAGCCTACCATCAGTAACACACTACGCCACCAGGGACTCAAATCCTGCAGTGCCAGCTGTGTCCCTCTGCTTAAGCGAGTACATGTCCAGGCCCGTCTGAAGTTTGCTAGAGAGCATTTGGATGATCCAGAAGAAGATTGGGAAAATGTCATATGACATTTTTGGTAAAAACTCAACTCATCGTGTTTGGAGGACAAAGAATGCTGAGTTGCATCCAAAGAACACCATACCTACTGTGAAACACCATACCTACTGCAAAGGGACCAGGACGACTGATCCGTGTAAAGGAAAGAATGAATGGGGCCATGAATCGTGAGATTTTGAGTGAAAACCTCCTTCCATCAGCAAGGGCATTGAAGATGAAACGTGGCTGGGTCTTTCAGCATGACAATGATCCCAAACACACTGCCTGGGCAACGAAGGAGTGGCTTCGTAAGAAGCATTTCAAGGTCCTGGAGTGTCCGAGCCAGTCTCTAGATTTCAACCCCATAGAAAATCTTTGGAGGGAGTTGAAAGTCCGTGTTACCCAGCAACAGCCCCAAAACATCACTGCTCTAGAGGAGATCTGCATGGAGGAATGGGCCAAAATACCAGCAACAGTGTGTGAAAACCCTGTGAAGAATTACAGAAAACATTTGACCTCTGTCATTGCCAACAAAGGGTATATAACAAAGTATTGAGATAAACTTTTGTTATTGACCAAATACTTATTTTCCACCATAATTTGCAAATAACTTCATTAAAAATACTACAATGTGATTTTCTGGATTTTTTTCCTCATTTTGTCTGTCATAGTTGAAGTGCACCTTTGATGAAAATTACATGCCTCGCTCATCTTTTTAAGTGGGAGAAATTGCACAATTGGTGGCTGACTAAATACTTTTCTGCCCCACTGTATGTAGGCATCTTAATGCACTGAAAGATCTCTCACAGCTCCTTTACTGGAATGGTTAGCGGGGCCTGTATGATTGCTTTCAGTGATGGGAACATATCAGGGTCTAACAGTTTAAACACACAGGACATGTCAGAAGTGGCATTTTTCTTTTTGAGGGGTAATGTTTAGCAAGAATGACTTCTTCTGGCTTGAGAGAAATATGACATGTTTGTCTTGTGTGGACCTCTCTATGCTCTCTCCGTACCTCCTGCTACTCTCTCTCTCGCTCCCTTCTCTTCTTTGCTGTCTGAAGTTCTGCTTTCCTCGAGCTCCTATATTATTACAGAGACGGCATAGTCTCAGAGCCTTCTCAGTGAGTATTCTGATCAGACAAACACATACACAAGCAATATACAGTTGAAGTCGGAAGTTTACATACATTTAAGTTGGAGTCATTAAAAGTTGTTTTTCAACCACTCCACAAATGTCTTGTTAACAAACTATAGTTGTGGCAAGTTGGTTAGGACATCTACTTTGTGCATGACACAAAGTAATTTTTCCAACAATTGTTTACAGACAGATTATTTCACTTATAATGCATTGTATCACAATTCCAGTGGGACAGAAGTTTATATACACTAAGTTAACTGTGCCATTAAACAGCTTGGGAAATTCCAGAAAATGATGTCATGGCTTTAGAAGCTTCTGATAGGCTAATTGACATCATTTGAGTCAATTGGAAGTGTACCTGTGGATGTATTTCAAGGCCTACCTTCAAACTCATTGCCTCTGCTTGACATCATTGGAAAATCAAAATAAATCAGCCAAGACCTCAGAAAAAAATTGTAGACCTCCACAAGTCTGGTTCATCCTTGGGAGCAATTTCCAAATGCCTGAAGGTAGCATGTTCATCTGTACAAACAATAGTACGCAAGTATAAACACCATGGGACCACGCAGCCGTCATACCGCTCAGGAAGGAGAAGCGTTCTGTCCACTAGAGATTAACATACTTTGGTGTGAAAAGTGCAAATCAATCCCAGAACAACAGCAAAGGACCTTGTGAAGATTCTGGAGGAAACAGGTAAAAAAGTATCTCCATCCACAGTAAAACAAGTACTATATCGACATAACCTGAAAGGTCGCTCAGCAAGGAAGAAGCCACTGCTCCAAAACGGCCATAAAAAAAAACTGTGGTTTGCAACTGCACATGGGGACAAAGATTGTACTTTTTGGAGAAATGTCCTCTGGTATGATGAAACATAATGTATAACTGTTTAGCCATAATGACCATCGTTATGTTTGGAGGAAAAAGGGGGAGGCTTGCAAGCCAAAGAACACCATCCCAACCGTGAAGCACGGGGATGGCAGCATCTGGTTGTGGGGGTGCTTTGCTGCAGGAGGGACTGGTGCACTTCACAAAATAGATGGTATCATGAGGTAGGAAAATTATGTGGACATATTGAAGCAACACCTCAAGACATCAGTCAGGAAGTTAAAGCTTGGTTGCAAATGGATCTTCCAAATGGACAATGACCCCAAGCATACTTCCAAAGTTGTGGAAAAATGGCTTAAGGACAACAAAGTCAAGGTATTGGAGTGGCCATTACAAAGCCCTGACCTCAATCCTATAGAAAATTTGTGGGTAGAACTGAAAAAGTGTGTGTGAGCAAGGAGGACTACAAACCTGATTCAGTTACACCATCTCTGTCAGGAGGAATGGGCCAAAATTCACCCAATTTATTGTGGGAAGTTTTTGGAAGGCTACCCGACACATTTGACCCAAGTTAAACAATTTAAAGACAATGCTACCAAATACTAATTGAGTGTATGTAAACTTCTGACCCACTGGGAATGTGATGAAAGAAATAAAAGCTGAAAGAAATCATTCTCTCTACTATTGTTCTGACATTTCACATCCTTAAAATCAAGTGCTGATCCTAACTGACCTAAGACAGGGAATGTTTACTTGGAATAAATGTCAGGAACATTGAAAAACTGAGTTTAAATGTATTTGGCTAAGGTGTATGTAAACTTCCGACTTCAACTGTAGCTAGCTAGATGCTAAATAATGGTATTGTAAACACACACAAAATCTATTCACTTACTCCTGCAAATACAGCAGTCTCTGTGTTTGCCGAGCTGCATCTCTCACCTTCTTTCTCAAGAATAAATACCATATATCCATCTTCTATAAATTATCCGTCAGTGCAGCTTTTGGCTTACTTGTGAGTTCAATAACTCTGAATAACATCTTCATGCGCTAACAACATGTGCTATAGTAATAGCATGATAATTAAAAGATTAAAAAAAGTTTATCTCTTGTTCCCAACTTTGCGCGCGCCAAAATATAATTTCTTAGGACAAATCAAAAATGACTTTGGAAAACCACTTTCACTCCTCATAAAGTGCCACCGTACACAGACGTTGTGGTTTTAGGCAGCACTAAAAGGGTAGGGCACATGATTGGAGTGTTCATTGCAGTGTTGCCTAGTTTGTTTTACACCATGCCAGCAGAGGAAAAGAGTCAGGGCTAAAGCCCTGAAAGCCCGAGTCTGGTGACTCCAATGCCCATGGGACTGGAGATCGGTGGTGTCCGGTGAGAGAAAAGCAGGTTGAGGTTGCCGGGGTTAGAGTAGAACATAAAGTGTTGTATCCTGAATCAGTGAAGAGAGTGGTAGAGAAAGATGGGTACAGTGTGAGGTTGGTGGCAGCTGCATTCGGGATTGAGAGATTTTACTGCAGAAGATTTGCAGGGGGTGTTGAGCGGTAGTGTTCTGTCCTCCCAAACCGTTGGCATGGAGTAGGCAGGGGTAAATTGTAGAATGGGGTGGTGCTTTTCACTTTTTTGTGGGCTAATAGCTGGCAGGGTAATTCTCCTTTTCCCCAATTTTGTATTACTGGACGTTAATGTTGGTCAGCTGTGACTGGCCTCACACTCCAGTACAGTAGGTGGCGGTGTACGCACCCAAAAGTTGGATGCGAACCGCCAACCCAAAGAAGAAGATGTCCACTATCTTGGTTATGGAACTCTACTATCTTGGTTATGGAATTGTGTTTTGCCACAAAAGTCCGGTTGTGACTGGTTTGATCCAGTCTTCTGAGCATGCGCAATCGGTGTAAACAGGAAGAAGCTGCGAAAACCAGGGAAAATCTAGAAGACGAATATATATTCAACGGGGAAAAAATCTTAACGTTCATTGATTACTCGTAATTTTATTATTTTAGCGCACGAATATGTCAACGAATATTATTCTGAATGAAGTATTTTAGCACAGCGGTACACGACGATAGTCAGCAACGTTACATTATAGACCTTTTCTTTATTTTTTTTACAGATTGGCAACTAACGGAAGCTAGTAGCTTTCGTTTCGTTTTACTAGAAAATAGTTTGCAAGAATCTAATTTGGACAGACAAGTCGAGCAATATTTTTTCACACTGCGGCCTGTGAACAACGCCGGGGATTGTCAGTAAACTAACGTTACACGGTTCATTTCCCCTCTCCTTTCAAGTCGTCCGGATGGCCTGCTAACCTATTGTCGGAGTTTCGGGTCAGACTCCCCTCGTCCAAGCACGTTTTTTTCCCTAAACCCTGTCTGTTGCTAGCTACGATAACAGACAGTCTATAGAAATGGTTCAGAAAGGTAAAGCGGTGGTGGGGACGTCTCAAGTGGAGGTTGAGGCGAGCCCAAGCTCGGGGCCGTCTGAGGCTGGTTCAGAAGCCCCTGGCTCAGTGGAAGAACCGAGAAGCATCGGGGTGGAACTATCGGGCCGCAGGAAATTCATCAGTGGAGTCGTGGAGGGCGAGTAGAACATATTATATTGAACAAAAATCACATTGATTTGGTATAGCTAGTGATTTTCGTGTTGTTATGTTGATGCATACAAGATTTGCATACTGGTCAAATGCAGAAAGAATGCCAGAATAATTGTGATTATGCAGGACACTTATTAACACTCCATTGTACTATTAACAACTGCTCAAGGTCGATGACCCATTCGGAGGAATTATGGGATGTCATTATTTTTTAAATCGATCACGGTCTGCTTTCCCAAAAGCATCATAAGGCTATCATTAGAAACTTCGTAGGAGCAATTTAAAGCTGCAATATGTAACTGCTTGGGCCACCTGACCAAATTCACATAGAAATGTGAGTTATAGATCTGTCATTCTCATTGAAAGCAAGTCTATAAGAAGTGATCTTGTGTGCAACTGCAGCCCGCAATTTGGGGTGTTCCTGCATGTGGGCATTCCACATGCAATGGGATTCTTGAACATACCCCCCCCTCTAGCATCCCATTTAATGTATTATCTGAATTTTTTCGCTAGCGGGAGCGAAACCGGGAGACTGTTCTTCGCTCCCGCCTGCCGAACACCTGCACTCACTGTAGTTAACTACAGCTTCAAAATGTACCGACAGAGAAGTATAGAGGGTGTCCTGCATGCCCACATGCAGGAACGCCACAAAATGCAAGCTGCAATTGCACCCTTCTCCTAAGAAGCTGTAGATCTGAGTCACTTTAACAATTCTACCTACATGTACATATTACCTCAATTGCCTCGTCACCATTGACTATGTACCGGTACCCCCTGTATATAGCCCCGCTATTGTTATTAACAGATTTTTATTTTTTTTTTTATTTAACTAGGCAAGTTAGTTATGAACAAATTCTTCAAATCCCGGGGTCCGGGATATATTTTTTAAACAATAAATACAATATAATTATAGGCCAAAAGAGACCTAAGACCACAACATAGCAAGGCAGCAACACATGACAACACAGCATGGTAGCAACACATCATAACAACAACATGGTAGCAGCACAAAACATGGTACAAACATTATTGGGCACAGTCAACAGCACGACGGTAGAGACAACAATCCCTCACACAAAGCAGCCACAACTCTCAGTAAGAGTGTCCATGATTGAGTCTTTGAATGAAGAGATTGAGATAAAACTGTCCAGTTTGAGTGTTTGTTGCAGCTCGTTCCAGTCTCTAGCTGCAACAATCTGAAAAGAGGAGCGACCCATGGATGTGTGTGCTTTGGGGACATTTAACAGAATGTGACTGGCAGAACAGGTGTTGTATGTGGAGGGTGAGCGCTGCAATAGATATCTCAGATAGGGGGGAGTGAGGCTTTAGAGGGTTTTATAAATAAGCATAAACCAGTGGGTCTTGCGATGGTTATACAGAGATGACCAGTTTACAGAGGAGTATAGAGTGCAGTGATGTGTCCTATAAGGAGCATTGGTGGCAAATCTGATAGCCGAATGTTAAAGAACATATAGCCTTTCGAGAGCACCCTTACCTGCCGATCTATAAATTATGTCTCCGTAATTTAGAATGGTTAGGATGGTCATCTGAATCAGGGTTAGTTTGGCAGCCGGGGTGAAAGCAATTACGATAGAGGAAACCAAGTCTAGATTTAACTTTAGCCTGCTGCTCTTTAATTATTTGTTATTCTTATCTCTTACTTTTTGGGGGTATTTTCGTAAAACTGCATTGTTGGTCAAGGGCTTGTAAGTAAGCATTTTACTGTAAAGTTTATACCTGTTGTATTTGGCGCATGTGACATAACATTTGATTTGATCTGTTCTAATTGTTCTCTCTGTTCTGTGTGAGCTATTTCTTAGCTTCCCTTTACTAAGTTTCGATCTTAAGTTTTGTACACCAGCTTCAAACAGCTGAAAATACAATATTTTTGGTTATGGAAAATACATTTTACAGCTCTTTTAGATGGTACAATGATTCTCTACACTAGAGAACCTACACTGCTTGTTTTGTCACATAAACTGAAATGAGGTGAACTATTAGAATTTTAGCAACCAGGAAATTGCTGAGCGTTTCCTGCATAGTGCTTCTTTAAATCTTCGAGCTGTTTCCCAAAGCCATTTAACTTTGTATTTGAAAAGTTCGTAATCTAACGCCTACCTCAGACCACTTGTTGAATCAAATCAAATTGTATTAGTCACATGCGCCGAATACAACAGGTGTAGACCTTACTGTGAAATGCTTACTTATGAGCCCCTAACCAACAGTGCAGTTAAAAAATATATATGATTAAGAATAAGAGACAAGTAATTAAAGAGCAGCAGCAAAAAAATAACAATATATACAGGGGTTGCCTGTTCAGAGTGAATGTGCGGGGGGGCACTGGCCAGTTGAGGTAGTATGTACATGTAGGTAGAGTTATCAAAGTGACCATGCATAGATGACAACAGAGTGGGGGGGGGGGGCAAGGCAAATAGTCTGGGTGGCCATTTGACTATTTGTTCTGGAGTCTCATGGCTTGGGGGTAGAAGCTGTTTAGAAACCTCTTGGACCTAGACTTGGTGCTCCGGTACCTTACCATGCGGTAGCAGAGAGAACAGTCTATGACTCGGGTGGCTGGAGTCTTTGACAATTTTTACGGCCTTCCTCTGACACTGCCTGGTATAGAGGTCCTGGGTGGCAGGAAGCTTGGCCCCAGTGATGTACTGGGCCGTACTCACTACCCTCTGTAGTGCCTTGCGGCTGGAGGTCGAGCAGTTATGCAACCAGTCAGGATGCTCTCGATGGTGCAGTTGTAGAACCTTTTAAGGGTCTGATGACCCATGCCAAGTCTTTTTAGTTTCCTCAGGGGAATAGGTTTTGTCGTGCCTGCTTCACGACTGTCTTGGTGTGCTTGGACCATATTAGTTTGTTGGTGATGTGGACAGCTCTCAACCTTCTCCACTGCAGCCCTGTCAATGAGAATGGGGGCGTGCTTGGTCTTCTTTTTCCTGTAGTCCACAATCATCTCCTTTGTCATGATCACGTTGAGGGGTAGGTTGTTGTCCTGGCACCACACGACCAGGTCTCTTCCTTTTATAGGCTGTCTCGTTGTTGTCGGTGATCAGGCCTACCACTGTTGTGTCATCAGCAAATTTAATGATGGTGTTGGAGTCGTGCCTGGCCATGCAGTCATGAGTGAACAGGGAGTACAGGAGGGGGCTGAGCACGCACCCCTGTGTTGAGGATCAGTGTGGCGGATGTGTTGTTACCTACTCTTACCAACTCGGGGCGTCCAGTCAGGAAGTCCAGGATCCATTTGCAGGGGTAGGTGTTTCGTCCCAAGATCTTTAGCTTATTGATGAGCTTTAAGGGCACTATGGTGTTGAATGCTACGCTGTAGTCAATGAATAGCATTCTCACATTTGTCCAGGTGGGAAAGGGCAGTGTATAGTGCAATAGAGATGCCATCGTCTGTGGATCTGTTGGGGCGGTATGCAAATTGTAGTGAACAGCTAAGTGCGTGGTTAAACCAAAAAAACAACATCTATCTGCCCCTCTGTTTTTCTTTGTAATGGCAGTAAAAAATGTATAACATTTGTTGGCACCTTCAATTATTACACATTTTCTCATAAATAGTATATTTCAACACTGCCTGCTAAACTAAACCAACCAGAACTCCTGTACATACCCCTTGTGATGATGGTAGCCAATGGCCTGCTTCTATCTACGATGTAAGCACAGCCTCTTGTGAAAACGCAAGCTACTGTCTGATGAAGAGGAACGGATATAGGTAGCTAGCTTCCAGACTGAAATAAGAAATATATGTTTGGGTGCATTTGAAATATGCAGCGTACCATATGAATGGTCTTGTTCCCATGAAGAGGTAACTACATTGACCATTTAGCCAATTTATTGAAAGCTTGCCAATGTTTTAGACTATCCTTCAACTGTAAATGTCAATTTGTGTTTCATGAGCCATCTCTTTGTCAGTGAGTTCAATTGTTGAATCATGTTTTGGCGTGATTGTCTAATTTCAAGTAACTAACTGCAGACTTAAAGAAATTCAATCATATACTTTGAATAGAAGCCCAAAATAAAAGCCTGTAGAGAGAATGGAACTTTAAAAATGACAGTTGCATATTAGCCAGTACATATGGCATAGCATACCTTGCAATACAATATTCTCTAAAAACAGTTGTACAATGTGCTCTGCAATAAGAAATCCAGAGTTTGAGTTCTAAACCAGCAGCTTCCCTATACCATGGTGAGCGTGCATAATGTTGGATGCATTAGAATATAAGGTATGGAGAATGACAAAGAGCCTGTAGGATTATAGAAAAAGCAGTTGGGAAATTAATGTTTTAGTTTCAAATACTAAATGTTCATTGACTGGGAGTATATTTAGGTGGTTTAAATGATTACATTTCCTACTAACCTTCTAAAAGTTGAGTGCTGAGATCTTGTCAATAAATTCATTATTCTACTAACTACGACTGAGTGCGAGACATGTTTTCCATAATGTACGTTTCATGCATATACATATCGGACAAAGAACACCATCATACATACTGTTTCACCATTTATTGAGTATGGAGATAAATAGCCAAAGTGTCTTAGGTAGTATTTGAAGTATCTAAATATAGTAATCCATGTATATCAAGTGCCGTGGAGGGCACAATGTTGCAGTCCAGGAATGAGAGCTTTACCACCTATGCCAAAAACCTGGGCCAGTGATGGAGACTACAGTCGTGGCCAAAAGTTTTGAGAATGACGCAAATAATAATTCTTACAAAGTTTGCTGCTTCAGTGTCTTTAGATATTTTTGTCAGATGTTACTATGGAATACTGAAGTATAATTACAAGCATTTCATAAGTGTCAAAGGCTTTTATTGACAATTACAAGTTTGATGCAAGTTGATGTAAAGACTCAATATTTGCGGTGTTGACCCTTATTTTTCAAGACCTCTGCAATCCGCCCTGACATGCTGTCAATTAACTTCTGGGCCACATCCTGACTGATGGTAGCCCATTCTTGCATAATCAATGCTTGGAGTTTGTCAGAATTTGTGGGTTTTTGTTTGTCCACCCGCCTCTTGAGGATTGACCACAAGTTCTCAATGGGATTAAGGTCTGGCGAGTTTCCTGGCCAAGGACCCAAAATATCGATGTTTTGTCTTATGGCAAGGTGCTCCATCGTGCTGGAAACGGCATTGTTCGTCACCAAACTGTTCCTGGATGGTTGGGAGCAGTTGCTCTCGGAGGATGTGTTGGTACCATTCTTTATTCATGGCTGTGTTCTTAGGCAAAATTGTGAGTGAGCCCACCCCCTTGGCTGAGAAGCAACCCCACACATGAATGGTCTCAGGATGCTTTACTGTTGGCATGACACAGGACTGATGGTAGCGCTCACCTTGTCTTCTCCGGACAAGCTTTTTTCTGGATGCCACAAACAATCGAAAAGGGGATTCATCAGAGAAAATGACTTTACCCCAGTCCTCAGCAGTCCAATCCCTGTACCTTTTGTAGAATATCAGTCTGTCCCTGATGTTTTCCTGGAGAGAAGTGGCTTCTTTGCTGCCCTTCTTGACACCAGGCCATCCTCAAAGTCTTCACTTACTGTGCGTGCAGATGCACTCACACCTGCCTGCTGCCATTCCTGAGCAAGCTCTGTACTGGTGGTGCCCCGATCTAGCAGCTGAATCAACTTTAGGAGACAGTCCTGGCGCTTGCTGGACTTTCTTGGGCGCCCTGAAGCCGCTTTCACAACAATTGAACCACTTTTCTTTTCACCTTTATTTAACCAGGTAGGCTAGTTGAGAACAAGTTCTCATTTGCAACTGCGACCTGGCCAAGATAAAGCATAGCAGTGTGAACAGACAACACAGAGTTACACATGGAGTAAACAATTAACAAGTCAATAACACAGTAGGAAAAAAAGAGTCTATTATACATTGTGTGCAAAAGGCATGAGGAGGTAGGCGAATAATTACAATTTTGCAGATTAACACTGGAGTGATAAATGATCAGATGGTCATGTACAGGTAGAGATATTGGTGTGCAGAAAAGTAAATAAATATAAACAGTATGGGGATGAGGTAGGTAAAATAAATTGGGTGGGCTATTTACCGATACACTATGTACAGCAGCAGCGATCTGTTAGCTCCTCAGATAGCAGATGTTTGAAGTTGGTGAGGGAGATAAGTCTCCAACTTCAGCGATTTTTGCAATTCGTTCCAGTCACAGGCAGCAGAGAACTGGAACGAAAGGCGGCCAAATGAGGTGTTGGCTTTAGGGATGATCAGTGAGATACACCTGCTGGAGCGTGTGTTACGGGTGGGTGTTAGATAGCACAGTGTCCAAGGACGGGCCGGAAGTATACAGAATGGTGTCGTCTGCGTAGAGGTGGATCAGGGAATCGCCCGCAGCAAGAGCAACATCATTGATATATACAGAGAAAAGAGTCGGCCTGAGAATTGAACCCTGTGGCACCCCCAGACTGCCAGAGGACCGGACAGCATGCCCTCCGATTTGACACACTGAACTCTGTCTGCAAAGTAGTTGGTGAACCAGGCAAGGCAGTCATCAGAAAAACCGAGGCTACTGAGTCTGCCGATAAGAATATTCAGATTGTGTTCTGAAAGAGCTGCAAAACCTGGACCCGTACAAATCAGCTGGGCTTGATTTGTACGGGTCCAGGTTTTGCAGCTCTTTCAGAACACCTGCTATCTGGATTTGGGTAAAGGAGAACCTGGAGAGGCTTTGGCGAGTAGCTGCGGTGGGGGGGGGGGTGGAGCTGTTGGTGGAGCTGTTGGCCGAGGTTGGAATAGCCAGGAGGAAGGCATGGCCAGTCGTTGAGAAATGCTTGTTGAAGTTTTCGATAATCATGGATTTTATCGGTGGTGACTGTGTTACCTAGCCTCAGTGCAGTGGGCAGCTGGGAGGAGGTGCTCTTGTTCTCCATGGACTTCAGTGTCCCAGAACTTTTTGGAGTTAGAGCTACAGGATGCAAATTTCTGCCTGAAGAAGCTGGCCTTTGCTTTCCTGACTGACTGCGTGTATTGGTTCCTGACTTCCCTGAACCTGCATATCGCGGGGACTATTCAATGCTATTGCAGTCCGCCACAGGATATTTTTGTGCTGGTCAAGGGCAGTCAGGTCTGGAGTGAACCAAGGGCTATATCTGTTCTTAGTTCTGCAGTTTTTGAACGGAGCATGCTTATCTAAAATGTTGAGGAAGTTACTTTTAAAGAATGACCAGGCATCCTCAAATGACGGGATGAGGTCAATGTCCTTCCAGGATACCCGGGCCAGGTCGATTAGAAAGGCCTGCTCACAGAAGTGTTCTCTCCTTGAAGTTCTTGATGATCTGATAAATGGTTGATTTAGGTGCAATCTTAATGGAATCAATATCCTTGCCTGTGAAACCCTTTTTGTGCAAAGCAATGATGACAGCAAGTGTTTCCTTGCAGGTAACCATGGTTTATAGAGGAAGAACGGTGATTCCAAGTACCACCCTCCTTTGAAGCTTCCAGTCTCTTATTTGAACTAGAGGTCGACTGATTAAGATTTTTCAACGCCGATACCAATTTATTGGAGGACCAAAAAGCCGATATCGATTAATCGGCAGATTTATATTAAAAAAATCTATATAAAAAAATGTATTTGTAATAATGACAATTACAACAATTTTGAATTAACACTTTAAAAAAACTTAATATAATAAATCAATAAAATCAATGTAGCGACAAGTAGATAATGAAACCTGTTCAATTTGGTTTAAATAATGCAAAAACAAAGTGTTGGAGAAGAATGTAAAAGTGCAGTATATGCCATGTAAGAAAGCTAACATTTCAGTTCCTTGCTCAGAACATGAGAACATATGAAAGCTGGTGGCTCCTTTTAACACGAGTCTTCAATATTCCCAGGTAAGAAGTTGTAGTTATTATAGGACTATTTCGCTCTATACCATTTGTATTTCATTAACCTTTGACTATTGGATGTTCTTATAGGCACTTTATCATTGCCAGTGTAACAGTATAGCTTTCGTCCCTCTCCTCGCTCCTCCCTGGGATCAAACCAGCAACACAACAACAACAGCCACCACATCGAAGCAGCGTTACCCATGCAGAGCAAGGGAAACAACCACTCCAAGGCTCAGAGCGAGTGAAGTTTGAAATGCTATTAGTGCGTGCTAACTAGCCAGCCATTTCACTTCGGTCACACCAGCCTCATCTCAGGAGTTGATAGGTTTGAAGTCATAAACAGTGCAATTCTTGACGCACAACGAAGAGCTGCTGGCAAAACGCACGAAAGTGCTGTTTGAATGAATGTTTACGCGCCTGCTTCTGCCTACCACCGCTCAGTCTGATACTTGTATGCTTAGTCAGATTATATGCAACACAGGACACGCTAGATAATATCGAGTAATATCATCAACCATGTGTAGTTAACTAGGGATTATGATTGATTGTTTTTTATAAGATAAGTTTAATGCTAGCTAGCAACTTACCTTGGCTTACTGCATTTTCCTAACAGGCAGTCTCCTTGTGGAGTGCAACGAGAGAGAGGCAGGCTGTTATTGCATTGGACTAGTTAACTGTAAGGTTGCAAGATTGGATCCCCCGAGCTGACGAGGTGAAAATCTGTCTTTCTGCCCCTGAACGAGGCTGTTAAACCCACCGTTCCTACGCCGTCATTGAAAATAAGAATGTGATCTTAACTGACTTGCCCAGTTAAATAAAGATTAATTAAAGGTGTTAAAAAATATATATATAAAAAAGGCATCCAAAAATACAGATTTCCGATTGTTATGAAAACTTGAAATCGCCCCTAATTAATCGGCAATTCCGACTAATCGGGCAAACTCTAATTTGAACTCAATTGCATGACAGAGTGTTCTCCAGCCTTGTCAACACTCACACCTGTGTTTAACGAGAGAATCACTGACATGATGTCAGCTGGTCCTTTTGTGGCCAAAACTTTTGGCCACAACTGTACAAAGTAGCCCAATGATATGACCTGGCAGAATTATATTATTATTTTCATCAATCCAGTGGGTATTTGTTTCACAAACTCTACCATCACACGAGCTACAAAAAACACTGCTAAACAACAGCCTCTTGCTACACTATGTGTGGAAAACACTGATCAAGGAGGAGCCTGATGCAACACCCATACAGTCTTCAGGGCACACACATGGCAGCTGAATGTACACAGCCAGGGAAATAGATAGGGGTGGATGTCTGCAGGCCTGGAATGTTTGCTGTGTGTGTTAAAGGGATGCTGCGAGATTCTGTAATTTAAGATTCTTTAATTTCTCTACTTACCCAGAGTCGGATGAACTCGTGGATACCGTTTTTATCCAGTCATTGCGCTCACTAGTTAGCTGAAGTTTCGCGAGATAATGATAACTTCCTTCATACTGCACACTGAGACATTCAAATAGCATCCACAAGCCTCTGGGTAAGTAGAACAAGGGCTTAAATGACAATCTTTCTTCTTTTGTTTGCAACAGGCTTCTATGGCCGGCCATGGACAATGGAACAAAGGAAAGAGTTGTTTAGGAGGTAATTTAATGGTTATGTACAGCAGGCTGGCATATGGTGTTGAATAGTGCTCTATCATAATGGGATCAGTGAATGTACTGAAGTTTTCAATATCATCAAATTAGAAATGGCTTAAATCAATTTAGTCAATATGTTCTGTGATAAACAAAACAAACCATGTCACACAAAGCCTGTGTTAATCACTATGTGTTGTTCCCCAGACAGCAGAAATGGGGCTTGAACACATACCTCTACGCGCCTAAAGATGACTACAAACACAGGATGTTCTGGAGAGAGATGTACTCAGTAGAAGAAGCAGGTAAGGTTGTCTCATCATGGCCATGGACTGGACTGATTCCTGTCACATGTACAGACAAATATGTAATAAACAAACAAAAGTGCACAGGTGTTCCTGCTTGTGATTGTTGCAGAAGTGCTCTGCTTTGATAAAGAAGCTTGCTCTGAAACGCGTCAGCATGAAACATTTTCGAAGGGAATTAAGTTCCCGCTTTGAACCTACTCATAGCATTTGTTTTACATTCCTATGTCTGAGCACCCCTTCAGCATTTCAGGACATATTTGAAATATTAGTTACAATACAGCGATGTAATAAACAAACTATGCCTCACATATTTCACATCCATACTGAGTGTGTGTGAGTGGGTGTCACGCTGTTGTGAAATAGTATCTGAAACTAATGCATCTCTCTCTTATAGAACAACTGATGACCCTGATTAGTGCTGCAAAGGAGTATGGGACGGAGTTCATCTATGCCATCTCCCCAGGCCTAGACATCACCTTCTCTAACCAGAAAGAAGTGTCCACACTCAAGAGGAAACTGGACCAGGTAACCAACTATTATTTTTTTTTTTTAATGCATCTCTCCTTCCGCCTTGCAGACGACGCACTACAATAACTCCTTATGTGCGTATAGAGGTTTTAGGATTGGGTTAGAGGAGTACTGTCTTGCTAATAACAATAATCTTTAACCACAGTTAAGAATGCAGGCCTATAGTCTAATCTACATCCTTGATGGAATACATAGCCTCTACATCCTTGACGGTCTGCACTCACTCGTTTGCCGGAGTCTTAACATAAAATATAATTATTCATTCTCTCCATTAGGTAACTCACTTTGGCTGCAAGTCATTTGCCTTACTGTTTGACGACATCGACCACAACATGTGCCCCGCCGACAAGGAAGTGTTCAGCTCCTTCGCCCATGCCCAGGTGTCCATCACCAATGAGATCTTTCAGTACCTGGGAGAGCCTGAGTCCTTCCTCTTCTGCCCCACAGGTAACCCTGTATGTTGTTACTGAAATTTGGTCTAGATTCAAAGTTGAAGGAAGATATAAATTTCATGTATGTTTTTCAATGTCTCCCTAAAACCAGAGTACTGTGGAACGTTCTGTTACCCCAATGTGGCCCAGTCTCCCTACCTGCACACAGTGGGAGAGAAGCTGCTGCCTGGTATTGAAGTGCTGTGGACAGGTACAGTAGATCCAAACTAGTTCATATCCAACATGTTTTGGCACTCATTAGATGGAATTAACCTTACCATTATAAGATAAACACAGTAACGGACCGTGTAACATATTTTTAAATATACTTTAGAACTTGCATGACTCCTACATCGGACATAATTTTCTAGGTCCTAAGGTGGTATCCAAAGACATTACAGTGGAGTCCATAGAGGAGGTCTCTAAGATCCTGAAGAGAGCTCCGGTGATCTGGGACAATATCCATGCCAACGACTATGACCAGAAGCGTCTGTTCCTGGGGCCGTACAAGGGGCGCTCCACAGAGCTCATCCCCCGCCTCAAGGGGGTTCTCACCAACCCCAACTGTGAGTTCGAGTCCAACTTCGTGGCCATCCACACCCTTGCCACCTGGTACAAGTCCAACATGAACGGAGTGCGCAAGGATGTCGCCATGAGTAAGTCTGACTTGATTTCTGACACATTTGGATCGGGTACTATGAAATTACACATATCATCGTCATGGGTACGTCTGACCGGGGTGGACTTCATTTATTTATTTATCCACTTACTTTATTAGATTTATTCGTCAGGGAAATTATGTTCTGTAATGTGCCCGATTGAGCTAAAAATACACATTTCTTAAAGCAGGGATGTACAGCTTTGGTTCTCACGACTGCTGTGTGTGTTGGTTTTCATTGATGTCCTGAATCTGAGAGTGTTATTGCCAATTAATGACGACAATTGAGTGAATATTTTGGTATTTGTAGAGTAGGGTCACTCACCATCACACAAGGTACATGAAATGGCTGCCAAAGTCTCGTCTGTTTGGTTTTTAAGAATGACACAAAATATTATATATATTCTCGAAAGAGGACAGCGTTGTGTCTATTCAGATTACATGGCTTTCAATTAAATCCAATCACGTTATTGATTACTCCAATAGAGGAAGGGAAGGAGGCACTTTCACAGTATTCAAACAGGCCTGTACATTACACCTGGTAATGGGGATCTGTTTGGTTATCAGTGTGGCAGCCCCCCGCACCTCTCCAAAACCTGAATGTGTCTTTCGAGGGGTTGGGTTAAAAGCAGAAGTCAAATTTCGGTTGGATTTTTTGTGAAATGTACCAATAAAGTCATCTTAATCTTATTTATCTCCCTTCCTCTCTTCCTCCTTTTCTCTCCCTTCCCCCCTCTCTCTCCTTCCTCCTCCCTCCTCTCAGCGGATGGAGAGGACAGTACCGTGTCTATCCAGATCAAGCTGGAGAATGAGGGCAGTGATGAGGAGTTAGAGACAGACATGTTGTACAGCCCTCAGCTGGCCCTGAAACTGGCCCTCACAGAGTGGCTGGGGGAGTTTGTAGTGCCTCACCAGTACAACAGTAAGAACCGTCACCAACCTATCATCTCTCATTTATACAACTGGTGGGTCTAATCCTGAATGCTGATTGGTTAAAAGCACATTCCAGCCGGTGTCTGTTCCACAAGTTACCATCGGCTAAATCTATGACGTTAAAATGCATATTTACTTTGTTCCCTCTGACTGCGCAATCTACTGTGTCATTAGCCCAGTTAGGCACTTTATAAACTTCATCTCCTATAAAAGCATCTTGACATTATCTCACGTTTCTTTTTGACTAACATTTTATTTTCAACAGTGGAGATTTGTATAAACCTTGCTGTCTGTCTCTGACATTTGCAACATTGTTTCAATATTCAAATTCGATCTCCAACTGTCCCATAGTAATGAACGTGTCGAGGTCGGGACTAGACAGAGGAAGGCAGCTTTTCCTCAGCCAGTCGAAATCATGAATCAGCTGGCATATTTTTTTATGGATATATACAAACTAGACTGCTAGTTTGCAGTCTTTCCTGCTTCAATTTGAAGATATTGTGTTAGCTGTGTTGTTTACTAGCTCCTCTGAGTAACAGTGTCCTGATGTGAGAGTCCATTTTCTATGCCAGGTGAAATCGTGCCTCATTATCTTATTGTTCAGGATGTATCCAAATAAATTACACTAGAAAACAGCTTATGCAAATGCAGCTACTGTTGTTATTCTGTCTGCACTGTTTGACATGACTGTAAGTTAGCCGTAGTTGGTTTGCTTTTTTATATATATATTTTTTATTAGGGGATGGATCATCTTTAATATTGCGGATAGATTGTTGCTTTGTAGTTGGCAAGCTAGCAAGGAAGGGATAAGAACATTGCCAGCCAGTATGGCAATGGAACATTTTAGAACGAAGAATTGGGTCGCGTCCATAGATACAGAACAAAAAGACTGAACGACTGGGTCGCATCTCTGTCAACAGAGCCAATAGAACGAACGACCAGCTGGCTTGGGTAGCAACCCTAGACTTGTGTTGGGACTATATCTTGTGGGAGGATGAAATAGTATGAATAAATGCATCAAAATAATGTTTTTAATGAAAAAATCGTCTTGGGCCTAAACACCCGTGCCAATATATCCTCCGATCACCTGCTTCTCTGGCATTGTCACTTAAATAACGTGTGTGTGTGTGTGTTTCCTTACTTCATACTGTATCATTTGAAACAATGGTAAATGTCTCTCGAAACATTCAGCACTGGATTTTAAACACTTATTTCACTCATGCATTAAAGCTAGCCATTCTATTATTGTCTAGTATGTTGATATTTGTTATAAAAGCCTCTTGTATAGCATGTTGACAATGTCTCTGTTCTTGTCTCCTCTCCAGGTCGCCAGGTACCCCACAGCGGAGCTAAGATTTCAGCTATTGACGTGTCATCACTAGGTGCCTCCTCCCTCTGCTCTGCTACTACAGTCACTACAGTGTTCCAACAGCCCATCATGACTCCCACAGGCGCCCCTGACCCCAACAACCACCCCATGGCCAAGAGACTGCAACAACAAGAGGTGGAGGAGGTAGTTACTGATTTAACTTAGATCATTTTATATTAGATAGGGTAGAACATACAGTATGCAGTGCACATCCAATGGTTTTAAGTTGGTTTCCATGGTTTGTCTCTGTTGTGCCAAGTCTCACAGTCTACATACAGTACAACAAAACAAAATATTTAATTACAACTGATCAAGAATAACACACAATTCTACATGGGCTCACCAAGATGGTGAGGCAATAACTTGTTTCCTAAAAGTTTTCTAAGCGTTTCTAATGTTGTTCAGGTGGATGTTGAGAAGAAGGAGTCTGATGAAGAGCCCATGGAGATGGTTGTGGAGAAACCAGATGAGACGGACCCAGAGTCAGACCCTGTAGCAGAGGCTGCAAATGAGACCAAGAGCAGCCTGGTCCTTATAGACAAGATGGCAGAGGATCTGAAGCCCATGGACACAGACAGGGAAGTCCTGGTTCCCGAGTCCAAGTCTCCAGAGGAGGACATTGACATGGCCCCCATGCAGACAGACGAACAGCTCAAACAGGTAAGTTGTTTGTGTGTGTGTTGGAACTGGGTTCAAATACATGTTTTATTATTTGTTATTTAAATACTTGTGTTCTGTGTATTTTCAAATAATACGGCCCTAATCAACTACTTCTATTGAAAGTATTTGAAAGTATTTTCAAAACAATTCCTTCAAATAGCTTAGTATTTGAAACTATTTTCAAATACGTTATTTCAAATACCAGACCTGGGTTCAAATGCATTGGAGTATTTAAATATTTGTATTTTAAAATACTCAAATACACAGACAAGTGTATTTTAAAATAAATGCCAATACTTTCCAAGTGTATTTCCAAATGCATTCCAATATTCAACTACTTGTATTTTCAAACAAGAAATATACAAATACTTACTTTCAAATGTCTTTGTCGGGAATATATCTTAAATAGTGTTTGAACCCAGTATGTGTGTCCGTGACTCAGATTTTCCAAAGTGACTTGTGTTTAAACAATTACTTGTATTTGTCTTTCAGGATGTCTTTGTACCTGGTCCCAATGAGAAGGCATTGTACACGGCAGAGCCTCTCTCTCTGGAGGACCTGACCCTGCTAGCTGAGCTCTTCTACCTGCCCTATGAATACGGACCCAAAGCCCTGCACATGCTCAAGGAGTTCAACTGGCTACGGGCCAATAGCAGCACTGTCAGCGTCAACTGCGAGGGCAAGGAACCAGAGAAGGTAGGTGTAGGGGATGGAGGGATGGGTAGGGAGGAGGGACATTATCCCTAGATTAGCCTTGTTAGTCATTAGAATTTTTTTCTGATATTCAGAGCTATGAAATATTCAGGTGTGGTGGTGATCACCACTGCGGTACAAAATGGTAGTTGTGTAGTACCTTTATGCAGCCATTGGGGGTGGGTCTAAAACACTGAAACTGTATCCATGCTGTGGCACACACAATGTAAAATCTCCTCACGGAGATGACCGTTTTGCCGTGTCGATACATTTAGTTCTAACTAAGGCTGTGGATGAGGGGTCGCTCAAGAAGGCGGCATGAGAGGTCGTAAAATTTCTAGCTGAGGAACAATTTTAGAGGTTTCTCACAAAGTTGTTCATTTTAGGCTGCAGTTGCAACAAAAACAGCGTTTGGACACACCTACACATTCAAGGCTTTTTCTTTACAACTTAACAACACATGGAGTCATGTAGTAACCAAAAAAGTGTTAAACAAATCAAAATATATTTGGAATTCTTCAAAGTAGCCACCCTTTGCCTTGATGACAGCGTTGCACACTCTTGGCATTCTCTTAACCAGCTTCATGAGGTAGTCACCTGGAATGCATTTCAATTAACAGGTGTGCCTTGTTAAAGGTTCATTTGTGTAATTTCTTTCCTTAATGCGTTTGAGACAATTAGTTGTGTTGTGACAAGGTGGGGGGGGTGTTATACAGAAGACTGCCCTATTTGGTAAAAGACCAAGTCCATATTATGGCAAGAACAGCTCAAATAAGCAATGAGAAACGATGGGGAAAGAAATTTCTTGTGTCAAAAGAGAGAAATAATATAACATCATAAAGGGAATAATGGATTGTACAAAAAAAATGATCTAACTAATCAGGAATTACTGGAGTTATCATCACTGCAAATGCAGTTAGACTGTATCTACGAGGAAAAGGCCCGGGGAGCAAATTGTAAGATCTAGACAAAAATGGATGGAAGAGAGAAATACAAAATATTTCTTTAATTTAGAAAAAAGTACAGGGCGGAATGACTTCTGATGTAAATAAATGAATGATCAAATACTCCAAATGAAAATCCAAAAGAAATCTCTCAGCATGTTTCCCAATTTTATCTGTATACATCAGCCCAGTCAACTTCCAATATGGATTTTTTGGGGGACAATGTAGCAAACACCGCTAAGAAGATTTATAATGATTTCAGGGATTTGTTATTTGCCCTTGTATTTGCGAAGAGGTGGAAACAAGATTTACGTCATTTAATTGATGAAGAACCGTCTAGTTTTATGTATGGTCAACACATTAGTAATAACATCAGGTTGATCTTAGATATGATTGACTATAATAACCTCATCCTTGATCATTTTCTTAAGTTTGTAGATTTAATAAAGCTTTTGACACTGTATAACATGAGTTTATGTTCATAGCAGTATGTTTTTTTGTGGTTTGATTACTTTTTTAAGTAGTCAACTTCATACAGTGGTTGTACTAGCTCTGTGAAATTAGCGCACGGGACATCTCAAAGATTTGATGATTTGATGTTGGACGTGGCATTAGGCAGAGGTACCCAATTTGTATTTGTTACTCAAATTATGGCTTTTCATATCAAGAAAGGGAGTTTTCAAGGTATTTCAGCAATGAATTTAAACTATGACACCACCATATTTTTGAGAGACAGGAATGGGGTTTCTAAAGCAGTTTCCTGCATGATAGAGTTTTTTTTTTTGAGAAAACAAATAAGAAATTAAACCTAGTTACTGAGAGATATTTCAAATGGTCAGGTTTTATTGTCTGAAGCTGATGGTTATCCAGGTCGGTTTATGTCTCGTTATCACTTGACTTATCCCGATTTATAATTTTATTGGAGGAACAAGCCTCACTATCTATGGAAAGATATTCTCAGTAATCCAAAGAACACGGATACCTTGAGGTTTTAGATTTCAATACTCTAAATAATACTTTGACAATAAATTGGACTCTGAAGTATATTAAGAACCAGAATAGTATTTGGAATGTCATCCATAAGTATTTATTTGACTCTTGGTGGTTTAGAATTTCTGCTCCGGTGTAATTTTGATGTTGATAAAATCCTTCTAGAATTGGCCAAATTCCATGAGCAGGCACTTTTTGCTTGGATGTTATATTATTATATTGACTAATTGTGATTTCTGTGGAATGGAGGAAAACCATTTTTCATTTGTTTTTATAACTGTATTTATAGTATAATGTTTTGGATTGACATATATAACTTTGTTACAAAGAAAACAGGACCGGTTGTTATATTTAATTGTTTTGATATAATGCTTTATTTGAGAAATAAACATAATTTTCCCTCTCACAGATACTTTCTATGGAACAACAAAGATATACTATTTAAAAATAAGTATTTTTTTTCTTAACTTGTTTAAGAACAAAAATATTTTCTTTGTGTAGTTACTGAATGAGGATGGATATCTACTCTCATATGGGGAATTTCTTGATAATTATAGAATTCCAATAACCCTATGCAATTGTTTTTGATGCAATTCCAAGATTATTTTTATTATTTATTTTTTGTATTCCTCTGGTTGATGTAAGTAACATCGGTTTACATGAAAATATATTCTTTGGCAATATTAACATCCTAAAAGATAAATAATAGTAATCAACAGATTAGGAATATTGTTTGTGATACTACATTTCCCTCAACAAGATTGTTTTGGTTGAATATCTATGGTATATACAAAGGGGGAAAGCATGGAAAATATTGTATCAGTAACGGAAGCTTCATTTAAAATTATACCTAGAATTTATCCTGTGTTTTGGAAAGATTCAAGCTGAATATTGACTAATTGTGATTTCTGGGGGTGTGTATTTAAGATTCTGTTTAAAGAGATAGGGTGCCCTAAAGAACACCACCCTGTTGTCTGCCCCCAGGTTGCGGAGTGGAAGTGCCGGGCTGAGAAGTTTGAGGAGATGTGTTGCTCGGTCATCCAGATGTTCACCAGGCTCTCTAATTCAGCCAACCGCACCATCCTCTACGACCTCTACCCCTACATCTGGGACATCAAGAGCATCACCTCCATGGTCAAGTCCTTTGTCCAGTGGCTAGGTACGCACGGACACACACACACGCTCACACATCCACACTCATATTAGGCAGGGCAAACCCGTTTTGGTGATTTCTGATATATCATCAAAATAAATCAATTGCGGCACATTTTTGGAATCATTCAGCAGTTTTTACCCGATTAAGTACAATGCCATTGGAAATTAATGCTGACGCTTCCTCCGGTTGACAATACATTTTCATAAATAGCCCAATGTCAAAACCATTTTAATGTGTCCAAATCAATAACTAATTTGCAGAAACAGTTTATGACACTTAGAACATTTTATGTTTCTGTTTTCAATCTACACATGCATGTACAACAATAGTAATCATATAATCCCCTTATAAACTGCACATGCACCAAAAATACAGTTGTCTTGACAAGTGTCAATAAATCATTGAAATAGCGAGGAAATCATGTTGTACATGCTTTTGAAACTAACACAACAAAAAAAATGTTTTTTTAAATATATTTTTTTTACATCACTGGTGAGACAACAACCTGTAAAAGATAGTCAGTTACATTTTGGAGTGATGCATTTTGATTTGTGGGTCACCGAAACAGAAAGAGAAACACAACACTTATTTCTCAACCATTCATATTGATGTCACGTTGAAATCGATTGCGTGAGAGGGGGGAGAACTAACACAGCTAAAAAGAAACACACTGAATCTGGGAATAATGTGTACATCACGGGTTATTTTGATTCAAGTGGGTCGCCAACGCGGTCAGTGTACGCAACACTTTTTTTGTTAATCACTTCCATCGATATCACGCTAAAATCAATAAAGCAGGGGCCAAATGTTTGGGCTGTAGCGCTGTTCAAACTAACACTATTGAACGGCCACACTGAAACTTGGAATAACCTATACATGGTTGGTTAGATGAGAACTTATATCTATGTATTGGATGTTGATTTCGGGAGGCTACCATCATGGAAAAGGGGACAGACTTCATTTTCTGTTAGTTAATGTAAAATAATCACGACGTGGCATAGGACATCAACAGTGACAATGGTTGGATGCTATTTAAGTGATAGTCTGAATGTCAAATCCATGTATTGGTGTGTGGCCAGCGACTTTGATAGAGAGACCGCTCCGAATGTTCCGTGCCATTTCATTAACTCTGCGTCCTAAGTCATGTGCATCCCATCATGTTACAAAATCAATGGTACAAAACCTATCATATCGATATGCTTTAAGCAGTCAATCTTATGTCATTGTGATGACTATAAACGTTTATACTAACATCACCAATCTGAGGTAAAAAGGATGTGTAATTCCACTTAATGTTATAGGGTGACAATGCAAGCTTGTGTAAGGTAGTAACACAAACTGTCCACGTTAGGGAAATTAGCGCAATATACAATAATTTGATGTAAAATACTAAGTCATTCAACATGTCACTTTAAGATGATAGTATATGTTGCCCACTCACGAACTAGTACAACAATGACATCTGTTTCTCACTTATTTAACCATTTAGAGAGTTTAAAAATGCTCTAGACTAGAGTCTCCATAGTTTCCGTGCAGCAGCCTGAATGTTTGACGTCCCCTACTCATACACACAGACCAACTAGGTACGTATGGTATGGACACCTGGAACGATTCAGCATGACTCCGACTCCTCAGAGCAGCAGAACAGTTAGTAAGTGTAGGACATGAAATGCATATACTGTAGGCATGAACAAATAAATGTCACGTCTTTAAGCTTCATGGTGAAGTTATTAATCCAGTGAAAATGCAGCTATTCTCTAGTTTTAGATGAGCTGAAAATATACACAAAGGTGAATACCATTGAGGTAAGCATGTTTATGAGCATTACAGATATGTTTATAACCATATTACACTTTCTCCATGCTAAAAATTGATAGTGCAGCTGTATGATTTTTCATCTGCCGTCCAGTCTTAGGTAGTTTAGTCATGCACATATTAAGCATCTGCACAGGTACTGTAAATATAGTGCCCACTGCCCAGTCTGCTTAACAGATGGATAAAGCATATTTGACTTGGCAACGCAATATTTCACTTCTCTTGGCTTTCACCTGTGTTCAAGGTGAGTCTAGAGCACTCTTGTTGTCAGCTCTTACGGGCTCGTATTAGGATAACTTAGGCTTAGTTTATATATCCACCAGTGCCAGACAGACATCTGCTACATTGCTTGTCAATCGTTGTTTTGATTCTGTTTTTATTGCACTTTTTGATTTGTTCATTTTACTTTTCGACTGACTGAATGCCGCTTGCACTGCTCGCCACACCGAAATAAATTGGTCCACCACAACTAAGTGAAGAGTCCGTATCAGTGGTGATGGTTCCAGATATGGGGTACTGCTGCTTGCTGTGTGTCAAGTAACAGGCTTCTGCGTTCACTCCCACCCCTTAGCGTGCCAACGAGCTTGGAGAGCAAGGTGACTGACTGTGGAAGGCCATTCTGGTGCAAGAACAAAGATAACAATGAATGCTCTGAGACAATGTGTTACCGTATTGAAACTATTAATTTCATAAAATGCCCCCACTAATGCAGTAACTGCAGAGGTCTGCAAGGTCAATGCAGAGCCTATTCTCAACACATGCTCTGTGTACCAGTGTTATTGCTGGCTCTGAGTGCCTGGCCTCTCTTGAATAGTTTATTCTAGCTGTATCGGAGCCCATTCTCTTTGGACTTAAAAACACTCCGTCTTACACACACCTCAACTACATGTAACATGTCTTGATAATGAGTCAACCAGTCAGGGATCCCAAATGCACCATTATACAGTTAGAACAACTTTTCTGCGAGAGGTCGTCTGCAGCCATAGAAAGCTGTTTTGATCAACCCTGAAGCACTAGCATGGCCTGTAGGTTACACAATAACCATGTTTCATTCACAGGTTTCTGTCCAGAGCAGAAGACTCTAACCTATACAGTAAACAGCAGGCAGCAAACCCACACTGGCAGAACCACTGCTATATCATAGCTATAATGGCATTATAAACCAGTATAACATTTTAGACTGTAGAGAACCATGTTGTAGGTCTTTGTGAATAATTTAGTGGAGGTCTGTCTTTCTAAACAGCACTGGCTGTGGGCTAGCTAAACAGAACATTAAGCAACATAAAGGCTTTCCCTCATCAGGTCAATCTATTGTTTTGTAGACAACACCTTCTCTTTTATTACTAAACTGCCATCAAGGCCCTATCTATGTGTTCATCCCCTTACTGGTCTGTAGTTGTGCAACCGGCAGTCAGTCTTACCTTCTCCTCGCTGGTGTTGTTACTTGGACACATTTGCTAACGACTATCTTCTACTGTTCTCTCCTTTCACCGTGTGCAGATGGACAAATCCTCAGTACCAGTTTCTACTGCTATTGGATCGCAATGGCCAACGTATGCTCACTGCTGGCCTTGTCACCTTTGTAAATGTTTTTTGTTTTGATTGATTTTCATATCAGATTAAGAGATTTGATTTGGGTGATGTAAGGAAAGCTGCCCTCCGGATGAAGTCACAGTCACAATTTTGCGCAGCGATCTGTAGTAGCGGGCGATAAGCGTTAACGTATTTTATTCTTTTTTTCTCTGACAGCATTTGTTTCTCTCTAGCATGTATGTTTTTACCAGTAGGCCAAACCATAGATGTGGTTTGGACAGGCACTGGGTGCACCTACACACTGGGGTTCACACCAGGCTTTCAGATTGTTAGTCTCTCTACCATCCTCTAGTTTTGGGGTGCTAACTACAGTATACACATTTTTCAGTCTGTAATATGCTTTGAAAGTGACTAATCGTTCCTTCACAAAGCGACTAGCAACTTACATTGCAACATGACACGCTGAGGCAAGCAGAACAAAACTGTGAAATAACAATTTTATTAAGCTAGAGATCTGTGTCTCCAGTGATTCACTCCCAAGCAGCTAAAAGCTAGCTGTGAGTTCCTCTCTGTGGGTGCATCAGTGTGATGAGTGAAGCCAGCCTCGTCAGAGGAAGTGTTCTAGTCAGGGTGAGGTTGTTACTGTATGTTATAGCAGGAGTGTTAACTCTACTGTAATGTTCTCGTGCTGCATCTGTGTCTACACATGACAGGAGACCTCACCAGATGTGGCATCGTCTATCAATCTGATCTTACTCTATATAGCACTTTTTTTTGGAACAAAGTGCTTCACAGGCACAACAACCAATGATGGCAATCACTCATATATTTGAAAGGTGTGACTGACAATACAATTTTCAAGGCTGCTCTTGTAAGAACGGAGCAGAGTGCCAACACCACAGTAGGTACTCCCCAGTCAAGCGAGCACTTGAGGTGCACTGAAACTGCACCCCTTTTAGTTATGTGTCTACATGGAACTGTCCTCTCTGTGTTGAGTTTTTAAAAATTCAAAGCCTCTCACTCTTCCTGGTTTGAGTCCTTCTCCCTGGTCATGTGCTGAGGCAGGTTAGATGAGAATGTGACTTCAGATGAGGTGCTGGGATCAGTGGGGCGACGGCAGCTGAAGCTTACACAGTAGGACGAGTTCCTCCTAAACACTGATCTAAGGTCAGTTAAGCTAGTTAGAGTATGGATGACTGGGAAGTTCTCACTGCAAGTGAACCAGAATCCGTTTGAGTCAGGCTTTATAACCTCAATGATTCTTCCCAGTGAGAGACACAAAAGTAAGCTTTAGTTGCTTGAGCCCCAAGTCCAGCCAAACCCATTTCATATACATTTTATTATTTAAAAAAGCTTTTTATTTTCTTTAGAGTTATTGAAAAATAATGATAACCTGACCCTCCTTGAACCCCCCCCCCCCCCACCACCACCACCTCTCTGCAAGTTCTGCTCTATTTCTGGGTCCCATGGTAATGCTGTGTCCATCCACCGCTGTGTGCTCCTAACAGGGTGCCGTAGTCAGGCCACTGCACAGTTCCTTAGTGGAGACCAAGAGCCTTGGGCCTTTAGGGGCGGTCTAGCAGGAGAGTTCCAGGTATATACCAATGCACTGACTTCACAGATCATAAATGTGATGTAATGCTAGTAAAGAAAATAAGAGTTTTGTGTTGAAGAGAAAGTGGTTGTTGCGCACAGCAGACGCGAGAGGGTTTGGTCTGTCTAAGGTGGGCTTATTACTAGGTTTAAGTCTCTTTAAAGGGTGTATACCTCAGAATCCTTATATAAATAAGTCCATGTCTTGGACAGAGTGCCTGTGAATTTGTAAAGATATTGGTCCAACCAGCATCTGGTATGGCCTGATCAGTCTAAAATTGGAAAGGGTGAATTGACATCGTAAAAAGCTAAAGCAGTCACACTGGTTTTCTAATCTCCAAAGTGTCTCAAATTCGAATTTCTTTCAGCTGACTGCCCAAAGGAGATGCTGCTTTTCCTTGGCGCACGCGTTCTGCCTCCTCTCCCCTGAACGTGTGGCATGGCTCGTGTCATGGAAATCCAACATCTCATTTCTTTGCAGGAAACGCTCAGTGCAAAAATCCCCCCTTTGCACACGGAAGCGTATGCATCACAGCGCCAGCGAGAACGCAAGCGAGTCCGCCCGCACAAAAAACTCTGTGAGCAAACACGATTCTCCTAGCCTAGAATATACTGTTGGACGATCCTCCTAGACTGTTGGAAACAGTTTTCTTCCCAACTCTGTAGTAGATGATCTTCAAAAGACTTGGTGGTTAGTCTTTAGCTGTATCTAATGTTTAATATACATTACCAGTCAAAAGTTTGGACACCCACTCATTCCAGTTTTTTCTTCTATTTTCGACATTGTAGAGTAATAGTGAAGACTTCAGCAGAATGAAGTAACACATGGAATCGTGTAGTAACCAAAAAAGGTTAAAGAAATCAAAATATATTTGGGATTCTTCAAAGTAGCCACCCTTTGCCTTGATGACAGCTTTGCACACTCTTGGCATTCTCTCAACCAGCTTCATGAGGTAGTCACCTGGAATGCATTTCAATTAACAGGTATGGCTTGTTAAAAGTTAATTTGTGGAATTTCTTTCCTTCTTAATGCGTTTGAGCCAATCAGTTGTGTTGTGACAAGGTAGGAGTGGTATACAGAAGATAGCCCTGTTTGGTAAAAGACCAAGTCCATATTATGGCATGAAAAATATCTAATAAGCAAAGAGAAACCACAGTCCATTGTTACTTTAAGACATGAAGGTCAGTCAATCCGGAAAATGTCAAGAACTTTGAAAGTTTCTTCAAGTACAGTCGCAAAAAACATCAAGTGCTATGATGAAACTGACTCTCGTGAGGACCGCCACATGAAAGGAAGACCCAGAGTTACCTCTGCTGCAGAGTATAAATTCATTAGAATAACTGCACCTCAGATTGCAGCCCAAATACAGTTGGAGTCGGAAGTTTACATACACCTTAGCCAAATACATTTAAACTCAGTTTTTCACAATTCCTGACATTAGTAAAATTCCCTGTCTTAGGTCAGTTAGGATCACAACTTTATTTTAAGAATGTGAAATAATAGTAGAGTGATTTATTTCAGCTTTTATTTATTTGATCACATTCCCAGTGGGTCAGAAGTTTACATACACTCAATTAGATTTGATAGTATTGCCTAGAATTTTTTTAAACTTGGGTCAAATGTTTCGGGTAGCCTTCCACAAGCTTCCCATAATAATTTGGGTGAATTTTGGCCCCTTCCTCCTGACAGAGCTGGTATAACTGAGTCAGGTTTGTAGGCCTCCTTGCTCGCACACGCTTTTTCAGTTTTGCCCACATATGTTCTAAAGGATTGAGGTCAGGGCTTTGTGATGGCCACTCCAATACCTTGACTTTGTTATCCTTAAACCGTTTTGCCACAACTTTGGACGTATGCTTGGGGTCATTGTCCATTTGGAAGACCCATTTGCGGCCAAGCTTTAATTTCCTGACTGATGTCTTGAGATTTTGCTTCAATATATCCACATAATTTTCCTTCCTCATGATGCCATCTATTTTGTGAAGTGCACCAGTCCCTCCTGCAGCAAAACACCCTCACAACATGATGCTGCCACCCCGTGCTTCGCGGTTGGGATGGTGTTCTTCGGCTTGCAAGCCTCCCCCTTTTTCCTCCAAACATAAGATGGTCATTATGGCCAAACAGTTTTATTTATTTTCCATCAGACCAAAGGACATTTCTCCAAAAAAGTACAATCTTTGTCCCCATGTGCAGTTGCAAACTGCAGTCTGGCTTTTTTATGCTGAGAGGCCTTTCAGGTTATATCGATTTAGGACTCGTTTTACTGTGGATATAGATACTTTTGTACCTGTTTCCTCCAGCATATTCACAAGGTCTTTTGCTGTTTCACACCAAAGTACGTTCATCTGTAGGAGACAGAACGCGTCTCCTTCCTGAGTGATATGACGGCTGCGTGGTCCCATGGTGTTTATACTTGCGTACTACTGTTTGTACAGATGAATGTGGTACCTTCAGGCATTTGGAAATTGCTCCCAAGGACGAACCAGACCTGTAGAGGTCAACAATTCTTTTTTTTTTTTCTCTCATGATGTCAAGCAAAGAGGCACTGAGTTTGAAGGTAGGCCTTGAAATACATCCACAGGTACACCTCCAATTTACTCAAATTGTGTCAATTAGCCTATCAGAAGCTTCTAAAGCCATGACATCATTTTCTGTTATTTTCCAAGCTGTTTATAGGCACAGTCAACTTAGTGTATGTAAATGTGTTACCCACTGGAATTGCGATACAGTGAAATAAACTGTCTGTGAACAATTGTTGTAAAAATGAATTGTGTCATGCACAAAGTAGATGTCCTAACCGACTTGCCAAAACTAGTATGTTAACAAGAAATTTGTGGAGTGGTTGAAAAGAGTTTTAATGACTCCAACCTAAGTGTATGTAAACTTCCGACTTCAACTGTAAATGCTTCATAGAGTTTAAGTAAGAGACATATCTCAACGTCAACTGTTCAGAGGAGACTGCATGAAGCAGGCCTTCGTGGTTCAATTGCTGCAAAGAAACCACTGCTGAAGGACACCAATAAGAAGAAGAGACTTGCTTGGGCCAAGAAACATGAGCAATGGACAATAGAGCGGTGGAAATCTGTCCAAATTTTAAAAAATTTGGTTCCAACCGCTGTGTCTTTTGAGACGCAGAGTAGGTGAACGGATGATCTCCGCATTTGTGGTTCCCACCATGAAGCATGGAGGCGGTGATGTTGGAGTGTTTTGCTGGTGACGATGTTGGTGATTTTATTTAAAATTCAAGTCACGCGTAACCAGCATGGCACCCACAGCATTCTGCAGCAATACGCCATTCCATCTGGTTGCGCTAAGTGGGACTATCATTTGTTTTTCAACAGGACAATGACCCAACACACCTCCAAGCTGTGTAAGGGCTATTTGACCAAGAAGGAGAGTGATGGAGTGCTGCATCAGATGACCTGGCCTCCACAATCACCCGATCTCAACCCAATTGAGATGGTTTGGGATGAGTTGGAGTGAAGGAAACGCAGCCAAAAAATGCTCAACATACGTGGGAACTCCTTCAAGACTGTTGGAAAAGCATTCCAGGTGAAGCTGGTTGAGCGTATCCCAAGAGTGTGCAACGCTGTCATCAAGGCAAAGGTTACTACATGATTCTTCAAAGTAGCCACCAAACACCTTTTTTGGTTACTACATGATTCCATATGTGTTATTTCATAGTTTTGATGTCTTCACTATTATTCAACAATGTAGAAAAAAAGGACAAATAAAGAAAAACGCTTGAATTAACTTTTGACTGGTCCTGTATGTTAGACTTGTGTAGTTTTGCTCCTGGAGTTTTGTCAGTGTCAGCGCCAGCATCATGACTTCTCTCTACAGGAGGGCCTTGCCCTGCCCAGCGACTCAAAGTGATGCCTTAGACCAGACACGGGGAATGGAGCAGCAGTATCTCCTTTAGCCAGTAGCACCTTTCTCAGACCAAGCCTTTACTCCTCCCATATACACATGTAACTCATATTCCTCTGTCTTTTAAAAGAAAACATTCTTTATGTGCTATGCCTTCATAAAAACAGATGTGATGATTTGCTACTGCTGCTCACTGTCTAGCCAAAAGTGCCACAGAAGCCATTTTTAGTCATGTTTACTTCCATGTCTTGGGTCATTGGCTGGTTTAACCTTCCTTTGACACCCAGCTGTTGTTGGTGCCACAGTGTCTTAGCAGTAGCAAAGGAGCTCTGAGACAGTGAATGCTGAGACCGTGCCTGATGTCAGTTATACTGAACCTTTCTGTTTTGATCCCTCGACAGAGATTATTGCCAATCGACGGGGCAAATGATCTTTTCTTCCAGCCTCCTCCCGCACTGCCAACATCCAAAATCTATTCCATCAGGCCCTACTATGCTAAAGATGAGGTAAGGAGAGTTTTTATGGCACCTTTGCCAGTAGATGTGTCTGTCTGTGTGGGTATGGGTGGGTGTTATTTCCCTGTATGCAGTCAGTGATTAGCTGAACAGACTGGGTGTAACTACACGCTATTGGTATCTGAGCTGTCCTCACTTAAACACTGCTTTGAGGTTCATCTGTAGGCCTGTTTACCCATTCTGCACTGTCAGCAGTCCTCCATTCCTGTGTTTTCCTGAGTCCTTTCTAACTGCTCGTGTGTTCCAGCATGCAGTTTATAAGATCTGCAGAGAGATGTACTCTGAAGGAGTGGAGGAACTGCCCTTCTGTGGAGAGGAGCCAGACCTCATAGGCGACAGGTAAGAACCTTTTTATTTTAGTTGTCATCTAACATTTATTTTGAAAACAATGGAAGTGGAGACAATTCACCCTAATGTGAATTATATCTTCAGGTTAGTCGGAGGGTTCCTAAACCTGAGTCCAGACTATGGGTTTGTCCTGGAGGACGAGGAGGGGATCTGTGGTTACGCTCTGGGCACTGTGGACGTCAAGCCCTTTGTCAAGAAGTGTAAAATGAGCTGGATCCCCTCCATGCAGGAGAAATACAACAAGCCCGACTGCCAGAAGGACCTCTCTGAGGCTGAGGTAGGAGACTGGTTTGACGGAGTCTCTTTCGCTTGACTGTTGTTATTCTAGTTCTGTGATACTTTTTTTATATAGTTCTGTGATACTTTGGTCAAATGCACAAATACCCCTTTCACACAATTGCCCTGGCTGAGAGTGTCTGTTAAATTACTAAAATGGCAAACGATCTCTCTCCCCCTCCTGTAGAAGATGATGTTGAGTTTCCATGAGGAGGAGGAGGGCCTCCCAGAGTCATTCCTCTCCAACTTCCCGTCCCTCATCAAAGTGGACATACATGCCAAGGTCACCGACCCCAGCGTGGCCAAGAGCATGATGGGATGCCTGCTCTCCTCCCTAAAGGCCAATGGTAGGCGGAGTTGACAGAACCTGTCTTAATCAATCAAGCACATTTGCTCTGGGGAACTAATCTACAAATCATCCCTAGCAAACGTCTATGATCCATTATCGAAAACTTCAGTCGTCCACATCCCAATTAATGTATAAGGATGCTTGTCATGAGCATGTATGACCCCCTTATGTTGTATCCTCATCTCATAATGGTCCTAGCCAAATACCAGCCATAACGTAACATTATTATCCTTATAATAGTATATAAAGGCTCATACATGCTTATACCAAATTCTAACGCATATTTGCAGGTTTTAAGTAGTGTTACCATAACTGTTACTTATGTTGCTACGCTGTTTACTTTCCCCCCAGGTTCCATTGGTGCGTTCTGTGAGGTGCGTCAGACAGACAAGAGGATGATGGACTTCTACAGTAAGCTTGGCTGCTTCGAGGTTGCCAAGATGGAGGGCTTCCCCAAAGACATAATCATCATGGGCCGCAGTCTTTGAGAACAACTACGAGATCATCAACACGGGACGCAGCTTCTGAAACAGTTAACAGCCTGGCTATCCAAGCAACCATGGGGCTGTATAGAAAGCTTAAGTCAGCCAGGCTAAGGATCACTGTCTGTTACCTTTACAAAACAACCAATACTTGATGATTTTATACTTAAACCACCTGGACTAGACGAGGCTAGAGGCCGCCTGTTTTTAGACCGTGTTCAGAAACATCGCATCTTGTACAGATTCACTGTGCTGCCGCTAAAGGCCTAGAGCTCTGCCGGATTGAAACAGAATCCGAAACTGTTAAGAGCCACAGAGGTTATCTGTAAAGCCCTGTGTGTGTTGATTTGAGCCAAGATGGCGGACGGTTTCCCTCTGTCTTTGGTCTCCAGAATGGAGGTGATGACTGTTCCCCATGCGGCTGCAGGAAGTAGGAGCTGGTCAGGTGCCATCCACTCCCATTAGCCTTTCAGACCATTCAACTTGACTGTCAGTAGCCCCGAGTGGGGGTCTGTCTGTGTCTCACTCAGACACAGTCAGGGGGTGTATTGAGATATTACTCCATCTGAAATTGCACCGTATTCCCCATGTAACACATTACTTTTGTCTGGTTAAAGGTAGTGCAGTTAATAGGGAGTTATTTGAGACTTGGTAGTAGATCCTGACACCACACCCTAGTATAGGCCTAGCTGACATGGTGCTGGTTGGGGAAAAGGGGCCTTTAAAGTATATTACAGTTTTCTCCTGCACCACCTCTTCACAGGTGGTCCTCCTAGCTAAGAGTGGAAAGTGGTTTATGATTCCACCTATACTGTTTTCTAGTGTGTCCATTTCACTCTTGAGTTTGAAAAATTATCTTTCTGGTGTGTTAGATTCCTCAATAGTTTACCTAACCATGACAGACATGCAGATGAAATCATATGTTTGAGTGTTCAAGGAAACTTCTGAAGACTTAAGTAACGAGTTGTTTGCTTGAAACCCACCTGAGTAGAAATGGGTAACCTTGAAGAGAGAGAAAGGAATATGTGGAAGTTGTCACTTAAGTTATGGTTTGTCTATTCCCTTAACCCTTTGCTTTTGGCCATGCTTTTTTACTAGGGATGTAACGATTTACCCAATACGCATCGGTCCCCGATTTGAAATGTTTTAAGATATAAGTGCACCGGTCCATGGACCCCAAACCGATCCAAATGTAGCATGCATCGGTCAGAAAACGATTTAAACGTTACAAATGGCCAGTTCAACCAAAATGTTTTGCTCATTACATTCTTTCTACCTTCTGAAAATACTTCTCAACTTTTGTGACAACTGATGCGTCGTCTTTCCTTCAATGTCGAACTGCATGTAACTGTTGACAGTCATTGATCTACAAGGCGTTTTGCATGTCGAACAACCCCAGGCAATATCAGTAGCCTAGTCAAACTGATACCCTACAGACAGACTTAACGGTATGTTGCCTGTAAAAAAAAATAATGTTTTTTTGTTTTTTTAAACAGGCACTGTTTTTTAGGACCCAATTCATAGTCACATTCTTGCCAGGATAAGCCTTTTTTTTAATATCTCCCGTGCACATGCCGGCAAGTGTGGGAGTAGACGTGGGGCCAATGTGGGTGGACATCCTATTTTAATAATTCCATTATTAATTCAGTTTAGGCTGGACCTAAGAAACAACTCATTTTTCCCCCCAAAAAATAGAATGCCATGTATTGAGTTTAAATATGTTACTGGTCTGTGTGGCCTATATGGCTGCAGCATGCACGTGAAATCAATATTTATTTTGTTAATTAAACAGACAACATACTTGGGCTACATTATTGCATGCTAAATGTTTCTGATCTGTGATGGATGAGCAAACCGATCGATGAGCTATACCACCACTTATTTTCCCAGACAGAGAATTAACAAAATATACAGACGAGATTCAGTGAAACAAAATCACATTAATTAAGACAAGTCAGAGGCTTTTGGTCGGGAGTAAGCCTAGGCTACTAAGTGACTGCCAGTGAAGAGCAAAATAATCCACTTAACATGCTGGCAAAATGTTCTGGTCACTGCTAATAAATGTGCCAACCAGACAAGATGATCATGAGCAGCACTCACCTCAACTTAGCTAACATTACCACAGCCTAATTGTAGTCTTACCAATGTCCAAACAGAGGTTCGGTGAAAAGAAAAATCTGACTTTGATTTATCAAGACCCCATGCTTGTCTCAAAGCGGTGCTGAAATAGTTGACCACGCAGGAAGGCCGCTGTGTCAATCAAATGTATTATAACAGTTGGATGACTGGGAGTTTCAGTAAGCAACAATTTGATGCCTTCAATTGGATTGGCCTACTTTTATTCCAATATTTTTGTCATTCGGTGATGTCTATTCCAACGATAATTCTTTATGGATCCATCCAGTTATAGTTAAGAAAAGTGTGTATATGGTGGGCTACGCGAAGATGGGTGAAGTGACATGTCTCGCCAAGTTTAGAACTGCCAGGATGATAGTAGTAACTGGTGGTGCCTAGCAACCATCAAGACCTTAAGAGCGTGCCAATGCCACCTCAGCATTACGGCTACATTTCATACTAAGCCTAGGGCAGAACTGTACCGCAACCAAGTCGCCAGCAATACCTTTCATATATAAAGAGAAGTTGGCAAAATGTTATCGGGATGCTAAATTAAAAAGATAAGATCTTGGTTTGGAAGGTGTATGAGAAGGGTGCAATTGCGGCCCGCAATTTGTGGTGTTCCTGTATGTGGATATTCCTGCATCTGCATATTCAGGATAAGAATGGCCACATTCAGGAATGCCCCAAATTGCAGGTTGTATTCACAAACTGTTGGTCAAACTGCGCACAGTGCCCAGTTTTGCACGCTGACCAGCACAATGTAGGCGACCTGTTCCTGCTCTTGCACATCTGTGCGGCACCTTCAGCATGCAAATGCTAAAATGGCTTGCATGATATCAAGCTTTATTAGTTGAGTGACAACTTATGTATTTTGCTACGTTATTGCTATCTATGTGCTGTTGAAAATTGTGTTTTACCAGAATAAAAGTAAGCTACCAGAGACAACTCATCTGGCTATACCTGCTGAACAGGGATTACACTAGATTGTTTTGATTATTCAGGTTCACCATCAGCAATAGTTTTGATAGTTTTGCTTTTAGCAATCTGTGTAGATGGTCATTTTTAGATATACAGGGTAAATTTGATAATTTCATGACAAGGATACCAATCACTTTTGCGAGGTGCACTGCATGGTCCACACGAGGATATCACTCCATAACTTCCAAACGGTCAAAACCATTCAATTTTGAAACAAAGTTATTATATATATATATTCATTGCCTAGGTCATAGCTAATTTGTGAACAATAAATATTGATACTTTGCTAGCTCAAACACTTAATCTGCACAATTTCTCAATTTTGATTTCAGAATCAGTGGGGGGACAAAAAAACATGCCTCCCCCCCTCCCCACACACACACACACACACACACAAATCTGGTAATGGGGTGGTAGATGCCGAGTCTCCCTTATGGCTCATCTCAGGTGCCTGCATAGTACATACACCGCATAGAAATAAATAATTTACACGAACACACACATACAAAGGCCCAGCTCATTAGCTCCATCAACAGCAGATTTTAATTTAGAATGGAAAATGAATGTGTTTATGCAACAAATGTGAGTGCATCGCCTCGACCGAATCGCATCGATTCCTTCTCTAATCAAACCTAATGGCACAGAATTGTTTCAAACTAAAACGTATCGTTCCTGTATAGTATCTAGATATGTATAGAATAGTCTTAAAAAGGAAAGATGCGCATCCCTATTTTTTACAGTATGTTTATATTGCTTTTTTATTGCCTTTTGGTTCATTGCCTTTCTATATGATTTTTCTACCTGTGGATATCTCCAAGGGGCCTATTGCCCTGTACTGTTGCTCACAGGTGATTATCATGCACTCTTATCTACTGTCAATCCACCTGACATATACATAAGGGGACTTGAGAATGGGTGGGTTCATGAACGCACCTTGAATCAACGGTGGGCCATCTGCTCTGAAAGGTCTCTAGATTCAGTCACAAATCCAGTGCTCTGGCTCTTAAGCCAAGAGAGATGAGCCAAATCTTAATGTTAGAAAATGTGAAAATAGGACGGAACAGTTTGCAGATGCTTTAGCACTCCCACTATAATACAGCTGCTCTATTTCCCAACTTCCCATGATGTGCTGAGGAAAGCTAACCACTAACCAGAGTCTTATCCAGGACAGCATGTTCAGTTAGAAATATACTGTGTAGAACAGACGCGATTCAAAGCAAAGCAGAATGAGGAACCATGTCGGCTCTGTACGCCACATCTGCAACGTCCTACAACATTGCACCCACTTGAATACCATTGCTGCCCTTCTCCCAGTTAGGGTTGTTAAGCTAGAGTGACATTGACTGACTATCTTCACTGGCCCTGGCTGTGTCAAGAGAAATGGAGGGAGTGATATACTATACCTAGGCCTTTTGTATCTACGTATGTGTTAAATGTTTTATACTCAGTGTTTCTCATTTTGCTGTTTTTGTTCATGTAAAGCACTTTGATCCTAACATGAAGCCTTCTTTTTGTAACAGAAGGATCAGCTGTAGCTCATGTTGTTGCTTTGTCCTAGCTGCCTGCCAATGTGATGTTTTGATACTGCTACATACAGTACATCTGTGCTATGCATGATGCTTATTAGATTTGTTTGGTTTAGCAAACAGAAGAAAAAAAAAAAATCACATCCATATTAGTCTGTGGATGTGGGGGGGGGGGGGGGTTGATAGCTTGATGCCCTTCCTCAACCTATGACGTCACCGCAGACGAGACAAGTCAATTAAAAGGAATAGGGGGAAAAGATGACAAGTATTTTTGTTAACAAAAATGAGCTTTCTGATTTGTCATTTCTCAATGAGCACAAGCCTGAATCAGTTCAAACATTTTAAACACTAGTTAGATTGAAGTATATTAGTCTGCTCTATTCAACACGTCACCCTCCATACTATATTATTCTGTGGTGGTCAAGTAAATTTCCCAGAGAGAATAGGAACATGTATCCTCCCAGTTCACCACATATTGAAGGATTCACTTTTCCATAACGTCTGACATTTTATCATTGCTTGTGCTATTGTGACGACTGCTTTTTTTTCTGCCTCCTGATTTTGAAAGTATAGCTGCAATTGGATGGGATTATTGTAGGCCTGCATTTGATGATACATACATAGGGACATAAGTTTTTTTGAGGGGGATGTTTACTGAAACTCATTTCTGTAAAATGTGTATGTAAAATAAATGGTTTATAATATTAAACAATTTAAAAAGTGTTGTAGTGTATTGTATGAACTTGTGAAAAATGTGTTATGATTACTGATATGACTGGGTGAGTTGTGTAAACAGCTGCAACTATTTAACAGGTATTGTGTAGACTACTGTATTTATTAGGATCCTCATTAGTTATAGCCTAAGCAGCCGACAGTGCATGTGTGCGATATCTGCACTAGGCTGGATGTGCCCAGTAATACATGTGTTTCCCATGGACTGGCTCCAGCATTCTCCATTCAGGCTGCAAATTTCCCTTAACTAGTTTTAATTTCAATAAGGTGGCGTAGGTCTGAGGAGTTTCCTGGCCATGGGCCCAAAATATCGATGTTCTGTTCCCCGAGCCACTTAGTTATCACTTTTGCCTTATGGCAAGGAGCTCCATCATGCTGGAAACGGCATTGTTCGTCACCAAACTGTTCCTGGATGGTTGGGAGCAGTTGCTCTCGGAGGATGTGTTGCTACCATTCTTTATTCATGGCTGTGTTCTTAGGCAAAATTGTGAGTGAGCCCACTCCCTTGGCTGAGAAGCAACCACACACATGAATGGTCACAGGAAGCTTTACTGTTGGCATGACACAGGACTGATGGTAGCACTCACCTTGTCTTCTCTGGACAAGCTTTTTTTCCAGATGCCCCAAACAATCGAAAAGGGGATTCATCAGAGAAAAGTCCTCAGCAGTCCAATCCCTGTACCTTTTGCAGAATATATCAAACTGTCCCCAATGTTTTTCCTGAAGAGAAGTGACTTCTTTGCTGCCCTTCTTGACACCAGGCCATCCTCTTTGCCTCACTGTGCGTGCAGATGCACTCACACCTGCCTGCTGCCATTCCTGAGCAAGCTCTGTACTGGTAGTGCCCCGATCCCGCAGCTGAATCAACTTTAGAAGACAGTCCTGGTGCTTGCTGGACTTTCCTGGGCGCTCTGAAGCCTTCTTCACAACAATTGAACCGCTCTCCATGAAGTTCTTGATGATCCGATAAATGGTTGATTTAGGTGCAATCTTAATGGCAGCAATATCCTTGCCTGTGAAGCCCTTTTTGTGCAAAGCAATGATGACGGCACATGTTTCCTTGCTGGTAACCATGGTTTACAGAGGAAGAACAATGATTCCAAGCACCACCCTCCTTTTGAAGCTTCCAGTCTGTTATTCGAACTCAATCAGCATGACAGAGTGATCTCCAGCCTTGTCCTCTTCAACACTCACACCTGTGTTAATGAGACAATCACTGACATGATGTCAGCTGGTCCTTTTGTGGCAGCGCTGTAATTCAGTGGAAATGTTTTTGGGGGATTCGGTTAATTTGCATGGCAAAGAGGGACTTTGCAATTCATCTGATCACTCTTCATAACATTCTGGAGTATATGAAAATTGCAATCATACAAACTGAGGCAACAGACTTTGAAAATTAATGTGTCATTCTCAAAACTTTTGGCCACGACTGTACATAGGATTCGATCATGTTCTCTAACCACGTTTCCATCCATAGTTTTTATTTGCGTAAAGTCATACCAAAGATGTTTATAACTAACCCAAAATAGACCAGAGCCTGTCGTTTCCAATGGGAGCAAGTGTATCATAGTGGGCATAACAAGCAAGTAAACAGCTGTAACTATGTAACAGGTATTATGTAGACTACTGTATTTAGTAGGATCCCCATTAGTTGGGATGAGTTGGACCGCAGAGTGTATGAAAAGCAGCCAACACGTGCTCAGCATATGGGAACTTCTTCAAGACTGTTTGAAAAGCATTTCAGGTGAAACTGGTTGAGAAAATGCTAAAAGAGTGTGCAAAGGCTGTCATCAAGTCAAAGGGTGGCTACTTTGAACAATCTCAAATCTAAAATATATTTTGATTTGTTTAACACTTGTTTGGTTACTACATGATATGTGTTATTCTATAGTTGTGATGTCTTCATTATTATTCTACAATGTTGAAAATAGTAAAAATAAAGAAAAACCCTTGAATGAGTAGGTGTGTCCAAACATTTGACTGGTACTGTATATAATAGCATCATGTAGAGTACCGCACAGTCTACCCGCACTGTATCTGCCAGTTGTTGGCTAGAGTACACTTGCCAAGACCAAAGTAGGCATATTTGCTATTTAACGCAAAAGTGTTTGTAACAAAACTATCAGTAGAGTTGAACATGCGATGGAAACATGAACTTTTTATTTGGTGCATGAAAACTGTAGTGAAAAATATATTTTGTGTGCACTATGCTATCACGACCTGATTTTTAGCCACAAGTCCATTTGGTGGAAACACACCACTGATGGGAAAATGCGAGTATTTTCGTGATGTGGATTCTAGAATATTCGCATGAAAATCTGTCGCCAATTGGATGGAAACCTAGTTTATAAGGAATTAGTTGTTCTAACTTCTTATATTGATAGACCAACAATAACTCATCCTGTAACAAGTCAACTCCAGATCCACACCAAAGCCCACTGGCCCCTCCCCTTCAAACACACGTTGAAACGTATTTACGCCTGCGACGCGATTTGTTTTGACGTCATATGTTGCATCTCTTGAAAGCGAGTCTGATCTTCAATCGAGCTAATACATTTACTTTATTTTCACACAATCAATTATGTCGCACAGTCACGGAGAAGATGATTGCTGCTCGGAAGACCACGGGAGTGTTGGCCAATCGAGACTGGAGAGCTATGTATTCAGTAAGGATCGCCTTTTATAAAACAATCTGTTGTATAAAATGCTTGGTAGCAGCACACGTGGGGATGCCATCATGTATTTTGGATCGTGTTTGATTGCATTTTTTATATTTTTGTTTTACAATGAGAGTAACCGATTTAGAGAGAAATATATTGTAAGAAAGGCTGCTGAAATATATTTAGATTTTGTCGTCATAATTCTTATACACCCCAACTGTACGCGCTAATGTTAACATCCGTTTCTGAAACACGTGTAACGTTAGCTAAAATTGCAACATTGTAACATTGTATCTTCGTAGGTTGTGAATTATCCTCCAAAGTACCGTTCTACACATTCCAAGGGGACGAAGAGGAGGATTTGGAACACTTTCTCGAGCTACGGACGGTAGGTTTTACTTTAAGTTAGCTAACTACATCACTTCACTCTCTTTGTACAATTAGACTAACTTTTTTCTGAAACATGATAATCATGACATTGGAACCAGTGGTATCAGGTGTGCCAGGGTCCAGAGTTATGTTGCTGTAGCATAGCTTACATGCCTCTGATACAGAAAAATTAGTGAATCAATGATGTAATGCCTCTAAAAAAATCCACTGTAATGATTCTATTTTGAGGGAGCGAAGTTCCTGTACAAATGTTGTATACATTTCTAGGTTTGCTTGGGAGAGGGAGCGAAGGAGGAGAGTAATGTGGTGGAGGTGACCGCTATGAACCACCAGGGGAAAACTATTTCTGTACCTGTCGCCAACCTCCATATCAACTGCCTGCCAATGGTGAGTGGCACACATACACCGTGAGGGGAATGAAACATGAGATTCAAAAGAAGACAATTCTACATTCTCCTACACACTGCTTATTTTAAAGTTTCTGACTTTCCACGTGGGAAATGCATTGGCCACCTGAGGTTTCAGATGTTTGTGTGGATCTGAAAGTGCTAGGGATTGATTTTGGATTAAATGTCTGCCTTGCCGGTCTGCCGTGTGTGTGTGTGTGTGGTTGGAAATCTCAATTGTTTTCTTTCTCAGGTGAGTCTTGGGGAGTTTGAGCTGAAGGCCCCTGTCACCATTAGACTGAAGTCGGGTACCGGACCAGTGACAGTTAGCGGTCTGCACCTCATTGGTAAAATGATTGTTTTAATAATTGGCCTGTAAGGACATGATCATGACCACATATACATTTAAAGGAGAAGATTCACCCATCATATGATGCAAAACTCGTCATACCGGCTGTATTTCTGCCTATTTAAGCGTCAATGGCTCAGATACACATGGAAACATGAAATGACCCTGGGAATGGGTGTAGCAGTGTTTAGAGATGCACAAAAAAACTAACATTCAAAATTGGTGAATCTTTCCTTTTAAAGGGATAGTCTGTAAGTTCTCTGAGCTGTTGACAGTGAGACAGAGTAAACAGTCCTAACTGAGGAACTGCTTTTTTCCTCGTGATTTGATAACTTGTGTCCTCCTCTACCAGCCTCTGACAACGCTGACTCTGACTTGTCTAGCGAAGAAGAAGACTTGGACGAAGAGATAATCCCCATCAAACCAGCCAAAAAGAAACAGAAGTTGTAAAGAGACTGGATATCTGATTAATAAATGTTTATTTAGGGAATAAAGATTCTTGTACCAATAGGAAACATGAAATTCAGATTCTCTATCCCACAAGAAAGTTGTTTAGGAATGTGGGAAGAAACATACCGGGGGGAAATTATGGATGAAAGATGCACGAATATGGGCCTAATTTTTTATCTTTGGCTGTGGCCATGTTTGGGTTGTGGTTACTGAACCATGTCCTCGGGATTAGTCTACTCTCTTTGGCCTGTTGGAGTGAGCTCTTGTTTTCAGCTGTGGAATTGTTTGGTTCCATTATAAAGAATCAATTGCAATGTATTAAATACAATCAAGATCCTAAGATGGTTTTATTATTATTGTAACAAGTGTTTGGTTGAGTGGAAATGGATAACTAAACTTTTGGTCCTGTGTGGCTCAGTTGGTAGAGCATGGCGCTTGCAACGCCAAGCGTCGTGGGTTCGATTCCCGCTGGGGCCACCCATATGTAAAAGGAGTGGTCCCAGCCAACTTGTAAGTCGCTTTGGACAAAAGCGTCTGCTAAATGGGATATATTTTTGGGAAATATTAGGCTGGGACCCAATCCGATCGGCCATGCGGAAACCACATTCACGGTAAATGGTACACATGTCGGTTCAGTCAGAAATTACCTTTTAGTTGTCAATGATCTGAATGAATCCCTGCCATAGTTTCTTACATACTTTCTTGTGGTTACAGCACCATCAGTTGACTGAATTTTTTTACTGTTGACTTTCAGAGTTGAAATGTACCTTTGTTGGTGAAAGTGGATATACATTCATGTTTGCATGCTATCGTTTATTTGGATAACATTAAATCTAATTGTAAATGGGGTTTCCAGGTTGGTGGGGAAGGGGGTTGGAGAGGTGGGGGTTAATGTATTGGTTTTCTTGCTCTTCTGGCTGGGTTGGATTTGAACAAATCAGGATAAATAAGTTAGCCAGGTAGCCTTGAGAAACACTCAAGCTTACATTGGTTATTGAAAGTAGCCGCACAAAAAAGTTATGGTCCGTTTTGTACTATTTAGGGAAATGAAAGCTTGCTAATTGATCCTTTGGTCATTTTTGTTGTACATTTTCAGATTCTATAAATAAAAACACTTTTGGTATTATTAGGTCTCATTTATTGGCTTTTTAACAAATCAATTGTACATTTGAGTCTGACATCTCATGTTGCGCCCAGTGTTGATTGGTCATCAGAGGCTATGGTATTTCATTGAATTGTGTTATTCTTAAGATATGCCTTGCCCCTTCACACATAAACAATAGGCAGATGTACCCTTACACATAGCTTGAGGTGTAAGACAAGAGTTTCCCAAACTCGGTCCTGGGTGCACGTGTTGGTTGTTACCCTAGCGCTACTCAGCGGATTCAAATAAGCAAAGCTCGATGGTGGGTTGGTTATTTGAATCAGCTGGTTCAAGGACCGAGTTTGGGAAACCCTGGTATAAGGCATTCCATTTGGCTTAAATGCAGGCACTTGATAAACACAGCCCAGTTTCAAAGGTTAATAGATGTGAGCTTCTCTTTCTAGACATTTATTGGTCTGGAGAGGGGAATCTGGCTGAACATAATTTATGGGAGAGAACTTTAAGAGCTTCAGGAATAGTTTCACACATAGAAGACATTTGTTTTCCCTCACTTAAGGCTTGCAGATGTACTATGGCGTATAGCAGGACATGGCTGAGAACTGTAGGAGGGTAGATCTGACATTATCGACTATATAAAATTTAAAAAACCAATATATATAAACTAATAGGTGAGAAATATGAACACTAGGGGGTCTAACATAACTGCCTGTGTAAAATCCACTAAACAGAAATCCTCTGCACAGACAGAGCTGTTGGTGCTCTCTCTACAGAATAGATCCAATGACTTACTGTGTTTGTCTGACAACCCAACAACATGTAATTCACCACACAAAACAATGCTATTTTGCATATAAACATGATTTGTACAGAGGGGCAAAAAAGTATTGTCAGCCACCAATTGTGCAAGTTCTCCCACTTAAAAAGATGAGGCCTGTAATTTTCATCATAGGTACACTTCAACTATGACGGACAAAATGAGAAAATAAAATCCAGAAAATCACATTGTAGGATTTTTAATGAATTTGCAAATTATGGTGGAAAATAAGTATTTGGTCAATAACAAAAGTTTCTCAATACTTTGTTATATACCCTTTGTTGGCAATGACAGAGGTCAAATGTTTTCTGTAAGTCTTCACAAGGTTTTCACACACTGTTGCTGGTATTTTCACCCATTCCTCCATGCAGATCTCCTCTAGAGCAGTGATGTTTTGGGGCTGTTGCTGGGCAACAAGGACTTTCAACTCCCTCCAAAGATTTTCTATGGGGTTGAGATCTGGAGACTGGCTCGGCCACTCCAGGACCTTGAAATGCTTCTTACAAAGCCACTCCTTCGTTGCCCGGGCGGTGTGTTTGGGATCATTGTCATGCTGAAAGACCCAGCCACATTTCATCTTCAATGGCCTTGCTGGTGGTAGGCTTTGTTACTTTGGTCCCAGCTCTCTGCAGGTCATTCACTGGGATTTTTGCTCACCGTTCTTGTGATCATTTTGACCCCAAGGGGTGAGATCTTGCGTGGAGCCCCAGATCGAGGGAGATTATCAGTGGTCTTGTATGTCTTCCATTTCCTAATAATTGCTCCCACAGTTGATTTCTTCAAACCAAGCTGCTTACCTATTGCAGATTCAGTCTTCACAGCCTGGTGCAGGTCTACAATTTTGTTTCTGGTGTCCTTTGACAGCTCTTTGGTCTTGGCCATAGTGGAGTTTGGAGTGTGACTGTTTGAGTTTGTGGACAGGTGTCTTTTATACTGATAACAAGTTCAAACAGGTGCCATTAATACAGGTAACGAGTGGAGGACAGAGGAGCCTCTTAAAGAATAAGTTACAGGTCTGTGAGAGCCAGAAATCTTGCTTGTTTGTAGGTGACCAAATACTTATTTTCCACCATAATTTGCAAATAAATTCATTAAAAATCCTACAATGTGATTTTCTGGTGCACCAGTCCCTCCTGCAGCAAAGCACCCCACAAACAGTTATATTTGTGTTTCATCAGACCAGAGGATATTTCTCCAAAAAGTACAATATTTGTCCCCATCTGCAGTTGCAATCCGAAGTCTGGCTTTTTTATGGTGGTTTTGGAGCAGTGGGTTCTTCCTTGCCGAGTGGCCTTTCAGGTTATGTCGATATAGAACTCGTTTTACCTTGGATGTATATATACACTTTTGTACCCGTTTCCTCCAGCATCTTCACAAGGTCCCTTGCTGTTGTTCTGGGATTGATTTGCACATTTCGCACCAAAATATGTTAATCTCTAGGAGACGGAATGCGTCTCCTTCCTGAGCGGTATGACAGCTGCGTGGTCCCATGGTGTTTATACTTGTGTACTATTGTTTGTACAGATGAACATGGTACCTTCAGGTGTTTGGAAATTGCTCCCAAGGATAAAGCAGACCTGTGGAGCTCTACAATTTGTTTTCCTGAGGTCCTGGCTGATTTCTTTTGATTTTCCAATGATGTCAAGCAAAGAGGCACTGAGTTTGAAGGTAGACCTTGAAATACATCCACAATTACACCTCAAATTGACTCAAATTATGTCAATTAGCATATCGGAAGCTTCTAAAGCTATGACATAATTTTCTGGAATTTTCCAAGTTGTTTAAAAGGCACAGTCTACTTAGTGTATGTAAACTTCTGACCTACTGGAATTGATACAGTGAATTATAAGTTAAATAATCTGTCTGTAAACAATTTTTGGAAAAATTACTTGTGTCATGCACAAAGTAGGTGTCCTAACCGACTTGCCAAAGCTATAGTTTGTTAACAAGAAATGTGTGGAGTGGTTGAAGAATGAGTTTTAATGACTCCCACCTAAGTGTATGGAAACTGCCGACTTCAACTGTATCTAAATTACTTACGCTTTATATGGGCATATATGGTGGAAACATAGGCTTTTTATGTGTCCACACATACAAGTACATATAAGTATGACACATGTTGAAATATAAAATAATTGGCATTTTTCATACAGTATATACAGTGCATTCGGAAAGTATTCAGATCCCTTGACTTTCCACATTTTGTTACATTATTCTAAATGGATTAAATAAAAACTGTCCAACTACTGTCCTAATCAATCTACACACAAAACAAACAGGTTTTTAGAAATGTTAGCACATTCATTACAAATAAAAACAGCCTTTTACATACCTTATTCTTATTCTAATCTCACTTCTTGACAATGCCGGCTTAATCCCACCACAGGAGTCGCTAGAGCATGATGGGACAAGGACAAACCCTCCCCTAACCCGGAAAACACTGGGCCAATTGCGCGCTGCCCCATGGGTCTCCCATGGGTCTCCCGACTCGAACCAGGATCTCTAGTGGCACAGCTACTAGATGCAATGCAGTGCCTTGGACCACTGCCCTACCTGGGAGGCCCCTTCTAATGCATCTTAAGGGGAAAGTTATCTGCAAGTAACTGAATGTAATCAGATTACGTTACTGAGTTTGGGTAAGCCAAAAGTTCCAAATCCAATATTATTTGTCACATACACATGGTTAGCAGATGTTAATGCGAGTGTAGCGAAATGCTTGTGCTTCCAGTTCCGACAATGCAGTAATAACCAACAAGTAATCTAACTAACAATTCCAAAACTACTGTCTTATACACATAAGTGTAAGGGGATAAGAATATGTACGTAAAGATATATGAATGAGTGATGGTACAGAGCAGCATAGGCAAGATGCAGTAGATGGTATCGAGTACAGTATATGCATATGAGATGAGTATGTAAACAAAGTGGCATAGTTTAAATGTGGCTAGTGATACATGTATTACATAAAGATGCAGTAGATGATATAGAGTACAGTATATACGTATACATATGAGAATATAATGTTTACATACCCTACATTATTTAAGTAGCATTGTTTAAAGTGGCTAGTGATATATTTTACATCAATTCCCATCAATTCCCATTATTAAAAGAGGCTGGAGTTGTGTCAGTGTGTTGGCAGCAGCCACTCAATGTTAGTGGTGGCTGTTTAACAGTCTGATGGCCTTGAGATAGAAGCTGTTTTTCAGTCTCTCGGTCCCAGCTTTGATGCACCTGTACTGACCTCGCCTTCTGGACGATAGCGGGGTGAACAGGCAGTGGCTCGGGTGGTTGTTGTCCTTGATGATCTTTATGGCCTTCCTGTGACATCAGGTGGTGTAGGTGTCCTGAAGGGCAGGTAGTTTGCCCCCGGTGATGCGTTGGGCAGACCTCACTATCCTCTGGAGAGCCTTATGGTTGTGGGCGGAGCAGTTGCCGTACCAGGCGGTGATACAGCCCGACAGGATGCTCTCGATTGTGCATCTGTAGAAGTTTGAGTGCTTTTGGTGACAAGACGAATTTCTTCAGCCTCCTGAGGTTGAAGAGGCGCTGCTGCGCCTTCTTCACGATGCTGTCTGTGTGGGTGGACCAATTCAGTTGTCTGTGATGTATACGCCGAGGAACTTAAAGCTTACTACCCTCTCCACTACTGTTCCATCGATGTTGATAGGGGGGGTGTTCCCTCTGCTGTTTCCTGAAGTCCACAATCATCTCCTTAGTTTTGTTGACGTTGAGTGTGAGGTCATTTTCCTGACACCACACTCCGAGGGCCCTCACCTCCTCCCTGTCGGCCGTCTCGTTGTTGGTAATCAAGCCTACCACTGTTGTGTCGTCCACAAACTTGACAATTGAGTTGGAGGCGTGCATGGCCACGCAGTCGTGGGTAAACAGGGAGTACAGGAGAGGGCTCAGAACGCACCCTTGTGGGGCCCCAGTGTTGAGGATCAGCGGGGTGGAGATGTTGTTGCCTACCCTCACCACCTGGGGGCGGCCCGTCAGGAAGTCCAGTACACAGTTGCACAGGGCGGGGTCGAGACCCAGGGTCTCGAGCTTGATGACGAGTTTGGAGGGTACTATGGTGTTAAATGCTGAGCTGTAGTCGATGAACAGCATTCTCACACAGATGGGTTAGGGCAGTGTGCAGTGTGGTTGAGATTGCATCGTCTGTGGACCTATTTGGGCGGTAAGCAAATTGGAGTGGGTCTAGGGTGTCAGGTAGGGTGAGGTGGAGGTGATATGGTCCTTGACTAGTCTCTCAAAGCACTTCATGATGACGGAAGTGAGTGCTACGGGGCGCGCTCACCGGCCAAGCACACGCAGTGTCGTGGATGCAAGGTCCGATCACTTCTGACACCAATGTAATGAAATAGCAGGGAGCAGGTCTCAAACCCTCGACCTGTGCTGCAAAAGCATGCTAAAGCGGCAAAGTTGATTTCTTTTTGACAATATGATCATACATTTTTTTTATATGTCACATTCTTTGATATATAAGGCCATATGTGACATTTAAAAAAAACTTTGTGTCATCTTCAGTCCAGCCAGAGAACAGGAAGTTACCAAATAACAGAACATGAAAATGTGTTTTCGGCAAGTTTCTATTTGCATATATGTTTATATACCCTGGGATTGCATAGAATGATTCTAATCCTTTTTATACTGTAGCCTACATGTTTTTGTGTTCTATGTTGTAATATGTCTTGCATGTACCATTCGTTACCACACACGAAGGTTCCTCCCAGGAATAAAAGTTATTTCAATGCAATTGAACATATAGCATCTAAACAATTACCCATTCCCATGAGTACTAATTTAATAGTAAAGCTAAATAATACACACTGGCTGGTAAGTCAATTATGACTGTTGCCTCATGTTTAAGTTATTGTTTATTTTTTATTTCACCTTTATTTAACCAGGTAGGCTAGTTGAGAACAAGTTCTCATTTGCAACTGCGACCTGGCCAAGATAAAGCATAGCAGTGTGAACAGACAACACAGAGTTACACATGGAGTAAACAATTAACAAGTCAATAACACAGTAGAAAAAAAGAGTCTATATACATTGTGTGCAAAAGGCATGAGGAGGTAGGTGAATAATTACAATTTTGCAGATTAACACTGGAGTGATATATGATCAGATGGTCATGTACAGGTGGTAATGACATTTGTTTATGATAATTATTAGGGGGAGGTCACTAGCTACAATGTATCTTCAACCAAGCCTAGTTTTTAGCTATTTAGCTGCTCTGCAGTTAGCTTGACTTGCTATAAACATTTTTTTTAAAGTAACTAAACAAAACATGTTTTATTATCACCTGAAACAATATATTTATCCTGTCTTGAATGAAAAGGTCATATTTTGCAATCTTCCTAAATAAATGTGATCTCTGATGAGACCGGTTCTCCTCCATCTTGCATTACAAACACTACAATTTTCCATTCAGCAGCAGGTTAAGACTCCATGAAGATGACCAACCGCATAATGAAATATGTCACAGGAGGATGGTGGCTCCTCAATTGGGAGAACGGACTCGTGGTAACGGCTGGAGCAGCATTAGTGGAATGGCATCAAATACATGGTATTCCAGCCATTATTATGAGCAGTCCTCCCCTCAGCAGCCTCCACTGATGTAAACAGGGCAGAATGAGTTTGAGACAGGTTGTGGCTAGGAGAGGGCAAGAACGAGATGTACAGTGCCTTCAGAAAGTACTCATATCCCTTGACTCATTTCACATTTTGTTGTGTTACAACCTGAATTTAAAAGTGATTAATTTGAGATGTGTCAGTGGTCTACACACACAACAATCCATAATGTCAAAGTGGAATTGTGTTTTTAGAAATTCTTACAAATTAATAAAAAATGAAAAGATAAAATGTCTTGAGTCAGTTAAGTATTCTCCCCCTTTTTTATGGAAAGCCTAAATAAGTTCAGGAGTAAAAATTAGCTTAACAAGTCACATGAGTTGCATGGACACACTATGTGCAATAATAGTGTTTAACATGATTTTTAAAACGACTACCCCATCTCTGTACCCCACGCATACAATTATCTGTAAGGTCCCAAAGTCGAGCAGTGAATTTCAAGCACAGATTCAGCCACATAGACCAGCAAGGTTTTCCAAGAAGGGCATGTATTTGTAGACGGGTAAAGAAAAATAGAATATCCCTTTGAGCATGGTGCAGTTATTATTTACACTTCGGATGGGGTATCAATTTACACAGTCACTGCAAAGATACAGGTGCCCTTCCTAACTCAGTTGTCAGAGAGGAAGGAAACCTCTCAGAGATTTCACCATGAGGCCAATGGTGATTTTAAAATAGTTAGAGTTTAATGGATATGGGAGATAACTGAGGATGGCTCAATAACATTGTAGTTACTCCACAATACTAACATACATTTAAATAAGAGTAAAAAGAAAAAAAGCCTGTTCAAAATAAAACATTTCAAAACATGCATCCTGTTTGCAATAAGGCAATAAAGTAATACTGCAAAACAAGTAAAGTAGTGGGTTCTTCCTTGCTGAGTAAAGTAAATTTTTGTCCTGAATACAAAGTGTTGTGTTTGGGGCAAATCCAGCACAACGCATCACTGAGTACCACTCTTCATATTTTCAAGCATGGTGGTGGCTGCATCATGTCATGGGTATGCTTGTAATCGGCAATACTAGGGAGATTTTTCTGGATAAAAAGAAACGAAACAGGCAAAATCCTAGAGGAAAACCTGTTTGTCTGCTTTCCAACAGACACTGGGAGACAAATTCACCTTTCAGCAGGACAATAACCTTAAACACAAGGCCAAATATACACAAAATTTGCTTACCAAGACAACATTGCTCCTGAGTAACTAGGCCTAGTTACAGTTTTGAATTAAATCGGCTTGAAAATCTATGAAAATGGCTGTCTAGCAATGATCAACAAACAACTTGAAGAATATTGTAAGGGAATAATGGGCATATTACACAATCCAGGTGTGCAAAGCTCTTAGAGACTTACCCAGAAAGACTCACAGCTGTATTCGCTGCCAAAGTTGATTCTAACATGTATTGATTTAGGGGGTTGAATACTTACCAAACTATATTAGTGTTTTATTTAGTATTTCTTTCATATCTCCATACAGAATCCCTTTATAACATTATAAATCTTTAGGTTTTCACCTTTACACTGCAGCAACAATCACAGCGCAGCAGCCCGAGAGGTACACATATATATTTCAATGGCTACTCCTGTCAGTGCTCACTACATGTAGATCGATGGGTGGTGGTGGACAGAACCCCTAGATCACGTTATAGATCTGAAAACTCAGCTCACACAGAACTGGTTGGGTTATCCATTCTTTCACACACTCCGTAATCCTCTTTCACACTGGAGCTAGTCCCCTGACAGCTATCATTCACTCTGTACAGTTCGCTTAACATCCCAATTTCAATCAATCATTCTACAATTCAAATTCCAATGAGTTTAACACCCAAATTTCAATCAATCAGCTTATTATCCGAATTTCAATCAGCGTAACAAGTCCTTTCCACACTGACACATCCATACACAACTTTCACATCCACTTAGTACTATTCCCAAACACACTCGGTAATCTCCCTTATTACCCCATGTTTATCTTCAACAATTATCGGTTGTTACCTTCTATGCACTATATGCATCTTCACTATACACATAAAAGAGCACAGAGTGCATCTTATGCTATTCTCTACCAGTGGCTGCAGACATAGGCATTTATAAGAGAAATGTCTACTAAAGACAGCTGTCAGTGGGGCATGGTACTGTTACTTGCCCTCGCTCTAGTCTTCTCTCTAAGACTAGCCTTCTTCTACGTCATATGCATCTTCAAAGGTTCCTCTATAGTCATCATAATCTCTACAGTATCCATGGTCCCTGAGAATCCATAGTCCCAATAGCATCCATGGTCCCTACAACATCTATAGTTCCTCAGCATCTACAGTCCCTAAGCATCCATAGTATCAATAGTTTATTTAGTCATAAATGCTATAATCTCTATAGGCACTCGTCTTGCCACTTCCCATACATGTAAATAACACCCGTATTCAAAAACACCTTGTGTTATTTTGTAGGCTAGTTGTACCCTCCTTCTACATCTTAAATATTTTGTTTAATTGGTTTTACACACACACACGTCAGACGGGAATTTCCCTCACGCTTCATAAAATGCGCCACCGGTTTTCCTCGCATACCCCCCACTGGAATTCTCCGCAGGCAGGATCAGTCACTTAATGCAACATTGACATATGTCAATCAGGAGCTCTGCCTGGGCAGTCCCAGCAGTTTTCATATATACGGCTATACATAGACAAGTTATATTTGCATGATTTAGCATGATGAATGAATCATTACAGTTTTGTTTCATTCATGTGACCGACCAATACTGGTTCATAGCATGTGACAGACCAATTCCTCACAAGGCTTCTTCTCTCTAAGCTGAGACCTTGAAATTGAGAGATCTTTCGTTCTCAAAACAAAGTCTGGGAGTACTGCCAAATTAAAATTGCAGCTACTGATGGTGAGAATTCGTTCAGTGAGCCACTTGCATGAACACAGAAATGGTTTTATAGAACAGCACATGAAGAGAACACAGAAATTAGTTATAAGAAAAGCACCACTTTGTAGTACTTTCTGAAGCACTGCACTGTATGATTGGCTTTTTAGCATTCATAGAAATTGTTATCAACTGTACCACAGGGATGGAATGTTAGTAGCAGAAAATAGAGTTTGTGGTGGCAGCTGAAGAGTGGGTGTACAAGATTTTACGTCAGAAGAGTTACAGGGTGTTTTGAGTGGTGGAGTCCCATCCTCCCAGGCCGTTGGCTTAAGGTAGGACCAGGCAGCATTGCAGTTCTTGACACAATCAAACCGGTGCACCTGGCACCTACTACCAAACCCTGGTCAAAGGCATTCAACTATTTTGTCTTGCCCATTCACCCTCTGCATGGCACACATACACAATCCATGTCTCAATTGTCTCAAGGCTTAAACATCATCCTTTAACCTGTCCCATCCCCTTCATCTACACTGACTGAAGTGGATATAACAGGTGATATCAATAAGGGATCATAGCTTTCACCTGGATTCATCTGGTCAGTAATGTTCCTCAAATTTTCACTGGTACTGAACAAATTTCAGGTCTGTTGAGCTCAAAGTTGAAAGTTGTGAAAATTCTGTGCAACATCCAGCACGCGTTTACTGTGAAAAAACTAACTTAAAGCAGTTTTAGTTAACAGTGGCCATGTAGGCTACTGTGGCTATTTGATCAAAATGTAGGCCAACCAGAGTGGCCTAACATCAAAAACAAAGGAGAAAATGCCTCCCCTAACAATTTAACATGGAAATAGCTGTTCTATCATTCAGCATACAGTAGCAGCCAATGTGTAGTGTTCAAAGTAGGTCTGCATTCCATGAGACTTTTGAAAATATGCAGGGCTTGACATTAACCTTTTTATCCGTCCTACAGACAAGGTGACTGAAAATATAGTTGTGTTGTTTGATGCCAGAAACCACTTTACAAAATAAAATGCATTATTGTTCCCACACCATTATTACAGAAAATCAGGCAAATTATGCTACCCTCTGCATGCTGGCTACTTAGCTTATGCAAGCCTGTCTCAAAATACAAGCTTTTTTCCTTACTTGATTTTCAAAGATGTCTAGAAATGTGTATGTTTTGTGCTCTTGTAGGAAGCAATCATTCCCCTATTGCTGACTACAAATTATCTATAACTGGGCTATTAACTCACTAACTAGCAAAGGATATGAACAAAATGTGCACACGTGGCTACATGCAGCTCTCGCTTTGATCTCAGAACAAGCGCATCGACAAATGAGCGCTCATGCTGTAAACACATATAGCATGGAAAAAGCAGGTGGTCCTAATGGTTTGTACACTTAGTGTATATAGCCAATTCAAAACATAACTAGCTATACTACAAATTATCTTGCTTTTACTACATGTACATAGACTTTTTCACACTGTACATAGACTTTTCTATTGTGGTATTGACTGTACATTTGTTTATCCCATGTGTAACTCTGTTGTTTTTGTCGCACTGCTTTGCTTTATCTTGGCCAGATCGCAGTTGTAAATGAGAACTTGTTCTCAACTGGCTTACTTGGTTAAATAAAGGTGAAGAAAAAAAAGAACAAATAAGTGAACTATTTAGTAATGTCGCCTTTGCACCGGTACTGTTGATAAATACATCTTACACTGTTATTGGAAAGCTGTGATTCCCCTCTATTAAACAGTAGACTAACCATGTAATTCTGACTGTTAAAAAATATTTTAAAAATAGTCAAATTGACAAATAACTTCCATAGATCTCCACTTTAACATTAATATTTTAGCCTTAAGGCTATAGATAAACATATCTTAATTAACTACCTTGCTTTGAAACAGCCTACCTTATCCATTTTTATCCCTGATTAATTGAATGAGGCAATATTTGTATAAAGACATAAAAGTATTTGGTTGTATGTTGCTATATTTTTATATCAAGGGTGGCCGAACATTCTCCAGGAGAGCTATTGGGTGTGCAGGCTTTTGTTCGAGCCATGCTCGAACACACCAAATTCCCACTGGGCACACACTTGAATTAACATTGTTTCAATTAAATTACATTGAACAGATGTCAATTCAATGTCTATTCCACGTCTTTGTCCAGTGGGATTGTAGACTACACATGCAGACTCGGGTGTGTTTCAGGGCTGGATCTTTTCATGTAATCCAACACATGTAAACACCTGGAGTTAGCTAAATGGCATTGGCACTTGGATTGGAACCGGTGCTATGGTCAGATGACATGAAAATAGACCTCTTTGGCCACACACACCAGTGGTGGGTTGTGTGTCAAAATAAGGATGCATAAGCAAATACCCATTGTAAAATATGGTGGTGGATCTTTGATATTATGGGGATATTTTGCTTCCACTAGTCCTGGAGCCCTTGTTAAGATCAATGGCATCTTGAACTTTACCCAGTACCAGGACATTTTAGCCAAACACCCGGTCGCCTCTGCCAGGAGGCTGAAATTGAAGCCGCATGTGGATCTTCCAGCAAGACAAGAACCCAAAACAAAAATCTAAATCCACAAAGAAATTGATAATTGACCACAAAAATCAACATTTTGCAATGGCCATCTACCTCTGGACGTGAACCCTATTGAAAACCGGTGGTTTGAATTGAAGAGTGCAGTCCATAAGCGCAGGCGACAGATAAAGATCTGGAAAGATTCTGTATGGAGGAATGGTCTAATATCCCTCCCAATGTGTTCTCCAGTCTTATAAAACATTTTAGTGTCATTATCCTCACAAGGTGAGGTATTGAAAGGTATAGAAAACAGTGGTGCCAATAATTGTGACTTTAAAAAAAAAGAAAATAAACATTACTTCCAAATATTTTTTTGCATACAACATATAGAGTGGGGCAAAAAAGTATTTAGTTGGCCACCAATTGTGTAAGTTCTCCCACTTAAAAAGATGAGAGGCCTGTAATTTATCATCATAGGTACACTTCAACTATGACAGACAAAAGGAGAAAAAAAAAATCCAGAAAATCATATTGTAGGATTTTTAATTAATTTGCAAATTATGGTGGAAAATAAGTATTTTGTCACCTACAAACAAGCAAGATTTCTGGCTCTCACAGACTTGTAACAACTTCTTTAAGAGGCTCCTCTGTCCTCCACTCGTTACCTGTATTAATGGCACCTGTTTGAACTTGTTATCAGTATAAAACCTCAATCACACTCCAAACTCCACTATGGCCAAGACCCAAAGAGCTGTCAAAGGACACCAGAAACAAAAATTGTAGACCTGCACCAGGCTGGGAAGACTGAATCGGCAATAGGTAAGCAGCTTGGTTTGAAGAAATCAACTGTGTGAGCAAGTATTAGGAAATGGAAGACATACAAGACCACTGATAATCTCCCTCGATCTGGGGCTCCACGCAAGATCTCACCCCTTGGGGTCAAAGTGATCACAAGAACGGTGAGCAAAAATCCCAGAACCACACAGGGGGACCTAGTGAATGACCTGCAGAGACCAAAGTAACAAAGCCTACCATCAGTAACACACTATGCCGCCAGGGACTCAAATCCTGCAGTGCCAGACGTGTCCCCCCGCTTAAGCCAGTACATGTCCAGGCCCGTCTGAAGTTTGCTAGAGAGCATTTGGATGATCCAGAAGAAGATTGGGAGAATGTCACATGGTCAGATGAAACCAAAATATAATTTTTTGGTAAAAACTCAACTCGTCGTGTTTGGAGGACAAAGAATGCTGAGTTGCATCCAAAGAATACCATACCTACTGTGAAGCATGGGGGTGGAAACATGCTTTGGGGCTGTTTTTCTGCAAAGGGACCAGGACGACTGATCCGTGTAAAGGAAAGAATGAATGGGGCCATGTATTGTGAGATTTTGAGTGGAAACCTCCTTCCATCAGCAAGGGCATTGAAGATGAAACGTGGCTGGGTCTTTCAGCATGACAATTATCCCAAACACACCGCCCGGGCAACGAAGGAGTGGCTTCGTAAGAAGCATTTCAAGGTCCTGGAGTAGCCTAGCCAGTCTCCAGATCTCAACCCCATAGAAATTATTTGGAGGGAGTTGAAAGTCTGTGTTGCCCAGCAACAGCCCCAAAACGTCACTGCTCTAGAGGAGATCTGCATGGAGGAATGGGCCAAAATACCAGCAACAGTGTGTGAAAACCTTGTGAAGACTTACAGAAAACGTTTGACCTCTGTCATTGCCAACAAAGGCTATATTAAGTATTGAGATAAACTTTTGTTATTGTCCAAATACTTATTTTCCACCATAATAAGTCATTTGCAAATGTATTCATTAAAAATCCTACAATGTGATTTTCTGGATTATTTTCTTCTCATTTCTGTCAAAGTTTAAATGTACCTATGATGAAAATTACAGGCCTCAACTTTTTAAGTGGGAGAAATTGCACAATTGGTGGCTGACTAAATACTTTTTTGCCCCACTGTACCTCTTGACATATTCCACTTTGTTGTTCCAGCCTGAATTCAAAATAGATTAAATATAATTTGTATTATTTTTTAATTGAAATTGACAAATATCTCATTTACAAAAGCATTCATGCCCGAGTCAGTCCATGTTAGAATCACCTTCGGCAGCCGGGTAAATCTAAGAGCTTGTTACACCTGGATTGTACAATATTTGCACAATATTATTTTCTAAATTCTTCAAGCTCTGTCAAGTTGGTTGTTGATCATTGCCACACAACCTTTTTCAAGTCTTGCCATGGATTTAAGGCGACTTAATTTAACTAGGCCACTCAGGAATATTCAATGTTGCCAATGTATAGTTGGCCTTAGTTTTTAGGTTACTGTGTTAATGAAATGTGAATTTGTCTACCAGTGTCTGTTGGAAAGCAGACTAAACCAGGTTTTCCCTAGGATTTTGCCTGTGCTTAGCTCTATTCCATGTCTTTTTATCCTAAAAAAAACTCCCTAGTCCTTGCCAATGACAAGTATACCCATAACATAACGCAGCCTCCCGCATGCTTGAAAGTTTGAAGAGTGGTACTCAGTGATGAGTTGCGTTGGATTTGCCCCAAACAGAACATATTCAGGACATAAATTAAATTTTGTTGACATTTTTTGTGGCAGTTTTACTTTAGTGCCTTATTGCAAACAGGATGCATGTTTTGCAATATTTTTTATTCTGTACAAGCTTCCTTTTCACTGTCATTTAGATTAATATTATGGAGTAACAACAATGTTGTTGATCCATCCTCAGTTTTTTCCTATCACAGCCATTAACTGTAACACAGCTATAAATACACAGGGGACAATGGGAGACACCTGAAGGGGAGTGGAGATAAGTGAACCAGATCAGGGTGTGACAGTACCCCTCCCCCTAGGGGCCCCACCTTGCATCCTACCCGGGCTCGCTCTGACTGGCCATTAGATGAAAACCAGAGGACAGGCTGGCCGACATCCCAATGGAGGGTGCAGAACATCTTCCAGAACCGGGAAAATAACTGAGGCCATGTCGACTGGAAGCTTATTGATCCGGAAGATGTGCTGCACCATGAGCTGGGCCGTCTCCTTGGCTGAAGATAACTTGGGAAGGGGAATGAAATGGGCGGCTTTGGAAAACCTATCCACCACCATAAGGATAGTGGTATTGCCATCTGACGGAGGGAGACCAGTGACGAAGTCCAGGGAGTGGTTGAAGGAGGCCAGCCGGAGCTTGCTGTGGAGTCTTATTCTGTGCACACACAGTGCAGGCGGCGACGAATGCAGAGACATCAGGAACCATGGTGGGCCACCAAAAACATGGATGGTCTCAGGTTCAGACGGTGTAGCAGCGGGGCTATACAGGCGTGAGCGCACCAGGTTTCACATTCTTGGGCAGTAGGAAACAGTAAAATTGAAACGAGTGAATAACAGGGCCCATTGAGCTTGTCTTGAGGCGTTTAGCGGTGCGGAGATATTTCAGGGTCTTATGGTCAGGCCACACTACAAATGGATATTCCACCCCCTCTAACCAGTGCCTCCACTCCTCCAACGCCATCTTGACCGTGACTAGTTCTCAATTTCCCACGCCATAGTTCCTCTCAGCGGGATTAAGACGATGGGAAAGGAAAGCGTAGGGATGCAGCTTTGGTCCTGGGACAGGACTTCCCCCACTGATGGGACAGGTCCGGATGGATTAAGATGGGAGCTGTAGTGAATCGATGCTTGAGGTCTGAGAATGCCTGGTCAGCTGCTGGAGAACACGTGACTGGGACCTTGGGAGAGGTGAATGCTGAGAGGGGGGAAGCCAGGGTGCTTCAACCCTGGATGAGGCGACGGTAGAAATTAGCAAGCGATGTTGCAGCTACACTCTGGATGTGGGTTGAGGCCAATCCACCATCGCGCTCACCTTGTCAGAAGCCATCTGAATATTTCCTGCAGTGATGACGTATCCTAGGAAGGAGATGGTGGAGCAATGGAACTCACATTACTCTTCTTTATCAAAAATCCGGTTCTCCAAGAGAAGCTGAAAAACCTGTTGGACTTTTTTGAAGGTTGTACTGATTATAATGAAAACGTCAAACTGTTTCACCGCAGAGAAAGCATTTTAGGTGTCCATGTCCTTCGACTGTTTGCTCGGCGCTTTATTCTAGTCCCATCTCTGCAAATATTTAGGCTGTTCTTTCTTTCGAGCTCTCCAGGTGAGAGAGGAATGAAACACATGCTCAGGATGAAACTCCCAATGAAGCAGCGCCAAAGATTTTATGTGGCAGCGCTTCCAGTCCGATAACGTGACCTGTCTGACACGGGAAGGAGTCGAGGGAAATGGATGGTGACAAAAACAACTCATCCGAGATTCTCGTGATTCCAGATGGGAAAAAAAAAAAAAAAAAAAAAATCACATCAAAAGTAATCTTTCAGTTTTAGTCTTCGTTTCTAGGTTCACCGCAAATGCATGCATCAGACCTACCTAAACTGAGAAAACTACAAAAGGAAATTATGAAGTAGCAAAATATTCAATATACCGAAATTAATTCATTATACATACACAATTAATGTACTTACATTAGTATAGACCATCAGACCAAAAACCACCGACGTGAATGTCGATTTCTGTTTAATGCACTTGTGATTACAGAAACAGGCAGTTTAGTGATTCCTTCATTCATCATAAAACAACAATAAACAGTATTATGAAGACCACACACAAAAATAAATCCCAATCGGAATTTAAAAAAGACACGGTAGAATACATGTGAACAGGTATAGAAAAAAGGAGTCAGCTCCTGTTCTTGACTAACTAGCTATGGAATGCACTCATGGCATAACAGATATCTGGGATGCTGTATGTGTATAAAGACAGAGGTCCTTGATTGAAACTGATATATATTAAAATACAGGAGCGGTTGACAGTGGATACAGTCTATACAATGCATGGAGCCTATACACTTCAAGGCCATGGCAGACTGACTCTGGTTCTGTTTCTACCATAGCAAAACAATATAATCATGCAACAGTTGACACGCATTGTGACAGTGAAAGAAAGAACAAGTTTCTGTGAATAAAGTGGTGATAAAAAAACGTGGCGTGGACCTAGGCTTTGACAAGTTCTAGTGGCTTCCTAAAAACACAGAGGCACTGATGTCGGTTCTATCAACAAAAATTTGATCCAACTAGGGACAGGAAACAATGCAGTAAATGTTCCATCAGTAAAAATGTCAGACTAACTTTATTTGTGGACACATGGGGAGTTCTCTGAAACACTTTCCAACATTTCACTCTGACAGGCTTATAAACTCTTACAAACACAATATTTCCTCTAATAGCAGTTAACAGTCATTGTAGAGCTTCAGATACATTTCATAAAATTAACAGTAAAACATTACATACACAAAATATTACTCTGTAAAATAATCAGGCTCTTGGCACAGGGACAAAGATTTGACAGGACACAATAGAATGAGAGGATCATGTGGTTTGATTGGTTGTATCCCAAATTACACCATATGCCAAGGGTCTTCAAACTTTTTTCCCAGCGACCCCCATCATATGTTAGCAAAAAATGATAGTGTATTATAAATGGCAAGGAGAGGTATAATAAAAAAATTGATCTGGGAGATATTAATTTGACCTCCCCAATTATAATTGGAAGAGGAAGTGTACACTAACATCGGAATTACTTTAATAGCTAGTAGGCCAACATGTCTGCAAAAAGTGACGTCCACGTCAAGAAAGCTTACCAGTAGCCATCGGCACTTTCCCGGTACATGGATATTCACAAAAACATTGGAATTACATACATACATACATACCATACGTATGTATATGTGTATGTATATATATATGTATGTTATTCCAATGTTTTTGTGAATATCCATGTACCGGGAAAGTGCCGATGGCTACTGGTAAGCTTTCTTGACGTGGACGTCACTTTTTGCAGACATGTTGGCCTACTAGCTATTAAGGTAATTCCGATGTTAGTGTACACTTCCTCTTCCAATTATAATTGGGGAGGTCAAATTAATATCTCCCAGATCAATTTTTTTATTTTAACTCTCCTTGCCATTTATAATAAACATTATCATTTTTTTTTTTAAATGAACAGCCCCTGCAGTGCCTGCATGCTGTGGACCCGTTTGAAGACCCCTGCCCTATATACCCCTCATAAGGCTCTGGCCAAAATAAACTATACAGGGAAGAAGGCACCATTTCAGATTTGCACAGAGGTCTACACTGAATAGAGTTCCATTGTCTGAATTCCACAACATCTTGTCCGATACAAACCTCATGGGAAACTGGTAGCACCTTTGGCTTGACCATAGACACACTTTATAACACATTAAGCAAATGTCCAGCACTTAAAACAAATAAACACATAGGCCTTTTAAGAGAACACTTCAAATGGAATGTGGCCCTAGAAAACCAAAAAACAGAATCCTTGAACTAAATGAACTGACCCTGCATTTTTGCCTGTGCTACAAACATTGAGTCTAGTGGGATGTCATATCCTAACTAGAAAGTTTACCCATTCCCAAGACATAGCAACTATGTATCATCTAGCAAGGCAGCTATCTGGAGAAACAGGTTTCCTGAACATCTCCAGGCGTTTCTACAAGGTTAGAAAAACGCAGTAGAAATTGGTAGCTGGGAGAAGGCAGTAACAGTCAAGTCAAAGGCAGATGTGACAGAAAGAGATCAGGTGGAGGTCCGGTGTTCTCACTTTGAGCTAGAAGACAGACCAGAGCCCATGGAACAGAGCCGGGTTGTGTTCAGTAAAATGGAAGACAACTTACAGGTACTACCTGAACTTCTGTTGGGAAATGCTTTGCAACGATGTGACCTACTGAACATGACCATTTAAAGTCTGAGTGAACAGGTCCAGAGTATTCTGTAGAGAAGAGTGGGTCCAAGTCTCACTGCAGAGGGCTGTCAAACACAGAGTCAGGCAGAACCGAGATCTTCAGTTTCTTTTCTGGCCAGCTGTATTCCTTCGGTAACTTGGTCTGGAAGGAGGAATCAAACAGGAGAAAAACATTTATTGATAGATACAGAACATAGAGTTAAAACATTCTGGAAACTTTGCCAGGTTTTTCCATTCCCTGTTTTTTTCTGGGAATCTTCCAAACAGGATTTCTGAAAAATCTAGAATTTTTGGGGGAATTTTGCAAATGTAATATTACAGGGTTATCTAGCTTCTTGAAAGGCCAAGGATCTGTTGGTAACCTCCTCATTCTGCCCCTGGAAACCTTCCTCTGAGCAAAGATCTGAATCACATACTGTGCATGCGTTTCTTTACGCCCACATTTTTGGCCACCTTCCCTTTACATTTGTAACCTTCAATCGTGAATGATAATTCTTCAAGTTTTACCAGTGAAATGTTCATGCAGCATCTGCATACCAACCATTTGATCTGAATCAGTCATGGGAATATGCATTTAGATCTTCTCAAGTTAGTTGGTATCATAAGTATGTCATCGATCTAAAACTAAATATTCCATAATGTCCAAGTGAAAAGAAAATTAGTTGTGGAATTAGTATTCATCCCATTTGTTTAGGCAAGCCTAAATTAGTTCAGGAGTAGATTGTGCCTTAAAAAAAAAATCACAAGACTTGCTCTGTGTGAAAAGAATAGCGGTTGACATAATTTTTGAATTACTACCCCTTCCATATGTAACATTCAGTAAGTATTCAGACCACTTATTCTAAAATGGATTGGAGTCCAGCGGTGGTAAATTCAATTGATGGGACAAGATTTGTAAAGGCACACACCGGTGGGATCTTGTATCGACAGTTGACAGTGTATGTCAGAGCAAAAACCAAGCCATGAGGTTGAAGGAATTGTCTGTAGAGCTCCGAGACAGGATTGTGTCCAGGCACAGATCTGGGGAAGGGTAAAAAAATGTTTCTGCAGCATTGAAGGTCCAAGAACACAGTGGCCTCCATCATTCTTATGTGCAGGAAGTTTGGAATCACCAAGACTCTTCCAAGAGCTGGCCGCTCGTCCAAACTGAGCAATCGGGGGAGAGGGGCCTTGGTCAGTGAGGTGACAAAGAATCCGATGGTCACTGACAGAGCTCTAGAGTTCCTCTGTGGAGATGGGCGAACCTTCCAGAAGGACAACAATCCCTGCAGCAATCCACCAATTTGGCCTTTATGGTAGAGTGGCCAGATGGAACCCACTCCTCAGGAATAAGCACATTACAGCACGCTTGGAGTTAGCCAAAAGGCACCAAAAGGACTCCCAGACCATGGAGAAACAAGATTCTCGGGTCTGATGAAACCAAGATTGAACTCTTTGGCCTGAATGCCAAGCGTCACATCTGGAGGAAACCTGGAACCATCCCTACAGTGAAGCACGATGGTGGCAGCATCATACAGTGGGGATGTTTTTCAGTGGCAGGAACTGGGAGACTTGTCAGGATGGAGGGAAAGATGAACGGAGCAAAGTACAGAGAGCTCCTTGATGAAAACCTAATCCAGAGAGCTCAGGACCTCAGACTGGGGCGAAGGTTCACCTTTCAGTAAGACAACGACCCTAAGTACACAGCCAAGACTATGCAGGAGTGGCTTCGGGACAAGTCTCTGAATGTCCTTGAGTGGCCCAGCCAGAGTCCAGACTTGCACCCGATTAACATCTATGGAGCTACATGAAAAGAGCTGTTCAGCGACATTCCCCATCCAATCTGACAGAGCTTGACAGGATCTTCAGAGAATGGGAGAAACTCCCCAAATACAGGTGTGACAAGCTTGTAGCATCATACCCAAGAAGACTTGAGGCTGTAATCACTGCCAAAAGGTGCTTCATCAAAACTGATTAAAGGGTCTGAATACTTAGGTACATGTGCTAAGTTATTTTTTAAATTAAAAAACTGTAAAAACCTGTTTTTGCTTTGTCATGAGGTAGTGTGTGTTGGGGGAAAAAAACAATTTAAAACATTTTAGAATAAGGCTGTAACGTTACGAAATGTGAAAAAAGTCCAGGGGTCTGAATACTTTCTGAATGCACTGCATGTAAGGTCCCTCAGTCAAGTATTGAATTTCAAGCACATATTCAACTATAAAGATCAGGGAGCTTTTCGAAAGCCTCAAAAGAAGGGCAGTGATTAGTAGATGGGGCGGCAGGTAGCCTAGTGGTTAGCGCGTAGGACTAGTAACCGAAATGTTCCAAGATCGAATCCCCGAGCTGACAAGGTGAAAAAAATCTGTCTTTCTGCCCCTGAACAAGGGGCAGACTGTTCCTAGGCCGTCATTGAAAATAAGAATTTTGTTCTTAACTGACTTGCCTGGTGAAATAAAAAATAAAAGACATTGAATATCTCTTTATGAATGTTCAAGTTAACAATTATGCTGAGGATGATGTATTTAACCACCTAGGCACATCAAAGATAGTTCAGAATGACTGAGCTGCAGGACAGGAAGGAAACTGTTCTGGGATGTCACCATGAGGCATTTGAACACCATATCTGCGATGGGAGCTAACGGATGGACCAACAACATTTTTGTGACTCAACCATTAATAAATTAAATGAAAGAGTGAAAATAACTCAAATATAAAGAACACAAATATTCCAAAACATGTATCCTGAAGAATTTTGAAAATAATTAGGCAAATATTGCACAATCCACATGTGCAAAGCTCTAACCCAAGAAGACTCACAGCTGTAATTGCTGTGTTTAATTAACATGTATTGACTCAAGGGGGTGAATCTAAATAAAGGTACACTATTTATACAAAAGTATATGGACACCCCTTCAAATTAGTGGATTCGACCATTTCAGCCACACCAGTTGCTGACCGGTGTATAAAAATACATTTTTAAAAATCAAGCACCCAGCCATGCAATCACCAGTCAAACATTGGCATAAGAATGGTCTTACTGAAGAGCTCAGTGACTTACATCAGCTGGAAAGCCTTCCCAGAAGATTGAAGGCTGTTACAGCAGGAGAGGAGGGACCAACTCCATATTAATGCCCATGATTTTGGAATGATATGTTCGACGAGCACATGTCCACATACTTTGTCATATAGTGAATATTTGTTTTTTTCATTAATCTTTAAGAAGTTGTTGTATTTTTCATCCACTTTGACACAGTACTTTGTGTAGATCGTTACCAAAAAAAAGAAGACTTAAATACATTTTAATCCTATCAATACCGTTGAAACTATACTGAAACAAAATATAAATAAAAAATGTATTGTTCCATGTGCTGAAATAAAAGATTGCAGAATTTTTTCATACTAAAAAAAAAAGCTTAATTCTCTTATTTTGTGCACAAATTTGTTTACATCTCTGTCAGTGAACATTCCTCCTTCAATCCAATCCATCTACTTGACAGGTGGCATATCAAGAAACGGATTAAACAGCAATGGAATTACACAGGTGCACATTTTGCTGGCCACAAAAGCACAAAAGTGTGCAGTTGGGCCACAAAAGTGTGCAGTTGGGCCACAAAAGTGTGCAGTTGGGCCACAAAAGTGTGCAGTTGGGCCACAAAAGTGTGCAGTTGGGCCACAAAAGTGTGCAGTTGGGCCACAAAAGTGTGCAGTTGGGTCTTTATTACATGAGCACCATTCTCCATTCATCACTGAAATTCACCAGAGTAGCCTGTTCTTTGGGTAGCCAATTGAGCAGAGCAGAGCAGAGATTGCGTAAAGTAGAGAATCCCACATGCGCAGGAGCTTTGAACCATTAGCTGTCGGGAAGACGGTTCCAGAGAACTCAGATTCACAGCCACATTCTATATATTACCCCTGTAAAGAACGGTAAAAGGTGTTTCCAATCACCTCCTCTCGAGTGTTGAGCTCCGATAGATCTCCAAGCATCTGTTCAACAAACTCCTCAGTCAGCAATATCTGAGGAGATATGGTAACATAAGAACATGCAGTAAGCACATGCAGCAAGTATGCACTTGAAACAGTTTGTGTGTACCAGGAGCCAGGGCGTGTGTACCTGTAGCCAGGGTCCATGTGCGGCATACGGGTGTTCCTCAGTAGCAAAGGCCCCCTCTACTCCGGTGGATACGAAGGTGATGGCTGTGTCTCCATTTATACTCTTATAGGTGAAGTGTCTACCATGGAGCAAACGACCCCTAAGCACAGAATACGACCAGTACAACAATCATTAAACATCACTGAATACATACTTTATGGAAAATGTCTGCTGGGTTGGAGAACCTGCTTCTTACCATCCGTCTCTCTCAGCTCCCCATCTATCCCCCTTTCACATACAAACGGATCTGTCAGATGACTTTTGTTTTGTTTTGTGAGTGAGTGAGTGAATGAATGAATGCATGTATGAAGACCCATAATAATCCCCAACTCTAGTGTGTGTGCGTACCTGAGACAGAGGGGCAGCAGTGTTCCTGACTCCTGGTTGAATTTCAGATGAACACTTTCCAGTTGTCTGGTACGAACTAGCTCGTGAGGAACGATGGCCGCTGAACTCTCACTCTCCAGACTGTCCTTACGACTCCTAGAGAAAGAGAGATTCAAATGACAACTTAGGTACAGGGGAAACCTCAAGTCCGGTGGTGGCCTGTATCTCCCTATAAAGTGTGTGAAAGAGTTTGCTATGGCTTGTAACAACCTTGCCCCTCATCTTTCTCTTACCTGTGATACAGCTGGCTCTGCAAATGGCCCATTGTCTATGGAGAAACCAGGGGAAGAATTGTACCACATACAATATCATACACCTATCATGTGTTCAATGTCCCAGTCCTACTTTGTATTCAGTGGGGTCTCATGGCTCTGTCTCTGGATGGGTTAAAGGGAGGGGTATGGGTGTATATGGCGAGTCTACTCTAGAGAACACTAAAAATAAGGGAGTGAAAGCTGTTGATGTGACATCACTGCTTGAGAGGAAAGAAAAAACATAAGAGTGCGTGTCTCAATGCTGACTCAGAATAAAAGTCTGGAGTGGGAAAGTGAGTAAAGAAAGCTTAACTGTGTGTGCATGTACTCACTGAGGCCTGTCATGTCCTTGTCTCTGTGAGTTGATAGGGGGTAGTGCTGCTTTAGTGTTGAACTCCAATCCTTTTCTCAGGGCTTCTCTGATCTGCTCTGTATCTGCAGGAGACAAACCATTGGGTTAGTTTTGGGACATACAATAACATTAGGACAAAACCAATCAGGACTTTACTTACCCTAATCTTGGTAGTGTTCAATAAGGCACAATGAAATATATATTTTTTTGCAACAGAAAACAAATAAGAGTGGTTCAAAATTGGACAAGTCCAGGTAGTATAGCCCTATTTCAATCTGTTTTCTTACATTTGGTGGCTATTGAACACAATGCATGTCAGATCTATGAGAGCCCATTAGAAGTGTCTTGTGCCTTCAGAAAGTAGTCATACCCCTTAACTTATTTCACATTTTGTTGTGTTCCAGCCTGATATCAACATTTATTTTACATATTTTTTTCCTTAGACCCAGAAGGACTAAGATACTTGAAAATCTGGATGGAAAAAAAATCTAATTTTCAAATTCTTCACGCTCTGTCAAGTTGGTTGTTGATCATTGCTAAAAAGCCATTTAAGTCTTGCCATAGATTTTCAGGCCGATTTAAGTTCAAAACTTTAACTAAGCCACTTACAAACATTCAATGTCGTCTTGGTAAGCAACTCCAGTGTATATAAGCCCTTGTGTTTCAGGTTATTGTCCTGCTGAAAGGAGAACTCGTCTCCCAGGGTCAGAAAGCAGACTGAACCAGGTTTTCCTTTAGGATTTTGTCTGTGCTTAACTCCATTCAGTTTCTTTTTTATCCTGAAAAACTCCCCAGGCCTTAACGATTACAAGCATAGCCATAACATGATGCAGCAAACAGTACGCTTGAAAATATGGAGAGTGGTACTCTGTAATGTGCTGTATTGATTTTTCCCAAACATTAGGAGTGTTAACAATTGATTTTATTCTTCAATAACACAAAATCCAAAGCAAATCAGAAAAATAGGTTTATTTGAGAAGGACAAATCAAGATGTTATGTTGGGAGGTAGATGTCCAGTCTCCCCTGTCTTTACAAATAATTGTATGTGTGGGATACAGAGTTGAGGTAGTCATTCAAAATTATTGAACGCAAAGTAAGTCCATGTAACTTATTATGTGACTTGTTAAGTGTTACTCCTAAACTTATTTAGGCTTGGCATAACAAAGGGGTTGAATGCTTATTGACTCAAGAAATTTCAGGTTTTAATTCATTTGTAAAAATGTCTAAACATAATTCCACTGACATTTTGGTTTATGTGACAACCTCAATTGAATCCATTTTAAATTCAGGCTGTAACAACAAAAAGTGGAAAAAGTCAAAGGGTGTGAATACTTTCTGAAGGCACTGTAGGTTAGGTGTGTGTGTGTCACCTTTTTCCGACAGTCTTCGTGGCTGAGATCCTATACAGATTGAGCGGCTGTCCTCTTCATCCTCGGGCGGTCGGCTGAGGTCATCCCACACACACTTGGCGCTCACGCCGCTCAGGTTGGAGCCCTCTGTCTCTATACCCTGGTCCACACGCTCCGGCTTAGGATGAGCACACACACGCAAACATTAACACTAGCCAACACACATTAACACGAGCAAAGACCCACACATTGTGGAGACTGAACCGGTAGGTGGAGCTGTTTGAATGAAAACAGTATAATTAATCAAAGCCTTACTTGTAAATGAGGGTCGATGTCAAAGATGGTCTCTCCTCTCCTCATGTCAGTTATCAACCAGGGCCCTCCAGCACTAAACACATACAGCACGGAGGGGAAAAGTTCATTGTTAACATGGTCTTGGTCACACTGGGATAAATTTCATGTGAAATAAGACGAGTAGAATGCAGTGGTGAAAAAAGTACCTAATTTTCATACTTGAGTAAAAGTAAAGATACATTAAAAGAAAATGACAAGTACAAGTCACCCAGTAAAATAAGTGAAAGTATTTGGATTTAAATGTACGATTTAAGTTATTTTTGCTTCTTTGCACCCCAGTACCCCAGTATCTCAACTTGTATACTCATCTTCTGCACATCCATCACTCCAGTGTTTAATTTTCTATATTGTAATTCTTTCACCACTATGGCCTATTTATTGCCTTACCTCCATTATCCTAACTCATTTGCACACACTGTATATAGACTTTTTCTACTGTATTATTGACTGTTTGTTCCATGTGTAACTCCGTTGTTTGTGTCGCACAGCTTTGCTTTATCTTGGCCAGGTCAGTTGTAAATGAGAAATTGTCGTCAACAACCTGGTTAAATAAAGGTGAAATAAAAAATATATATGAATACACACACACAGTTGAAGTCGGAAGTTCACACACTTAGGTTGGCGACATTAAAACTCGTTTTTCAACCACTCCACAAATTTCTTGTTAACAAACTATAGTTTAAGCAAGTCGTTTAGGACATCTTCTTTGTGCATGACACAAGTAATTTTTCCAACAATTGCTTACAGACAGATTATTTCACTTATAATTCACTGTATCACATATCCAGTAGGTCAGAAGTTTACATACATTAAGTTGACTGTGCCTTTAAACAGTTTGGAAAATTCCAGAAAATTATGTCATGGCTTTAGAAGCTTCTGAAATGCTAATTGACATCATTTGAGTCAATTGGAGGTGTACCTGTGGATATATTTCAAGGACTACCTTCAAAATCAGTGCCTCTTTGCTTGACATCATGGGAAAATCAAAAGAAATCAGCCAAGACCTCAGAAAAAATTGTAGACCTCCACAAGTCTGGTTCATCCTTGGGAGCAATTTCCAAACGCCTGAAGGTACCACGTTCATCTGTACAAACAATAGTACGCAAGTATAAACACCATGGTACCACGCAGCTGTCATACCGCTCAGGAAGGAGACGCGTTCTGTCTTCTAGAGATGGTGCGAAAAGTGCAAATAAATCCCAGAACAGCAGCAAAGGACCTTGTGAAGATGCTGGGGGAAACGGGTGAAAAAGTATCTATATCCACAGTAAAACGAGTCCTGTATCGACATAACATGAAAGCCCGCTCAGCAAGGAAGAAGCCACTGCTCCAAAACTGCCATAAAAAAAGCCAGACTACGGTTGGCAACTGCACATGGGGACAAAGATGGTACTTTTTACAGAAATGTCCTCTGGTCTGATGAAACAAAAATATAACTGTTTGGCCATAATGACCATCGTTGCGTTTGGAGGAAAAAGGGAGAAGCTTACAAGCCGAAGAACACCATCCCAACCGTTAAGCACGGGGGTGGCAGCATCATGTTGTGGGGGTGCTTTGCTGCAGGAGGGTCTGGTGCACTTCACAAAATAGATGGCAACATCAGGTAGGAAAATTATGTGGATATATTGAAGTAACATCTCAAGACATCAGTCAAGAAGTTAAAGCTTGGTCGCAAATGGGTCTTCTAAATGGACAATGACCCAAAGCATATGTCCAATGTGGCAGAATGGCTTAAGGACAACAAAGTCAAGGTATTGGCGAGGCCATCACAAAGCCCTGACCTCAATCCTATAGAAAATGTGTGGACAGACCTGAAAAAGCGTGTGCGAGCAAGGAGGCCGACAAACCTGACTCCGTTACACCAACTCTGTCAGGAGGAATGGGCCAAAATTCACTCAACTTATTGTGGGAAGCTTGTGGAAGGCTACCCGAAACATTTGGCCAAAGTTAAACATTTTAAAGGCAATGCAACCAAATACTAATTGAGTGTATGTAAACTTCTTACCCCCTGGGAATGGGATGAAAGAAATAAAAGCTGATAAATCATTCTCTAATATTATTCTGACATTTCACATTCGTAAAATAAAGCGGTGATCCTAACTGACCTAAGAGAGAATTTTTACGAGGAGTTTGAATGTATTTGGCTAAGGTGCATGTAAACTTCCGACTTCAACTGTGTGTGTGTGTGTGTGTGTGTTTACACACAAAATTGTGGATACCCCTTTAGTGGATTTGGCTATTTCAGCCACAACAGTTGCTGATAGGGTATACAATTGAGCACACAGCCATGCAATCTCCATAGACAAACATTGGACAAACTGAAGAACTCAGTGACTTTCAAAGTGGCACCGTCATAGGATGCCATCTTTCCAACAAGTCAGTTCGTCAAATATCTGCCCTGCTAGAGCTATCCCCGATCGTCTGTAAGTGCTGTTATTGTGAAGTAGAAATGTGTCGGAGCAACAACGGTTCAGCCGCGAAGTGGTTGACCATACAAACTCAGAATGGGACTGCCGAGAGCTGAAGAGTAAAAGTCTCACTACAGAGTTCAAAACTGCCTCTGGAAGCAACGTCAGCACAATAACTGTTTTTCAGAAGCTTCATGAAATTGGCTTCCATAGTCGAGCAGCCGCACACCAGCCTAAGATTACCATGCGCAATACCAAGCATCGGCTGGAGTGGTGTAAAGCTTGCCACCATTGGACTCTGAAGTAGTGGAAACACGTTCTTTGGAGTGATGAATAACACTTCACCATCTGGCAGTCCGACGGACGAATCTGGGTTTAGCGGTTCCCAGGAGAACGCTACCTGCCCAAATGCATAGTGCCAAAGGTAAAGTTTGGTGGAGGAGGAATAATGGTCTTTGGCTGTTTTTCATGGTTGTGACTACTTGACTGGCCTGCACAAAGCCCGTACCTCAACCCCATCGAACACCTTTGGGATGAATTGGAACACCGACTGCGAGCCAGGTCTAAATCGCCCAACATCAGTGCCCAGCCTCCCTAACGTTTGTGGCTGAATGGAAGCAAGTCCCCACAGCAATGTTCTAACATCTAGTGGAAAGCCTTCCCAGAAGAGTGGAGGCTGTTATAGCAGCAAAGGGGGGACCAACACCATGTTAATGCCCATGATTTTGGCATGCGATGTTAGACAAGCAGGTGTCCACATACTTTTGCTCATGTAGTACATCTCATATTTCAAACATGGACCTCAAACTCACACATATACCCCTCGGAGCAGCTCCAGCATTCCTTGGCCGTTCCACTGCTGGGCCGCCTGCAACTCTTCTGTACACACACCCACAATCTATATAGAGAGGAGAGGGAGTTACACACACAAAAAAAGTGGAGTAAGAAAGACAGTTACAGAACACGTACAGACTCAAAAGGAAGGAGTTGAGAAGGTAGGCCGGAGAGCCTGGGGCAAGATTAGCTCACCTGCAGGAAGTTGACCAGGCCGAAGGGGGTGTGGACCGGAGTCATCTGGGGGTCTTCAGTGAGCAGCATGTGTTGGATACGAGACTCACTGTTGTCCAGGGGACTGTGCCACGATATGTGGTCTCCACTGCAAAACGTGTTTTCTACAGGACAGAGAAGAGACATGGAGGTAAGACTACTCAGTGACATACTGGAAAATAGTAGGGCCGGGATAATACCAGTACTGAAATACTCATTTGTTTTGTTCCTTTGCCATGATACTAAGTGCATTTAACTTAAAAAATATTGCGATACTGATATCGTCCCAGCCCAAGAAAATACATACATTTTTTCGCCACTAGTCTAACAGCAAATGAGAAAGTCAAGGCGAAGGAGAAAGGAAATGTGTGTATGTGAGAGAAATTGAGAAGGGAGTGAGAAATTGAAGCGAAAGAGGCCATGAGGGGGAGACAGCGATTAAGAGGAATCCATCTGCTTGGGAGGCAACAGGGACGTAGTCCAGCTATACTGGAAAAGAGAGGGGAGAGGAAAAGGACTGTTGTTATGCTTCCCTTCGAGGTCTGAAGATTGTTGTACTGCAAAAAACGGTCTGAAAGGTCTGCTGGCTCCCCACAGGCAAGATTGATTGGATGTTACAAAACGCAGATATTTACTTTACATTGTAATTTCAGAAAATGTCCATAATATATCTGTCACTAAAAGTGGAATGATAGTGTTTCACAGTATTACACTAGTGTTGTGATTGATGATCTTACAATTAAAATATCACAGCCAATCGGTTTTATTTGATTGTCACGTTCCCTCACTATATCAGCTATGTGAATCGATTTTTGCAGCTTATCATATGGCATGCATAGCCAATGCAGCCATAGGCCAACAGTATAATGGCATTACTGGTCTTATGGGCATCGGTCATCTGAAGGAGAATAGCTAAACTCATTGTTTACATGTTGAGCTATATGTTCTCAATTTAAAAAGATACCAGTACAGAACGTATGAGGCAAACCATGCCAGATTTTGTACATGCCTTTTAGGTACGGACATAAAAATGTTTCATTCAAATCCAACCCTTTTAATTTAGGTACAGTATGAAAATAAGGAGATGACAATTAGGCTACATGAGATAAGCATTACAGGTAACATTTTATGAAGTTAAGTTAATTTAATTCATTTTAGCAATGTTACTAGCAAAATGATTGCAGTTGTTCCCATAGAAAGAGCAACCATGTGCCATCTTTGTATTTTAATTTAATTTTACTAGGTAAGTCAGTTAAGAACAAATTCTTATTTTCAATGACGGCCTATGAACAGTGGAACACTGCCTGTTCAGGGGCAGAACGACAGATTTGTACCTTGTCAGCTCGGGGATTCGAACTTGCAACCTTTCGGTTACTAGTCCAACGCTCTAACCACTAGGCTACCCTGCCGTATCACTGATCCTGGATAAGCTAGAGACTGGGCTAACACCGCTAACCTTTTAGGTCACTAGTTTTGTTGGCTTTATAATCAGAGAAATTGAACTAGCTAGTAGATAGCTAGTTATAGGCTCTAGTTGTTTTTTTTTCAAACTCTGATTTACTCGAGGCATACAACGCAGCATAGGGATAACCTATAGGCCTTGTTTTAATTTCTATATTTTTTTATGTATTCATTCGGGTTCACAGTATCATTACGGCCCCAGCAGATGGGGGTAGAATAACCTAGAGAGAATGGGCTCCCCCTCCCTCTGTTTCCCTGACCGGTTTTTTAGCAAAAACATCACTGATGTAGGGTTACACGAGGTTAAATACTGACATGCTCCAAAATGTCCATGCAGAGGCAGGGGAGCATTCTGAGCGGTGAAGTAACAAAGCGGCTGGAAATGCATAATGTCAGAGTGCCTGCATTGTAATTGTTAGACAAACAAGTCCCTTTCTCCTCACCTTACTCTGCCTACCATATCCCCGCCACACTAGACACACAGAGCCTGGGTCCTTACCTGATTGGAAGACATAGCGGGCCAGGCCCTGCATGAGTTCAGCCGGCCAAGTAGGAGGGGCTGTTTCTCCCACCTCTCTCTTCAGCCTGAACGTCAGCTCAAAGCCAAAGCCACTGGGGCCTTCCTGGCCTGTAAACCTGACAATACACATACAGAATTCCCATTCAAGCAGTCTCTCACATCCGGTTTGTGTGTGTTAATTAGCCAAACCCTGGGCCCTCCTAATTTGACAGCAAGTCAACACCATAAACCCAGATTATCCTATCCTTTAGTTACTTTTCGTTACCCAATCCACCCATTCAGTAACACTGCAAAATTATGGCAAACATGCATTAAGAATGGCAGCTGTTTAAAGGGGAGAAAACGGGGAGATTGCTGGGAATTGTGGGGGAGCAGAGCTAGCAAGTCTACTCAAGAACAATACTAGGGGGTGAAAACTGTTGTGAAATAACCTTCAGAGGAACAAGAAAAACAAGTGTGGAAGCATCTCAATGCTGATTCTGCAGAATGACACAAAGGAGTGAAAGTGAACAGCTGCACACACCATGTGTCAGTGTGTTAGTAACCTGGGCAACTTGGTCCACCAGAGCTCTAACCTGAAGTACTACTTACTCATGTACTCTGTTGTCTCCATACAGGTCACTGAGTCCGAAGCTGATGTAGTGCCAGTGTTCCTGTACGTCTTGTGCTGCACAGCCCATGTTACGGTACATACTGATGTAGTCCAATGGATCAGGACCTCCCAACCTGTAGATACACACTACTGTTAAAAGTGCAACACCTGCCAAATGCGGGTAGATTTTGGAATTGGTGGGTAAGATGTCTATTTCAACAGCCACGTTGGTGGGTGGTCAGGTCACAATGCGAGCAACATGTGAATAAAAAGTATGATCACATTTAGTTAAATAAATGCAGCAATACCTGTTTTCAAAGTATTTATACCCTTTTGTTGCATAGCTGGTAAATTGAATCGCACAAAGTCAAAGAACTACGAATCCTAAATAGACTATGGGGGCTGTGCACATGTAACGAGCAGAGTGAAAGATTCATTTTTAGAAGCACAGGCATAAAAGTTGGTCTAATATACTTGAAACAAAGTCTACTGAAGTCAGTTTGTCCTTGTGTTTCTTGGCTATTTACATTGTTTTGTTAACAAGTTAGGTTGTTTATGTTTGAGTTAACTGCTAGGGAAGACAAGACAAGACACCTCAAAGGCACAAACATGACTCCAGTCGCTCTACCAAAGTAACGTCCCACCCATAAAAGGGACAGGTGAATTTGTCTCATCTGTGATATATTTTTGGTTAAAAGACTCAGGTCACAAAAAAATGAAATTAAATAATATACCACATTATCTTCTTAGTAGTAATACATTTGTTTTAGAAACATTACAAAGCATGCGCATCCGTTGGTGTAATTTTATCGCCCCCCAAAATATTTTGGCTGGTTAAACAATCTGGAGTAGCTGGTAGATTTTTAAAATCATAACCCAAAATAAGGTGTTTTACACTTGTTTGTAGACTGTTTTGTTTACAAACTCTGTAGGCTTTAGCTTTAAAATAATATGCTTAGCTATACCTATCATGTTGGTCTCACGGACTATCAATCCTTGAGGGAGTTCGATTAACCTGCACCGCAGTGTACCGGGCTAGGCACGTGATGTGAAAGGGCAAAAGCCGCAAGAGTGGGATGCCTATTCACACACAATTTGACTTAAATACACATTTTGTTGTGTTATAGCCTGAATTCAAAATGTATTCAATATTTGTTTTACATCTCACCCATCTACACACAATACCCCATAATATCATCAAAACATGTTCTTAGAAAAAAGTTCAAATTCATAAATCTACTAATTATTCACACCGCTTTGCAATGCCACTCCAAATTGAGTCCACCTGTGACCAATTCAATTGTTTAGAAAAACACAGGTCTATATAAAAAAGTTCCACAGTTGACAGTGTGTATCAAAACAGAAACTAAACCTTGAAGTTCAAGGAAGTCTGTAGATCTCAGAGAATTGTGAAGAAGCATATATACCTGGGGAAGGGTATAAAACAAGATTATTGAATGTTTCCAAGAGCAGTGGCCTCAATCATTGGTAAAAGGAATAAAATATAGAACTACCCGGACTCTGCCTGGAGCTGGACGTCCAACCAAACTGAGCAACCGGGCAAGAAGGACATTGGTCAGGGACGTGACCAAATAACCCTTGACAGAACTAGAGTTCCTTGGCTGATATGGGAGAGCCTGCCAGAAGGTCTCTACAGCACTTCAATCTGTGCTTTATGGGAGAGTGGCCAGATGGAAGCCACTCCTGAGAAGAAAATAAAAATACATGACAGCACACCTGGAGTTTGCAAAAAGGCATGGGAATAGACTTGTGTGAAAGAGCCATCTTCTACTGGAGACATTTCAAAAATACTGGTAGACTTGGGGATTTGGGTCAGGGACAGTGCTATTCACAAACAATATAATCAGATGCCTGTATTACACAGAACGTGCAAGCCTGGGAAAATGAAAAGTAGGGCTAATAATGCTTAAATAAATCGACTGCTGGTATTTACTGTAGGCTGCACGTTTTTACATTGTATTACATTTCTAGCAAGACTATCAAAGCGATCGACTCACTAATGGATGAAGATGCGCTCAGCAAAGCCCATCAAAATTGCTACAGAAAAAAGAAGATCAAGCAAGCCAAGTCCCAAGCATCCCCACAAACTCCATGTCATGGGTGCACCTCAGCCACGCTCAAGGTTCTAAACGATATCATAACCGCCATCGATAAGACAGGACTGTGCAACAGTCTTCATCATCCTGGCCAAGGCTTTCAACTCTGTCAATCACCGCATTCTTATCAGACTCAACAGCATTGGTGTCCCAAATGACGGCCTCACCTGGTTCACCAACTACTTCTCAGATAGAGTTCAGTGTGCCTACTTAAATAAAGGTAAAAAAATAAAAATACCAGTGGAAGTACACCAAACTTTTTTGATATACTCAGAGGACCATTAGCATGTTTCAACCACTCCTATATAAATGGTAGATTATCAGACATGCAACAAGAAGGTCTGATATCATTATTACTGAAACAGGACTCAAGTGGTATATACAAAGATCCAGTCCACAAAAAAAATTGGAGGCTTCTTACACTTCAGTGTTGATGCAAAAATCCTAGCTAAATGCTTGGCACATAGAATTGAAAAAGTATTTTCAGATATTATTCATCCTAATAAGACAAGTTTTTTACATGGACAATACATTAGAGATAATATAAGACAGGTACTGGAAACAATAGAATACCGGGGACACCAGGCCTGGTTCTCATAGCTGATTTAGAAAAGGCATTTGATAAAGTACGACTGGAGTTTATATATAAATACCTAGAATTTTTACATTTTGGGGAATCTCTAATAAAATGGGTTAAAGTTATGTATAGTAACCCTAGGTGTAAAATAGTAAAGTGTCTACATAACAGAAAGTTTTAAACTGTCCAGAGTAAAACAAGGTCTTTTTGGTCTTCCTGTGACATCAGGTGCTGTAGGTGTCCTGGAGGGCAGGTAGTTTGCCCCACCCGGTGATGCGTTGTGCAGACCTCACTACCCTCAGGAGAGCCTTGCGGTTGTGGGCGGAGCAGTTGCCGTACCAGGCGGTGATACAGCCCGACAGGACGCACTCAATTGTGCATCTGGAAAAGTTTGAGTGCGCTTTTGGTGACAAGCCAAATTTCTTCAGCATCCTGAGGTTGAAGAGGTGCTGTTGCGCACTCTTCACCACGCTGTCTGTGGGTGGACCATTTCAGTTTGTCCATGATGTGTACACCGAGGAATTTAAAAGTTTCCACCTTCTCCACTACTGTCCCGTCGATGTGGATAGGGGGGGGTGGCTCCCTCCGCTGTTTCCTGAAGTCCACGATAATCTCCTTTGTTTTGTTGACGTTATTTTCCTGACACCACACTCGGGGGCCCTCACCCCCTCCCTGTTGGCCGTCTCGTATTTGTTGGTAAACAAGCCTACCACTGTAGTGTCGTCTGCAAACTTGATTGAGTTGGAGACGTGCATGGCCATGCAGTCATGGGTGAACAGGGAGTACAGGACAGGGTTGAGAACGCACCCTTGTGGGGCCCCAGGGTTGAGGATCAGTGGGGTGGAAATGTTTCCTATCCTCACCACCTGGGGGCGGCCTGTCAGAAAGTCCAGGACCCAGTTGCACAGGGCGGGGTCGAGACCCAGGGCCTAATGACGAGTTTGGAGGGTACTATATGGTGTTAAATGCTGAGCTGTAATCGATCAACAGAATTCATACATGGGCAGTCATCTTGTCCAGATGGGTTAGGGCAGTGTGATTGCGTCGTCTGTGGACCTATTGGGGTGGTAAGCAAATTGGAGTGGGTCTAGGGTGTCAGGTAGGGTAGAGGTGATATGATCCTTGACTAGTCTCTCAAAGCACTTCATGACGGAAGTGAGTTCTATGGAGCAATAGCCGTTTAGCTCAGTAAGCTTAGCTTTCATGGGAACAGGAACAATGGTGGCCCTCTTGAAGCATGTGGGGACAGCAGACTGGGATAGGGAGAGATTGAATATGTCCGTAAACACACGCCAGCTGGTCTGCGCTATGAGAACATGGCTTGGGACGCCGTCTGGGCCAGCAGCTTTGCGAGGGTTAACACGATTAAATGTTGTACTCACGTTGGCCGTGGTGAAGGAGAGCCCGCAGGTTTTGGTAGCGGGCCGTGTCAGTGGCACTATTGTCCTCAAAGCAAGCAAAGAAGTTCTTTAGTTTGTCTGGGAGCCAGACATTGTTGTCCGTGACGGTGATGGATTTCTTTTTGTAATCCGTGATTGACTGTAGACCCTAGCACATACAGTTGAAGTTGGAAGTTTACATACACTAAGTTGACTGTGCCTTTAAACAGCTTGGAAAATGACAGAAAATGATTTCATGGCTTTTAATAGGCTAATTGACATAATTTGAGTCAATTGGAGGTGTACCTGTGGATGTATTTCAAGGCCTACCTTCAAACTCAGTGCTTCCTTGCTTGATATCATGGGAAAATAAATCAGCTAAGTCCTCAGGAAAAAAATATTGTAGACCTCCAAAAGTTTGGTTCATCCTTGGGAGCAATGTCCAAAAAAAAGCCTGAAGGCACCACGTTCATCTGTACAAACAATAGTACGCAAGTAAAAACACCACCACGCAGCAGTTATACCGCTCAGGGAGGAGACGTGTTCTGTCTCCTAAAGATGAATGTACTTTGGTGTGAAAAGTGCAAATCAATCCCAGAACAGCAAAGGACCTTGTGAAGATGCTGGAGTAAACGGGTACAAAAATATATACATCCACAGGAAAACGAGTCCTATAAATCGACATAACCTGAAAGGCCGCTCAGCAAGGAAGAAGCCAAAAAGCCAGACAACGGTTTACGTACTTTTTGGAGAAATGTCCTCTGGTCTGATGAAACAAAAAAAAAGAGCAGTTTGGCCATAATGACCATCGTTATGTTTGGAGGGAAAAGGGGAGGCTTGCAAGCTGACGAACACCATCCCAACCATGTGTTGTGGAGGTGCTTTGCTGCAGGAAGGACTGGTGCACTTCACAAAATAGATGGCATCATGAGGATGGAAAATGTTGTTGATATGTTGAAGCAACATCTAAAGACATCAGTCAGGAAGTTAAAGCTTGGTCGCAAATGGGTCTTCCAAATGGACAATGACCCCAAGCATACTTCCAAAGTTGTGACAGAATGGCTTAAGGAAAACAAGTCAAGGTATTGGAGTGGCCATCACAAAGCCCTGACCTCAATCCTATAGAAAATGTGTGGGAAGCTTGTGGAAGGCTAAACAAAACATTTTACCCAAGTTAAACCATTTAAAGGCAATGCTACCAAATATTAATTGAGTGCATGTAAACTTCTGATCCACTGAGAATGTGATGAAATAAACACTACTATTGTTCTGACATTTCATATTCTTAAAATAAAGTGGTGATCCTAACTGACCTAATACAGGGAATTTAGTAGGATTAAGTGTCAGGAATTGTGAAAAACTGAATTTAAATGAATTTGGCTAAGGTGCATGTAAACTTCCAACTGCATGTCTCGTGTCTGAGCCGTTGAATTGCGACTCCACTTTTTCACTATACTGACGCTTAGCTTGTTTGATTTCCTTGCGGAGGGAATAGCTACACTGTCTGTATTTGGTCATGCTTCTGGTAGCCTTGCCATGATTAAAAGCAGTGGTTCTTTCTTTCCTTTGCTGCCATCAATCCACAGTTTCTGGTTGGGGAAGATTTTAATAGTCACCGTGGGTACAACATCACCGATGCACTTGCTAATAAACTCGCACACCGAATCAGCGTATACATCAATGTTGTTGTCGGAGGCTATCTGGAACATATCCCAGTCCACGTGATCGAAGCAATCTTGAAGCGTGGAATCCGATAGGTCTGTTCATGGCTGGTCTGACCAGAGCACAGACGTTTCCTTTTTTAGTTTCTGTCTGAAGGCTGGGAGCAACAAAATGGAGTCGTGGTCAGATTTGCCCGAAAGGAGGGCGAGGGAGGGCTTTGTATGCATCGCGGAAGTTAGAGTAGCAATGATCCAGAATTTTGACAGCCCGGGGTCACGCATTCGATATGCTGATAACAAAACTCCCTAAATTTTTTCAGAATAGCCTTGATAAAATCCCCAGCTACAATAAATGCAGCCTCAGGATATATGGTTTCCAGTTTACATAGAATCCAATGAAGTTCTTTCAGGGCCGTCGAGGTGTCTGCTTGGGGGGGGATATACACGGCTGTGATTATAATCGAAGAGAATTCTCTTGGTAGATAATGCGGTCAGCATTTGATAGTAAGGAATTCTAGGTCAAGTGATCAAAAGGACTTGAGTTCCTGTATGTTATGATCACACCACGACTCATTAATCATAAGGCTTCATACATCCCGCCCTTCTTACCAGAGAGATGTTGGTTTCTGTCGGTGCGATGCGTGAAGAAACCGGGTGGCTGTACCGACTCTGATAACATATCTCGAGTGAGCCATGTTTCCGTGAAACCGAGAATGTTACAATCTCTGATGTCTCTCTGGAAGGTTTCCCTTGCTCGAATTTCATCTACCTTGTTGTCAAGAGACTGTACATTTGCGAGTAGTATACTCGGGAGAGGTGAGCCCGTCTACGGAGCCTGACCAGAATCCCTCCACGGCCTCAGAGGTTTTAGATACTTTTGCTAACCTCTCTGGATTAAAACCAAATTGTGATAAGTGTACTATATTACGTATTGGATCGCTAAAAAAAATGCTAATTTTACATTACCGTGTAGTTTACCGATAAAATGGTCTGACGTGGGATGTGGATATACTCGGTATACAAATCCCAAAAGAAATACATTCTCAAGCCAATACATTTTTAGAGAAAGTTATCAAAAATAGACAAGATCTTGCTACCATGGAAAAGAAAATACCTATCTATTTGTGGAAAAATCACCCCAATTAACTCTTTAGTCATATCACAGTTTGCTTATGGTTTTGCCTACACCTAGTGAACTGCTTTTCAAATTATATAAACAATTGTTTTATTTGGAATGGCAAGCCAGACACAATTAAAAGGGCCTATTTATCTAACGAATACGAATTTGGAGGGCAGAAATGAAATATTAAAGCATTAGACATCTCACTCAAAGGCATCAGTCATACAAAATGTATCCTTAAATCCAAACTGGTTCTCTAGTAAATTTGTAGGTAAATTTGTAGGAATGTCTCATCCCACATTGAAGAATTACATTTTTTCCTTCATTCAGATTACAACTGCTCCCTTTCAGTTGTTTGAAAAGGAAATAAACTCCAAAAGATCATTATTTTTTAAAACAAGTCGTAGAAAGTTGGTTGTAATTTCAGTTTAATCCACCTGAAAAAGACAGAACAAATAGTGGCTAAACTATAATAAACTATTTGATACCTAAGCATTTTAACGAAATGCTTAAAAAATGTATAATTTTAGTGAACGATATCATAAATAAGACTGGTGGAGTTGTCACATCACACATGCAGCTAACACCAGACATATGGAAATGTCTGCTCTACCCAAAATTACAACCAACTAATTGCAGCATTACCACACAAATGGAAGAGGCAAGTGGAAGGGGAAAAAAGTAAGGAACTTGTCTGTCGGCCCTGCATTAACTTCTTGGTGACAGGGGGCAGTATATTCACATCCGGATGAAATGCATGCCCAAATTCAACTGCCTGCTACTCATCCCCAGAAGATAAGATATGCATATTATTAGTAGATTTGGATAGAAAACACTGAAGTGGAGGTCGACCGATTAATCGGAATGGCCATTTTTGGGCACCGATTTTGCCGTTTTTTTTTTTTTTTACACCTTTATTTAATCCTTATTTAACTAGGCAAGTCAGTTAAGAACACATTCTTATTTTCAATGACGGCCTAGGAACGAGGCAGAACGACAGATTTTTACCTTGTCAGCTCGGGGGATTCTAACTTGCAACCTTAAAGTTAACTAGACCAACGCTCTAACCACCTGCCTCACAAGGAGCCCGCCTGTATTGCGAATGCAGTAAGCCAAGGTAAGTTGCTAGCTAGCATTAAACTTATCTTGTAAAAAACAATCAATCAACGACTGTCGTTGCACCAATGTGTACTTAACCATAAACATCAATGCCTTTCTTAAAATCAATACACAAGTATATATTTTTAAACCTGCATATTTAGCTTAAATAAATCCAGGTTAGCAGGCAATATTAACCTGGTGAAATTGTGTCACTTCTCTGGCGTTCATTGTCAGGGTATATACAACAGTTTGGGCCACCTGGCTCTTTGTGAACTAATTTGGCAGAATTTTACGTAATTATGACATAACATTGAAGGTTGTGCAATGTAACAGCAATATTTAGACTTATGGTTGCCATCCGTTAGATAAAATACGGAACGGTTCCATATTTCACTAAAAGAATAAACATTTTGTTTTCGAAATGATAGTTTCCGGATTCGACCATATTAATGACCTAAGGCTCGTATTTCTGTGTGTTGATATGTTATAATTAAGTCTATGATTTGTTATATCAGTCTGACTGAGTGATGGTAGGCACCAGCAGGCTCGTAAGCATTCATTCAAACAGCACTTTCGTGCATTTTGCCAGCAGCTCTTATGTTTGACTTCAAGCCTATCAACTCCCAGGATTAGGCTGGTGTAACCGATGTGAAATGGCTAGCTAGTTAGCAGGGTGAGTGCTAATAGCATTTCAAACGTCACTCGCTCTAAGACTTGAGAGTAGTTGTTCCCCTTGCTCTGCATGGGTAACGCTGCTTCGAGGGTGGCTGTTGTTGACGTGTTCCTGGTTCGAGCCCATGTAGGAGCGAGGGATGGAAGCTATACTGTTACACTGGCAATACTAAAGTGCCTATAAGAACATCCAATAGTCAAAGGTATATGAAATACAAATGGTATAGAGAGGAATAGTCCTATAATTCCTACAAACTACAATAACTACAACCTGGGAATATGGAAGACTCATGTTAAAAGGAACTATCAGCTTTCATATTTTCTCATGTTCTGAGCAAGGAACGTAAACATTAGCTTTTTTACATGACACATATTGCACTTTTACTTTCTTCTCCAACACTTTGTTTTTGCATTATTTAAACCAAGTTGAACAGGCTAAAATAGATGTTATTGATGTATTATATTAAGTTAAAATAAGTGTTCATTCAGTATTGTTGTAATTGTCATTATTACAAATTTAAAAAATATTTTTTTTATCTACCGATTAATCGATATCATTTCTTTTTGGTCCTCCATTAATCGTTATCGGCGTTGATAAAATCATAATCGGCCGACCTCTAGTTTGAGATGATGCATTTCTGAAAATAATGCACCAATTTCAAATGAGGTTTTTGGACATAAAGATGAACTTTATCGAACAAAACACACATTTATTGTCTAACATGGAGTCCTGGGAGTGCCATCCGGTGAACATCAAAGGTTAGTGATTAATTTTAACGCTATTTCTGTCTTTTGTGACACGTCTCCTTCTTTGGAAAATGTCTCTGGTTTTCCGTGGTTAGGCGCTGACCTAACATAAATCGAAAGGTGTGCTTTCGCAGTAAAGCCTTTTTGAAAATCAGACACTGTGGCTGGATTAACAAGAAGTTTCTTTAAAATGGTGTATAATACTTTGTTTGAGGAATTTTAATTCTGAGATTTCTGTTGTTTTGAATTTGGAGCCCTGCAATTGTTGGCGAGGTGGGACGCTACCGTCCCACATATCCCAGAGAAGTTAAACAGGTCAACACTCACAAGGACGCAGGGCCAAACGGATTACCAGGACGTGTACTCCGAGCATGTGCTGACCAACTGGCAAGTGTCTTCACTAACATTTTCAACCTCTCCCTGACTGAGTCTGTAATACCAACATGTTTCAAGCAGACCACCATAGTCCCTGTGCCCAACAACACATAGGGAACCTGCCTAAATGACTGCCGCCCCGTAGCACTCACGTCTGTAGCCATGAAGTGCTTTGAAAGGCTGGTCATGACTCACATCAACACCATTATCCGAGAGACCCTAGACCCCCCTCAGGAGACTGAAAATTTATGGCATGGGTCCTCAGATCATCAAAAGGTTCTACAACTGCACCATCGAGAGCTGGTTGAGTCACTGCCTGGTGTGGCAACTGCTCAGCTTTCGACCACAAGGCACTACAGAGGCTAGTGCGTACGGCCCAGTACATCCCCGTGGCCAAGCTTCCTGCCATCCTGGACCTCTATACCAAGCGTTGTCAGAGGAAGGCCCTAAAAATTGTCAAAAAAAGACTCCAGCCACCCATGTCATAGACTGTTGTCTCTGCTACTGCAAGTGGTACCGGAACACCAAGTCTAGGTCCAAAAGACTTCACAGCTTCTACCCCAAGCCATAAAACTCATTTACAGCTAATCAAATGGCTATACAACCTATTTGCATTTCTCCTCTCTTTTACACTGCTGCTATTCTTGGTCTATTGTGTGTGCAGTCACTAACTCCACCTACATGTACATAAACTCAGCAAAAAAAGAAACGTCACATTACTGTCAACTGCGTTTATTTTAAGCAAACTTAACCTGTGTAGATATGTATGAACATAAGATTCAACAACAGACAAACTGAACAAGTTCCACAGACATGTGACTAACAGAAATGGAATAATAATATCCCCCCCTCGGGGGGGGGGGGGGGTCAAAAGTAACGGTCAGTATACGGTGTGGCCACCAGCTGCATTAAGTAGTGCAGTGAATCTCCTTCTCATGGACTGCACCAGATTTGACAGTTCTTGCTGTGAGATGTTACCCCACTCTTCCACCAAGGCACCTGCAGGTTCCCGGACATTTCTGGGGAGGGGGGGTGGCCCAAGCCCTCACCCTCCGATCCAACAGGTCCCAGACGTGCTCAACGGGATTGAGATCCGGGCTCGTCGCTGGCCATGGCAGAACACTGACATTCCTGTCTTGCAGGAAATCACGCACAGAACGAGCAGTATGGCTTGTGGCATTGTCATGCTGGAGGGTCATGTCAGGATGGCCCTGCAGGAAGGGTACCACATAAGGGAGGATGTCTTTCCTGTAACGCACAGCGTTGACATTGCCTGCAATAACAACAAGCTCAGTCCGATGATGTTGTGGCAAACCGCCCCAGACCATGACAGACCCTCCACCTCCAAAATCGATCCAGCTCCAGAGTACAGGCTTCAGTGTAACGCTCATTCCTTCGACAATAAACGCAAATCCGACCATTACCCCCGGTGAGACAAAACTGCGACTTGTCGGTGAAGAGCACTTTTTTGCCAGTCCTGTCTGGTCCAGCGGCGGTGGGTTTGTGCCCATAGGCGACATTGTTGCCGGTGATGTCCAGTGAGGACCTGCCTTACAACAGGCCTACAAGCCCTCAGTCCAGCCTCTCTCAGCCTATTGTGGACAGTCTGAGCACTGATGGAGGGATAGTGTGTCCCTTGTGTAACTCAGTTGTTACCATCCTGTACCTGTCCCGCAGGTGTGATGTTCGGATGTACCGATCCTGTGCAGGTGCTGCTACACGTGGTCTGCCACTACGAGGATGTTCAGCTGTCTGACCTGTCTCCCTGTAGAGCTGTCTTAGGTGTCTCACTATACGGACATAGCAATTTACTGCCCTGGTCACATCTTCAGTCCTCATGCCTCCTTGCAGCATGCCTAAGGCACGTTCACTCAGATGAGCAGGGACGTTGGGCATCTTTCTTGGTGTTTTTCAGAGTCAGTAGAAAGGCCTCTTTTGTGTCCTAAGTTTTCATAACTGTAACCTTAATTGCAGACATCCTTCCACAGGTGCATGTTCATTAATTGTTTATGGTTCATTTTACAAGCATTGGAAACAGTGTTTAAACCCTTTACAATGAAGATCTGTGAAGTTAATTGGATTTTTACTAATTATCTTTTAAAGACAGTGTCATCTCTTTTTTTGCTGTGTTTATTACCAAGCATAACCGGTGTCCCCGGACATTGTACCGGTACCCCGTATATATATAGCCTCGCTAGTGTTATTTTACTGCTACTCTTTAATTAATTAATTTTATTTTTTAATTATCCATTTTTTACTTAACACGTATTTTTCTTTAAATTACATTGTGTTGCGTTGGTGAAGGGCTTGTAAGCAAGCATTTCACTCAGGTCTGCACCTGTTGTATTTGGCGCATGTGACCAAAACAATTTAATTTGTTACTTTCTCTTACGTTGTCATAAAAAATATGTTTTTGTTTGTCTTTGATGTTACTTAACTCAATGTCTTATTTGATTCAATACAAAGTCGCCACTCAACTCAATCGTAAATCGTTGAGTTTTAGGCTACTAGCTAACTTAACGAGTTAACTTTCTCGCCGTATCCTGTTACCTTGGAAGGTTGTTATCTAGCTAAATTAACTTTGTGAACCAGCTAGGTTATGTATCCAGAAGAAGACGTTATCTACTCACCAGTATTTTACAATGGCTGTAACTTGTAAGGGGTTGGCCTGGTCGGGGTAGAGGCGCCTGCATTCCCCGTAGATTGCCTGCAGACCCGGGGGGAAGAGTGACGCCAGGGCGGGGGCTGCTGGTCCGCTGGTAGGCCGCACTTCGTCCATCCCCTACTGCTTCAGAAAGCTGGGAATAACTCCAAGGGCGACACAAATTACTTCCTCCAGGAAGATATGGGAGAATCCCTCGGCTTACTGTTGGTTGATAGAACAACCGTAACTGTATTTTGAATTGTTGATATTGTTTAGAAGCTAAAGTAAACTGTCGCCCCACGATTGTTATCCCCACTGCTCCCACCTATGAAAACGTCATTGGTTTAGGCTGTAGAAAGGAACAGAGGAGCTGGTCAAGTTCGTTTTGCATGTCCCGGTGCCCCGTTTGCAGGGAGTTTACATCACTTTAGATCATTCAATTGGTCTTATTAAGTGAGACATCCACTCACCCGGGGTTACGGGACATGCGCCACTAATTGAGTGAAGTTAACTCAATCCAATCAAAGTGCCATTCTTGGGTAGGCGGTTCCAAATACAGAGATGTGGTTGGCTGAACAATTGTTAATCATTACCCGAGACCCTTTCGCAAGAACATGAACAACTTTTCCTCAAGTTTTTGATCACATTACAATTGATCATAATGTGTGTTTATTTTGGAGGGTGAAAGGTTCTGAATGTTGCAGTTATTTTCGCACCTAAAAAATACATGTTCAATACCAGATATCATATTTATTTCCAATGCAAAGTTATTTACCGTTATTTTACAAAGCAACGACCTGACGAAAAGAGTTACAGGGGGGACGAGAGGAGATAAAGCTGGAGATGATTTGGTTCCCGTGATGGTATGAGCATAGACAATAATGGGGGCCTGTTCAGCCCACCTTTTCCTATAGTCCCATTATCAGCCCCTTTGTCTTGCTCACATTGAGTGAGAGGCTGTTGTCATCAGGCCAGGTAGTCCTGAGGCATGGTTCCAGGGCTCAGGTCCTCTGGGAGGGAGATGGAGAGTGAGAAAGAGAATGACAGGGGGCATACTTAAATTCACACCGGACACTGGATAAGACAGGAGAAGTACTCCAGATATAACAGACTGAACCTAGCCCTCTGACACTATTGCAGCATAAATACTGGAGGCTGAGATACGAGGGGTGGGGAGACACTGTAGCCCCGTCTAATGATACCCCCGGACAGGGCCTATGATGTAGTAGGAGCACACATTTTTCACTGTAACACCACGTTTGACCTGGTCAATTTTTATGTTTCACCCCTTGTTTTCCGTCATGTAGCGTTTCAAGAGGCACCTGTCCTTCCCCTGACCTTCCTCATTCACACCACCCGGCACATGGAAAACCACAAACAGTTCTTTCACACCATCCTTTCACTCCTTCCCCAACTATCAACAGCAATCTTCTGCACAGACCGTAAGGAAGCTATTGAGGGAGCAATTCAGTTGTCAATTGCTGGAACCACATCTCGAACAATGTGAAGCACAAGATGGGGTCAGAGGGTTCCCAAGCTGTGGCCAATTACCAGCAGGCCATCAAAAAGCTCTTGGCCTCAAATCAAGGAGTGACTACGAATGCACACTGGAGCCCTGATCTCGAGGTTTATTTCCATCAGTCGCTGTCCGACGCCATGGACAAGAGCACACAATATGTGCTAAACAGCTTGGGCATCCAGTCAGACGGAATTACCAACAACTGCTCAGAGAGCTTCAATGCTGTCCTCAAGGTAAAGGTTGGATGGAAGAAACTAATTTATCTACTCTTCCAGCTCCAAACCAATGCTCTGAGGGAAGTGCTGAGGGGCTACTGTAACCTAGGGAATTGTGTGTGTGTCCTGTCAGGTGTCAGGTGTGTCTGAGCAGTGGACTACTTCCTAGCAGAGTAGGACATCTCAACTCTAAACTCTTCCTCTCTGAGGTCACCAAGAAAGAGAAGAACCTATGCAAGACATAGGGGTAAGAGAGAGAAGCTAGAGTTTGAGAGCATTTCATACGTATTCATTTTGTACTCAGTGGTGTGTTTAGAACTAAATGTTTTTCCCTGTGTCTCTTCGCTCCCCCACTCAGTTCCATTCAGTGCTCCCTCCCTTCTCCTTCAGACAGTCCTCTTCCTCTGCAGCACCAACAGCTCCGGCCGCCGCTCTACACCAGAGAAGCGTAAACACTCCTCAGCCTTCCCTGAGACCACCACTGGGACCCCCAGCAAACAGCCTTACCTAGGCCAGGGTAACAGCCTTACCTAGGCCACCCACCATGAACCATCCTCCTTCAATGAGCGTCTCTCCTCTCAGGCCTCTAACCCCAGCCTGCTGCCCTGTAACTCATCACAACACCTGGTGGGTCTGGGGGCTAGTTCCAGTGGACCTCCATCCACCCCCTCCCACCAGAACCTATTGTACCCCTCTTACTACTCCGGTGGAAGGCCCTCTCAGCAGAATGTCCTGGGTACAGTGCCTTGCGAAAGTATTCGGCCCCCTTGAACTTTGCGACCTTTTGCCACATTTCAGGCTTCAAACATAAAGATATAAAACTGTATTTTTTTGTGAAGAATCAACAATAAGTGGGACACAATCATGAAGTGGAACGACATTTATTGGATATTTCAAACATTTTTAACAAATCAAAAACGGAAATATTGGGCGTGCAAAATTATTCAGCCCCCTTAAGTTAATACTTTGTAGCTCCACCTTTTGCTGCAATTAGAGCTGTAAGTCGCTTGGGGTATGTCTATCGGTTTTGCACATCGAGAGACTGACATTTTTTCCCATTCCTCCTTGCAAAACAGCTCGAGCTCAGTGAGGTTGAATGGAGAGCATTTGTGAACAGCAGTTTTCAGTTCTTTCCACAGATTCTCGATTGGATTCAGGTCTGGACTTTGACTTGGCCATTCTAACACCTGGATATGTTTATTTTTGAACCATTCCATTGTAGATTTTGCTTTATGTTTTGGATCATTGTCTTGTTGGAAGACAAATCTCCGGCCCAGTCTCAGGTCTTTTGCAGACTCCATCAGGATTTCTTCCAGAATGGTCCTGTATTTGGCTCCATCCATCTTCCCATCAATTTTAACCATCTTCCCTGTCCCTGCTGAAGAAAAGTAGGCCCAAACCATGATGCTGCCACCACCATGTTTGACAGTGGGGATGTGTGGTCAGGGTGATGAGCTGTGTTGCTTTTACGCCAAACATAACGCTTTGCATTGTTGCCAAAAAGTTCAATTTTGGTTTCATCTGACCAGAGCACCTTCTTCCACATGTTTGGTGTGTCTCCCAGGTGGCTTGTGGCAAACTTTAAACGACACTTTTTATGGATATCTTTAAGAAATGGCTTTCTTCTTGCCACTCTTCCATAAAGGCCAAATTTGTGCAATATACGACTGATTGTTGTCCTATGGACAGAGTCTCCCACCTCAGCTGTAGATCTCTACAGTTCATCCAGAGTGATCATGGGCCTCTTGGCTGCATCTCTGATCAGTCTTCTCCTTGTATGAGCTGAAAGTTTAGAGGGACGGCCAGGTCTTGGTAGATTTGCAGTGGTCTGATACTCCTTCCATTTCAATATTATCGCTTGCACAGTGCTCCTTGGGATGTTTAAAGCTTGGGAAACCTTTTTGTATCCAAATCCGGCTTTAAACCTCTTCACAACAGTATCTCGGACCTGCCTGGTGTGTTCCTTGGTCTTCATGATGCTCTCTGTGCTTTTAACGGACCTCTGAGACTATCACAGTGCAGGTGCATTTATACGGAGACTTGATTACACACAGGTGGATTGTATTTATCATCATTAGTCATTTAGGTCAACATTGGATCATTCAGAGATCCTCACTGAACTTCTGGAGAGAGTTTGCTGCACTGAAAGTAAAGGGGTTGAATAATTTTGCACACCCAATTTTTCAGTTTTTGATTTGTTAAAAAAGTTTGAAATATCCAATAAATGTCGTTCCACTTCATGATTGTGTCCCACTTGTTGTTGATTCTTCACAAAAAATACAGTTTTATATCTTTATGTTTGAAGCCTGAAATGTGGCAAAAGTTTGCAAAGTTCAAGGGGGCCGAATACTTTCACAAGGCACTGTATGTGAGCCATTTTGGAAATTTAGCCAGCAAAAAAATATAATAGATTTCAATATATTTAAAAGCTATTTGAAATACATGAAGATACATTTGGAGAGTGAGAAAGAGAATGACAGAGGGCATACTTAAATTCACACAGGACACTGGATAAGACAGGAGAAATACTCCAGATATAACAGACTGACCCTAGCCCTCTGACACTATTGCAGCATAAATACTGGAGGCTGATACGAGGGGTGGGGAGACACTGGTCAAATAACTCAAGCATAGATTGGTAACTTTTTTTCTAATTTGGCACACAGAAACTACTGGCCAATCTTAACTTGGTCAAAAATGATGGCACCAATGGGCCTATAGGTGGCACTGTTGTAAGCAATCTCACTTAAAACCTCATATCCGCTGCCCCGTTTGACCAAGAGACTTAAAACTGTGCATGTCAGTGTCTTTCCTCATGCTGAACAAATTTGCCTCAATGACCCATCTTTCCTCATGCAGAACAATGGCTCATGACTCAATGACCCATAAGGTCTGTCAGAATAGATTATCCTCCATCTTGGACATTTTGGAAAACCTTTGAAAAATGTATTCTCATGAACCATAGGTCCCAATTACACCAAATTCAGTATGGCCATGGTAAATCTCTTAACTTAGTTGAGGAAATGGTTAAGAGATGGCTGAGTTATTGATACTTCATAAAACCAGATTTTACATGTCCATTTAAATCCTTTGTAAATCCACTTCAATTTATCATAGCAGGCACATGCACCAATAGGGGTCTACCTTCACATAGCACATGCCCCTTTGCCTTTCCAGTCTCCAAAGTGCCCTTTTCGGTGGTGGTATAACTTTTTTGTTATTGTTGTTCTGAACTCACTGTACGCAAGTCATCAATAAATTCTCATTATGCTTCAGAACCTAACAAAATTGAACATCTTGATTGTTGACCAATGACCAGTCATTAGCATTGGCACGCATTTCCAGATCAGTGATGTGAAATAACTTATTTCCTACAGTTTGGCCTGGCAAACATAGTAGGCATAATCCATATAAAATTGCCACACCCTGATCTGTTTCACCCATCTTTGTGCTTGTCTCCACCCCACTCCAGGTGTCATCCTCCTTCCCCATTATCCCCAGTGCATTTATACCTGTGTTCTCTGTTTGTTTGTTGCTAGTTCGTCTTGTCAAGCCTACCAGCGTGCTCCGTTTTTTAAGCTCGTTTGATTTATGTAGTGCTCTCGTTTTTGGAACTATAATAAAAGTGCACCTGTTCATTATACTCTGCTCTCCTGCACCCGACTTCGCCTCAAACACCATTGACAGAATTACACACCTCTAATGGAGTCAGCAGGTGCAGGTACCCCGGTTAGAGGAGTCGAGAAGCGCGTCCAGGAACATTCGTCCATGTTACATCCTCTTGGTGCCATGATTGATCGCGTTGTCCAGACCATGGACCGTTGTCAAAGATAGGAAGCCTCGACCAGTACAACCGGGATTTTCTCCACCCATTCCATCAGGAGAGAATTCCGGTGGAATGCGTCTCTCCCATCCCAGGGAGTATGATGGAACGGCAGCACAGTGCCAGGGATTCTTGTTACAACTGGACCTCTACCTGGCCACTGTGCACAAAGCTCCCTCGAGAGGGGAGAGAGTGGCCACCCTTGTCTCCTGCCTCACAGGAAGAGCGCTGGAGTGGCAAACGCCACTCTTCCACTAACCTCTCCCCCTTTCAGTGCGTATTGGGGTACCAGCCGGTTCTGGCACTGTGTCATCAGGGTCAGACCGAGACTCCTGCGGTGGACAACTGGTTTAGGTGCGTGGAGAAGATATGGGAGGCTGCCTGTGTCCTTCTCCAGCGAGCCGCGCGTCGCCAGAAGGCCTGTGCGAACCGTCACCGCAGTGAGACTCCGGTGTTCGCACCGGGGGACCGGGTCTGGCTCTCGACCCGTAACCTGCCCCTCTGCCTGCCTCGCCGGAAGCTGGGTCCGCAGTTTGTGGGGTCATTTAAGGTCCTGAGGAGGGTGAACGAGGTGTTACAGATTACAGCTTCCCTCTGATTATCGTCTTAACCCCTCGTTCCATGTGTCTCTCCTCAGGCCAGTGCTGGCTGGTCCTCTCCAGGAATCTGAGGTGCGGGAGGTCCCTCCACTCCCTTTGGACATCGAGGGGGCCCCGGCATACATCGTTCATTCCATCCTGGATTCGAGGCGTCGGGCCTTCAGTACCTTGTGAAGTGGGAGGGGTACAGGCCGGAGGAGAGGTGCTGGGTTCCGGTTGCAGATGTTTAGGATCTTGAACTGCTGCGGGAGTTTCAAAGTGTGCCTGTTCATTATACTCTGCTCTCCTGCACCTGAATTTGCCTCCAATACACCATTGACAATCCGAATGTGGGGAATGAAGAGAAATATGGGAAATGTATGTACAAATGTTTGATCTTGAACAGAACTTACAACATCAATCAACATGCCTCAATCAAAAATGTACAGCCAGAAGTACAGAAAAGAGTGGGAGTCTGTACCTAAACAAATGTCAAATCCTATTTTTTGCCGAGATGGCCAGTCAATTTGAGTAACGTTATTGTGTATTCTACGTAATGACGTATTCTATGTAATGAAAACTGGGCATATTTCCAGTTCGGCGGTCAATATATAATTAAAAATATCCAATGTTACTTTCTATGAAATAAAAAAGGGGGACAATTCCGGTTTCATGTATCTAGTCTAACAGGCACACTGTGATAGAGAAAACAACTATGTTACAGAAACACTACAGACAAGACAGAACTGGCCGATCTGAATAGCCATTCAGTGGTCCTGGTAGAATAAGAGCAGAAGAGAACATGAGCAAAATTGAAAAAACAGACAATAGTATATGTGAAACACTTAACAACATAATAAAGAAATAAGATGCTGGTGAGATTGGTAACTACATAATATACTTATACCAACCTAATCTGTATATTTCTCAGAAGAATGTATTTTCTTCAGAATTGCTCTGCCTTTGGCCAGCTTCTCCATGAACTCCTGGCAGGAGAGGTTAGAGTTTGTCTTCACAATAAGCATGGCCTTGATGGTAGGAACAGTGAACCTATTTCTTGCTGCTGTCCATAGATCATTCATTTGGGAGAACACTCTCTCGACTGGTGCATTACTTCCAGGTAAGCACATGACAACAGACGCTAATCTAGCCAGGTTAGTGTGTGGGATGTCATTCTATTTGAAGTGGGTAACCACCGTGCTCCATCTCTGACTAAGCGGTGTCTCAGATGTTTTCCATTCTTCAAGGGATTCCCCCTTTAGGAACTCTTGCAGGCCATTAACCTCGTCAAACAATGCATCCTCATTGATGTTCACATTGGGGCATTTTTCCTGCAGTGTGCCTGCTGCCTTCTGGATGTCTTCACGAAGAGGTTGCCTTTTTAAAAAGAGAACATGTAAATCTTTTAGATTATCTGTGTGCTTTCCCCATGCTTGCACGTAGTTCACAGCCATAGTGAAGAATGCTTGGGATGTTTTGAGAAAGCTCTCTTTAGACATGGCTCCATTTTCCTCTAGCTCTCTCAGAAGTCCTCTGACCAAAACTGGAATGAAGTTGTCATCACGTCTTGCAGTCAATTTTGCCTCAACGTTTCTCAGAATTGCAACAGAATCCACAGCACAGTGGTCCTGGCCTCCAAGCATCGTGTCACTGAATACAGTAAAGTTTCCATGGACAAAGGCCAGCTAAAGTTCAGTCAGTGGATCTTCGAACATTGTTCGCAGGACAACAGGGCATTTGTCATCAGAAATAAAAAAGGATTTCAATGGCACATACATTTTCAGCACTCTATCTAGAGCAGGGAGCATGGACATCCAGCGAACATTGCTGTGTCCTAAAATATTATGGTACTCCTGGCCAACAAACTCACAAAAGCCCTTCAGTCTTTCTACTCTGACGGTGAAAATATGAACATATTCAAATATGCTAGGTAGGAGCAAGCCCATGTAATGCTTTGTATGTTAGCAGTAAAACCTTGTAATCAGCCTTTGCCTTAACAGGAAGCCAGTGTAGAGAGGCTAGCACTGGAGTAATATGATCAAATTTTGGGGTTCTCGTCAAGATTCTAGCAGCCGTGTTTAGCACTAACTGAAGTTTATTCAGTGCTTTATCCAGGTAGCTGGAATGTAGAGCACTGCAGTAGTCTAACCTAGAAGTGACAACAGCATGGATACATTTTTCTGCATCATTTTTGGACAGAAAGTTTCTGATTTTTGCAATGTTACGTAGATGGAACAAAGCTGTCCTTGAAATAGTCTTGATATGTTTGTCAAAAGAGAGACCAGGGTCCAGAGTAACGCCAAGGTCCTTCACAGTTTTATTTGAGACGACTGTACAACCATCAAGATTCATTGTCAGATTCAACAGAAGATCTCTTTATTTCTTGGAACCTAGAATAAGTATCTCTGTTTTGTCCAAGTTTAAAAGTAGAACATTTGCCGCAATCCACTTCCTTATGTCTGAAACACAGGCTTCCAGGGAGGGCAATTTTGGGGCTTCACCATGCTTCATCGAAATTAACAGCTATGTGTCATCCACATAGCAGTGAAAGCTAACATTATGTTTCCGAATGACATCACCAAGAGGTAAAATATATAGTGAAAACAATAGAGTGGTCCTAAAACGGAGCCTTGAGGAACACCGGAATTTACAATTGATTTGTCAGAGGACAAACCATCCACAGAGACAAACTGATATCTTTCCGACACATAAGATCTAAACCAGGCCAGAACTTGTCCATGTAGACCAATTTGGGTTTCCAATCTCTCCAAAAGAATGTGGTGATCGAAAGTATCAAAAGCAGCAATAAGGTCTAGGAGCACGAGGACAGATGCAGAGCCTCGGTCTGAAGCCATTAAAAGGTCATTTACCACCAAGGTTTGGCTTCTTCAAGAGAGGCTTTATTACTGCCACTTTTAGTGAGTTTGTTACACATCGGTGAATAGAGAACCATTTATAATGTTCAACATAGGAGGGCCAAGCACAGGAAGCAGCTCTTTCAGTAGTTTAATTGGAATAGGGTACAGTATGCAGCTTGAAGGTTTAGAAGAGGCCATGATTATTTTCATCAATGTGTCAAGAGATATAGTACAAAAAACTTGAGTGTCTCCCTTGATCCTAGGTCCTGGCAGAGTTGTGCAGACTCGGGACAACTGAGCTTTGGAGGAATACGCACATTTAAAGAGGAGTCCGTAATTTGCTTTCTAATATTCATGATCTTATCCTCAAAGAAGTTAATGAATTTATCACTTCTAAAGTGAAAGTCATCTTCTCTTGGGGAATGCTGCTTTTGAGTTAGATTTTGCAACAGTATCAAACATAAAACTGAGTTTGAAAAATAGGATGATCGAGCAGCAGTGAGGGATCTTCGATACTGCACGGTACTGTCTTTCCAAGCTAGTCAGAAGACTTCCAGTTTGGTGTAGCGCCATTTCCGTTCCAATTTTCTGGAAGCTTGCTTCAGAACTCGGGTATTTTCTGTATACCAGGGAGGTAGTTTCTTATGACAATTTGTTTTTGTTTTTAGGGAAGCGACTGCACCTAGGGTATTGTGCAAGGTTAAATTGAGTTCCTCAGTTAGGTGGTTAACTGATTTTTGTACTTGACGTCCTTGGGTAGGCGGAGGGATTCTGGAAGGGCATCTAGGAATCTTTGGTTTGTCCGAGAATTTATTGCACAACTTTTTATGATCCTTGGTTGGGGTCTGAGCAGATTATTTGTTGCGATTGCAAACATAATAAAATGATGGTCCGATAGTCGAGGATTATGAGGAAAAACATTAAGATCCACAACATTTATTCCACGGGACAAAACTAGGTCCAGAGTAATTTTTTTTTAAATTTTACCTTTACTTAACCAGGCAAGTCAGTTAAGAACAAATTCTTAGCTCATCACTCTCCCTGGGAGGGGGCCAGAGACAATTACTCGATGCCGACATCTTTCTAGCTGATTTACACGCTGAAGCTAAGTTGCACTTGGTGACCTCTGACTGTTTCATCCTAACATCGTTGGTGCCGACGTGGATAACAATATCCCTAAACTCTCTATACTCGCAAGTTTTAACTTTAGCCAGCACCATCTTCAGATTAGCCTTAATGTCGGTAGCCCTGCCCCCTGGTAAAGAGTGCACGATCCTGGATGATTCTTTTTAGTCTAATACTGCGGGTAATGGAGTCGCCAATGACTAGGGTTTTCAATTTGCCAGAGCTAATGGTGGGAGGCTTCGGCGTCTCAGACCCCGTAACAGGAGGAGTAGAGACCAGAGAAGGCTCGGCCTCTGACTCGCTGCTTAATGGGGAGAACCGGTTGAAAGTTTCTGTCAGTTGAATGAGCGACACCGGTTGAGCATTCCTACAGCATTTCCTTCTAGAAGCAATGTGAAAATTGTCTGGCTGCGGGGACTGCGCGAGAGGATTAATACTTTTATCTGTACTTACTGGTGGCACAGATGCATTTTCATCCTTTCCTACACTTAAATGACCCTTGCCTAACGATTGCATCTGAAGCTGGGCTTGCTTCCTTCAGTACTCCTCACTTGGTAAACAGTTCGACCACATCCTTAAAAAAACACTGGTACATCTTGAGCACCAATCCACAACTGCAAAAAGACATTTAAAGAACCCCCGCGGGTAGTCTTCAGACGCGCCCCCAACATCAGTCAAATGGAGGTGAGGTCTGATCTTCAACATACAGTTGAAGTCAGAAGTTTACATACACTTAGGTTGGAGTCATTAAAACTCGTTTTTCAACCACACCACACACATTTCTTGTTAACAGACTATAGTTTTGGCCAGTCGGTTAGGATATCTACTTTGTGCCTGACACAAGTCATTTTTCCAACAACTGTTTACAGACAGAATATTTCCCTTATAATTCACTGTATCACAATTCCAGTGGGTCAAATGTTTACATACACTAAGTTGACTGTGCCTTTAAACAGCTTGGAAAATTCTAGAAAATTATGTCATGGCTTAAGAAGCTTCTGATAGGCTAATTGACATCATTTGAGTCAATTGGAGTTGTCCCTGTGGATGTATTTGTAACAAATTTCGTCCGGAGAAGGAGAAGAGGACCAAGGTGCAGCGTGGTAAGTATTCATCATGCATTTAATAAATACGAACACTTGAACAAAAACAACAAACGAATAGTTCTGCAAAGTGCAATACACAAAACAGAAAACAACTAACCACAAACACAGGTGGGAACAGGCTACCTAAGTATGGTTCTCAATCAGAGAAGATTGACAGCTGCCTCTGATTTGGAACCATACCAGGTCAAACACATAGAAATACAACACACAGAACAAAACATAGAAATTAAAAACATAGAATGCCCACCCCAACTCACACACTGACCAAACCAAAACAGAGACATAAAAAGGAACTAAGGTCATGATGTGACAGAATTTCAAGGCCTACCTTCAAACTCAGTGCCTCTTTGCTTGACATCATGGGAAAATCAAAAGAAATCAGCCAAGACCTCAGAAATAAAATTGTACGAAAAGTGCAAATCAATCCCAGAACAACAGCAAAGGACCTTGCGAAGATGCTGGAGGAAACAGGGGCGGCAGTGTAGCCTAGTGGTTAGAGCATTGGACTACTAACCGAAAGGATGCAAGTTCAAATCCCCGATCTGACAAGGTACAAAATCTGTTGTTCTGCCCCTGAACAGGCAGTTAACCCACTGTTCCTAGGCCGTCATTGAAAATAAGAATTTGTTCTTAACTGACTTGCCTAGTAAAATTAAGGAAAAAAACAGATAGTCTCTATATCCACAGTAAAATTTGTCCTATATCGACATAACCTGAAAGGCCACTCAGCAAGGAAGAAGCCACCGCCATAGAAAAAGCCTACGGTTTGCAACTGCACATGGGGACAAAGATCGTACTTTTTGGAGAAATGTCCTTTGGTCTGACGAAACAAAAATCAAACTGTTTGGCCATAATGACCATCGTTACCTTTGGAGGAAAACGGGTGAGGCTTGCAAGCCTAAGAACACCATCCCAACCCTGAATTACCCCAGGGTGGCAGCATCATGTTGTGGGGGTTCTTTTCTGTTAAATTCTGAAAAACTGAGTTTAAATGTATTTGGCCCAGGCAAAAAAAAAAGTGTTTTTTTTTTGTTGGTGAATAATACCCCCTTTTTCTTCCCAATTTCGTAGTATCCAATTATTAGTAGTTACTATCTTGTCTCATCGCTACAACTCCCATACGGGCTCGGGAGAGACGAAGGTCGAAAGTCATGCGTCCTCCGAAACACAACCCAACCAAGCCGCACTGCTTCTTAATACAGCGCGCATCCAACCCGGGAAGCCAGCCGCACCAATGTGTCGGAGGACACTGTGCACCTGGCAACCTTGGTTGGAGTGCACTGCGCCCGGCCCGCCACAGGAGTCGCTGGTGCGCAATGAGACAAGGATATCCCTACCGGCCAAACCCTCCCTAACCCGGACGACGCTAGGCCAATTGTGCGTTGCCCCACGGACCTCCCAGTCGCGGCCAGCTGCGACAGCGCCTGGGCACGAACCCAGAGTCTCTAGCGATGCGATGCAGTGCCCTAGACCACTGCACCACCTGGGAGGCTCTAAGGTGAATTTTTATGCCACCGACTTCAACTGTACCTGATCAAATGTATTTGTGATTTATGCTATGTAGGAAAAACAAAACGAGCTCTGGAAACAAGGATAGCAGAACACAGGGGTAATATCAGGACCCTTGACCAGAGAAACCATGTGGCTGCGCATTTCATGGAGGCTCGTCACAACATTAGCTCTTTGAGATACATTGGCATCGAACATGTTAAGACTCCTAGGAGGGGCGGACATACTGATAATCTATTATTGAGAAGAGAATTGTATTGGAATCTCCGTTGTGTGCCATGTCTCCTAGAGGTCTGAATCAAGAGTTTCATATCAGACCATTTCTTACCTCTTACCTGCCTTCCAGGTTACTCACCTGGTCATTTTGTAACTATATATTCTGCTCTGGAACCATTACATGCACCCGTCTCATTGTTATTTAGTTATTAGCGATATACAAAGTTATTTTTGCACCCACCATGCGTCATCACCGCAATGGTCATCTGAGGTGAAATGTATATATTTTGGGAAGTGAACACTCAGTGTGTTTGACCTCACGAAGATCCGTTTCGGGTCGAAACGTTGTCAATAAAGCAGTGAATTGGGAGCTTTAACAGTGTGAGGGACTTCTTGTTCTATACTAGTATTATTTATTAGCCCAGCACCTATGTTTTTAAGGATGCGCATTTGACAACAAACTTTTATACAGATCCATATATGACAATGGTCTATTTGCATTTAGGCCTACTGCAACTCTGATTGGTTATGGCACACCGGTCTGTGTAGAGTACATGCCTGAGTCGTGCCTGCCAATGCAGTAGAATCCAACTTCGATGTGTTCTGCCTGCAACAAAGTATCCTGTATAGTTAGTTTTGCATACTAGTATAGCTTGTTTTATTTCGGTATGTTGCAGTGAAACTGGCTAATATTTCGTTGATTTGATCACAATTCCCACAGCAAAGGGAAACTCTGATACTGTTAACTAAAACTCTAGAAAGTTGAGTGAAGTTCAATCTCGTACTTCTCTACATATGCTGATATTTCTTCTGCGTGGTAGTCCCGGGGTAGCTGTGCGCCACGCACGAATGCAAGCAGCTTAAAGGGAACATTGGTCTCTCCTATCACGGAAACATGGCTCACTCGAGAGACGCTAACGGAATCGGTGCAGCCAGCTGGTTTCTTCACGCATCGCGCTGACAGAAACAAACATCTTTCTGGTAAGAAGAGGGGCGGGGACGTATGCCTTATGATTAACGAGATGTGGTGTGATCACAACAACATACAGGAACTCAAGTCCTTCTGTTCACCTGACTTAGAATTCCTCACAATCAAATGTCGACCGCATTATCTACCAAGGGAATTCTCTTCGATTATAATCACAGCCGTATATATTCCCCCCGAAGCAGACACATCGATGGCCCTGAACAAACTTTATTTGACTCTTTGCAAACTGGAAACCACATATCCTGAGGCTGCATTCATTGTAGCTGGGGATTTTAACAAGACTAATCTGAAAACAAGACTCCCTAAATTGTATCAGCATATCGATTGTGCAACCAGGGCTGGTAAATTCTTGGATCATTGCTATTCTAACAGGTATGCAAATAAGGCCTTCCCCCGCCCTCCTTTCGGAAAAGCTGACCATGACTCCATTTTGTTGCTCCCTGCCTACAGACAGAAACTAAAACAAGAAGCTCCCGCGCTCAGGTCTGTTCAACGCTGGTCCAACCAATCTGATTCCACGCTACAAGACTGCCTCGATCACATGGATTGGGATATGTTCCGCATTGCTTCCAACAACAACATTGACGAATACGCTGATTCGGTGAGCGAGTTCATTAGAAAGTGCATTGACGATGTCGTTCCAGAGGCAATGATCCAAAACCAGAAACTGTGGATTGATGGCAGCATTCGTGTGAAACTGAAAGCACGAACCACTGCTTTTAAACAGGGCAAGGGGACAGGAAACATGACCGAATACAAACAGTATAGCTGTTCCCTCTGCAAGGCAATCAAAAGGCAATCAAACAAGCTAAGCGTCAGTATAGAGACAAAGTAGAGTCACAATTCAACGGCTCAGACACAAGAGTTATGTGACAGGGTCTTACAGTCAATCACGGATTACAAAAAGAAAACCAACCCCGTCACAGACCAGGATGTCTTGCTCCCAGGCAGACTAAATAACTTTATTGCCCGCATTGAGGACAATACAGTGCCACTGACATAGCCTACAACCAAAACCTGAGGACTCTCCTTCACTGCAGCCGACGTGAGTAAACCATTTAAACGTGTTAACCCTCGCCAGGCTGGAGGCCCAGACGGCATCCCCAGCCTCGTCCTCAGAGCATGCGCAGACCAGCTGGCTGGTGTGTTTACGGACATATTCAATCAATCCTTATCCCAGTCTGCTGTTCCCACATGCTTCAAGAGGGCCACCATTGGTCCTGTTCCCAAGAAATCTAAGGTAACTGAGCTAAACGACTACCGCCCAGTAGCACTCACTTCTGTCATCATGAAGTGCTTTGAGAGACTAGGACCATATCACCTCCACCCTACCTGACACCCTAGACCCACTCCAATTTGCTTACCGCCCAAATAGGTACACAGACGACGCAATCTCAACCACACTGCACACTGCCCTAACCCATCTGGACAAGAGGAATACCTATGTGAGAATGCTGTTCATCGACTACAGCTCAGCATTTAACACCATAGGTCTCGACCCCGCCCTGTGCAACTGGGTACTGGACTTCCTGACGGGCCGACCCCAGGTGGGGAGGGTAGGTAACAACATCTCCACCCCGCTGATCCTCAACACTGGGGCCCCACAAGTGTGCGTTCTGAGCCCTCTCCTGTACTCCCTGTTCACCCACGACTGCGTGGCCACGCACGCCTCCAACTCAATCATTAAGTTTGCAGACGACACTACAGTGGTAGGCTTGATTACCAACAACGACTAGACGGCCTACAGGGAGGAGGTGAGGGCCCTCGGAGTGTGGTGTCAGGAAAATAACTTCACACTCAACGTCAACAAAACAAATGAGATGATTGTGGACTTCAGGAAACAGCAGAGGGAGCACCCCCCTATCCATATCGATGGGACAGTAGTGGAGAGGGTAGTAAGTTTTAAGTTCCTCGGCATACACATCACGGACAAACTGAATTGGTCCACCCACACAGACAGTGTGGTGAAGAAGGTGCAACAGTCGCTCTTCAACCTCAGGAGACTGAAGAAATTTGGCTTGTCACCAAAAGCACTCTACAGATGCACAATCAAGAGCATCCTGTCGGGCTGTATCACCGCCTGGTACGGCAACTGCTCAGCCCACAACCGCAAGGCTCTCCAGAAGGTGGTACGATCTGCACAACGCATCACCGGGGGCAAACTACCTGCCCTCCAGGACACCTACAACGCCCGATGTAACAGGAAGGCAAAAAAATCATCAAGGACAATAACCACCCGAGCCACTGCCTGTTTACCCCGCTTCCATACAGAAGGCAAGGTCAGTACAGGTGCATCAAAACTGGGACAGAGAGATTGAAAAACAGCTTCTATCACAAGGCCATCAGATTGTTAAACAGCCACCACTACACAGAGAGGCGGCTTGTCTACCTACAGACTTGATATCATTGGCCACTTTAAAAAAATGGAATACTAGTCACTTTAATAATGCCACTTTAATAATGTTTACATATCTCACATTACTCATCTCATTTGTAATAATGTATACTGTATCCTTCACTATCTATTCTTTACTATCTATTGCATCTTAGCCGCTCTGTCACCGCTCATCCATATATTTTATACGTATATATTCTTATCCAATTCCTTTACTGGATTTTGTGTATTAAGATTTGTTGTGGAATTGTTCCATATTACCTGTTAGATACTGCTACACTTTTGGATCTAGAAGCATAAGCATTTTGCTACACTCGCAATAACATCTGCTAACCATGTGTATGTGACCAATAAAATTTGATTTCATTTGTTTCTAGGCTACCTGGATAAAATTCTTGTTCGCGAGCCTAACTTCCATTCAAGGGCAACTTTAGCTAGTGAACATTAGCCTTCTACATATTGAGGGTCCATCCTCTCAGGCTAGGGACAAAGCAATGTACTGTATGAGTTAATGATTGGGTCAGTTTCGCCGTTATAATCATTGATCGGTTTGGAGAATTAAGTAAAACCACAAGTCCAAATCCCTATCTCCATCCATGGCTATTTTAGGAAAGGGCAAATTTGAACTTGCTGGCTAGCTAGCCACCCGTGGACAACAACACAACGATATGCAACAATTCAAGTTTTTCTGTCAATGACGTATGCTCTCAGTGGGAGTTGATAGGAGTGACTGCAAATCCAAGTTGGCTTCCCTTTACACTTTATTTTTGGTGTGCCAAGACCAATCACAGATGAACTCACTCAGTTTAGCTCAACGCTGATTGGCTAATGTTTAAAAGGGTTTTTGTCAAGGGAGGCCAGATAGCAGCAACAATGTCATACTCATTTGGACCAGACAGCATGAGAGAGATGGCCTACACTATACGTAGAGAGACAGAGGGGCGCTGTTTCGCTTGCTAGGATACTTTCTCCAATGAAATTACATTCAGCCTCTTGCGAATTGAAGGAAAATTATGGAACATAGAGACAATAGATTACAAATGATTTTATAAAAATACATTTTTGGTCAATTTCTTGGGAGGCCTGGCTTCCATTGGCATCCATGAATACGCACCACTGGTTAGAAAGGATTACCTACACATACTGAGCAGCTCATATTATAGACAGAAGCATGCAACATGGCAGACCAATCCGAACTCATCTCTCGACATGTCCAGCCAATCATGGCTAGCGGGAAGGTCCCTGTCTTTAACATATCTCAGAATATATTTTGATATACATTACATACATTTTCCGATGCATTTAACATATATTTTGTGATGTACATTTTATATATACATATTAAATACATTTCGGAATATGTTGGAATGTATTAAAGGTAGACTCCGTGATATGATATAGATGCAGAAAGTAAACTGCATAGTGGGTCAATATCTTAAAAGTCTAAGAGCGTTGAAGCATGAGGCTCAACTTCTCCGCTATTTTGCTGCCCTGGCTACCACTCTGTGAACAGCGTGAAGTGAACCATTGCACATGTGAAGATACTGTGTGTGACTGTGAGAGTGAAGTCTTACATCTCGCTCATCTCAATATCTGTGGTGCTGCTCGTGGCAACGTCATTTAGCTAAGCCTACCTTTAAATACATAAAACATATATACATTATTTTGCATTTTTATTTCACGTGTCCTTAAAAGGTTATCTAAAAATATATTTTAAATGTGGGTTTTTTCCATATGGGAGGACACCAGAGTTAACAACGTATGATAAGTGCCTTGGGATCTTTAGTGACCACAGACAGTAAGGACACCCATTTTAACATCCCATCCGAAAGACAGCAGCCCTCCATCAACACTTCCAGTAGCATCTGGTCATCTAGGGATCGGCCAGGACCAACCCTGCTTAGCTACACAGGCAAGCCAGCAGTGGGATGCTGGTGGCAATTTGTTAATTTCGGAAATATCAAATTTGGCACGTTTTAATGTTTGGGTAGGCTTGCATAAATCTGGCAAGTGTGAAATGCAAACACAAATTTCACTAGGCCTTTGGTGCCGTCTACTGTTTGATTGATACAGTGCCTTGCGAGAGTATTCGGCCCCCTTGAACTTTGCGACCTTTTGCCACATTTCAGGCTTCAAACATAAAGATGTAAAACTGTATTATTTGTGAAGAATCTACAACAAGTGGGACACCATCATGAAGTGGAACGACATTTATTGGATATTTCAAACTTTTTTAACAAATCAAAAACTGAAAAATTGGGCGTGCAAAATTATTCAGCCCCTTTACTTTCAGTACAGCAAACTCTCTCCAGAAGTTCAGTGAGGATCTCTGAATGATCCAATGTTGACCTAAATGACTAATGATGATAAATACAATCCACCTGTGTGTAATCAAGTATCCGTATAAATGCACCTGCACTGTGATAGTCTCAGAGGTCCGTTAAAAGCACAGAGAGCATCATAAAGACCAAGGAACACACCAGGCAGGTCCGAGATACTGTTGTGAAGAGGTTTAAAGCCAGATTTGGATACAAAAAGGTTTCCCAAGCTTTAAACTGTGCAAGCGATAACATTGAAATGGAAAGAGTATCAGACCACTGCAAATCTACCAAGACCTGGCCGTCCCTCTAAACTTTCAGCTCATACAAGGAGAAGACTGATCAGAGATGCAGCCAAGAGGCCCATGATCACTCTGGATGAACTGCAGAGATCTACAGCTGAGGTGGGAGACTCTGTCCATAGGACAACAATCAGTCGTATATTGCACAAATCTGGCCTTTATGGAAGAGTGGCAAGAAGAAAGCCATTTCTTAAAGATATCCATAAAAAGTGTTGTTTAAAGTTTGCCACAAGCCACCTGGAAGACACACCAAACATGTGGAAGAAGGTGCTCTGGTCAGATGAAACCAAAATTGAACTTTTTGGCAACAATGCAAAACGTTATGTTTGGCGTAAAAGCAACACAGCCCATAACCCTGAACACACCATCCCCACTGTCAAACATGGTGGTGGCAGCATCATGGTTTGGGCCTGCTTTTCTTCAGCAGGGACAGGGAAGATGGTTAAAATTGATGGGAAGATGGATGGAGCCAAATACAGGACCATTCTGGAAGAAATCCTGATGGAGTCTGCAAAAGACCTGAGACTGGGACGGAGATTTGTCTTCCAACAAGACAATGATCCAAAACATAAAGCAAAATCTAAAATGGAATGGTTCAAAAATAAACATATCCAGGTGTTAGAATGGCCAAGTCAAAGTCCAGACCTGAATCCAATCGAGAATCTGTGGAAAGAACTGAAAACTGCTGTTCACAAATGCTCTCCATCCAACCTCACTGAGCTCGAGCTGTTTTGCAAGGAGGAATGGGAAAAATATTCAGTCTCTCGATGTGCAAAACTGATAGACATACCCCAAGCGACTTACAGCTGTAATCGCAGCAAAAGGTGGCGCTACAAAGTATTAACTTAAGGGGGCTGAATAATTTTGCACACCCAATTTTTCAGTTTTTGATTTGTTAAAAAAGTTTGAAATATCCAATAAATGTCGTTCCACTTCATGATTGTGTCCCACTTGTTGTTGATTCTTCACAAAAAAATACAGTTTTATATCTTTGTTTGAAGCCTGAAATGTGGCAAAAGGTCGCAAAGTTCAAGTGGGCCGAATACTTTCGCAAGGCACTGTATGTCCAGTAGTATAGCAGGAACAGCCAGGTAACTCAAAGGTGCAACTGCCAATGGAAGGCTGTCCTAAAAAGCTATTTGGTGTTTTGACCTTATGCCTTGCCAACAATACCGACGTACTATTTACCCCAAAATATAAACGCAACATGTAAAGTGTTGGTCCCATTTTTCATGAGCTGAAATAAAACATCCCAGAAATCTTCAATACGCACAAAAAGCTAATTTGTCTCAAATTTTGACAGGTGTGGCATATCAAGAAGCTGATTAAACAGTATGATCATTACACAGGTGCACCTTGTGCTTGGGACAATAAAAGGCCACTCTAAAATATGCAGTTTATTCACACAACCCAAAGCCACAAATGACTCAAGTTTTGATGGAGCGTGCAAATGGCTATGCTGTCTACAGGAATGTCCAATATCATTTCGAGAAATTTGGCAGTAATTGCATTTTATTGATGGCAGTTTGAATGCACAGAGATACTGTGACGAAATCCTGAGGCTTATTGTCGTGCCATTCATCTGCCGTCATCACCTCAAGTTACAGCATCAAATGCACAGCCCAATGTTACTAGGATCTGTACACAATTCCTAGAAGCTTAATAATTTTATAGAAAAGTACTAGTCCTGTATTAGCGGACCGCTATGCAGTGCATTCAGAAAGTATTCAGACCCCTTGACTTTTTCCACATTTCGCTCCTGTTACAGCCTTATTCTAAAATTGATTAAATTGTCCCCCCACCCCCCTCAATTTACACACAATTCCCCATATTGAGCAAAAACTGTTTTTTAGACATTTTTACAAATGTATAAAAATTTAAAAATGGAAATATCACATCAACACAAGTATTCAGACCCTTTACTCAGTACTCTGTTGAAGCATCTTTGGCAGCGATTACAGCCTCCAGTCTTCTTGGGTATGACGCTACAAGATTGGCACACTTGTATTTTGGAAGTTTCTCTCATTATTTTCTGCAGATCCTCTTAAGCTCCGTCAGGTTGGATGGGGACCATCGCTGCACAGCTATTTTCAGGTCTCTCAAGAGATGTTCCGTCGGGTTCAAGTCCGGGCTCGGGCTGGCCCACTCAAGGACATTCAGAGACTTTGTCTTGGCTGTGTGCTTCGTCTCATTGTCCTGTTTGAAGGTGAACCTTCGCCCCAGTCTGAGGTCCTGAGCGCTCTGGAGCAGGTTTTCATCAAATATCCCTCTGTACTGTACATCTTCCCTCGATACTGTCTAGTCTCCTTCTTAAATTTAAGAATGATAGAGGCCACTGTGTTCTTGGGGACCTTCAATGCTGCAGAAATTTGTTGGTACCCTTCCCCAGATCTGTGCGACACAATCTTGTCTCGGAGCTCTACGGACATTCCTTCAACCTCATGGCTTGGTCCAGTCAAGTTGTAGAGAAATCTCAAGGATGATCAATGGAAACAGGATGTATCTGAGCTCAATTTAGAGTCTCATAGCTAAGGGTCTGAATACTTATGTAAATAAGGTATTTCAGGTTTTTTTTAAACATTTGCAAAAAATTTTCTAAAAATCTGTTTCAAGGGGTCTGAATACTTTCCGAATGCACTCTAGCCGTCTGTAGCTCAGTCAAAACAAACTCTCTCTCTCTAACAACAAAAAAGCACCCCCACCCCCAAACATCTTCCCTCAGCTATGGTCCCAGTTCTTCCATGGCCTACATATCCCCAGACATGTCACCCATTGAGCATGTTTGGAATGCTCTGCATCAATGTGTACGACAGCGTAAAGAGGAGTGGGACAACATTCCACAGGCCACAATCAACTCTACGCAACTCTGTGTGTCATGCTGCATGAGGCAAATGGTGGTCACACCAGATACTGACTGGTTTTCTGATCCACACCCTTGCCTATTTAAAAAAAAAGGTATCTGTGACCAACCGATGCATATCTGCATTCCCAGTCATGTGAAATCCATAGATTAGGGCCTAATACATTTATTTCAATTGACTGATTTCCTTATGTGAACTGTAACTCAGTAAAAGTTTGGAAATTGTAGCATGTTGCATTTATATTTTTGTTCAGTGTACATTTTTATTATGAGTACTTTGTTTTTGTTTGTTGTTTATTTCAGTGAAGTGAGATCCCTGTAGGGACGAAGACAACCCCAACCTTAACTACTTATACCCATACACATCACCTTGACCTGTATCTTCACATGACTTCTACCGAGCTATGTCTCTCATTGCCATCACCCCACTGATGCAGTGGCGCAACAACTACAGTCACGACCTTCAATCTTTCCCTACCGAGCATCAATTCACCTTAAACCTGGTCTCCAGGAGTATGAGGAAACCCCAGGGACCTGATCCCAGGGCGTTCCACCACTATCATCAACCTTACCATCTTCCCTGGAGTAACGGTAAGACTTACAGTGAGCTCCAAAAGTATTATTTTGGGCTCTGATCTCCAGCACTTTAGATTTCGGAATTATACAGTGACTGTGAGGTCAAGGTGCAGACTGTCATCTTTAATTTGAGGGTATTTTCATCCATGTCGGGTGAACCGTTTAGAAATTACAGCACTTTTTGTACATCGTCCCCCTATTTTAGGAAACCAAAAGAATCGGGACAAATTCACTTAAAATAAACGTTCGACATCCAAACTCCAGATACTATATGTTTAATACAAAGCAGCCAAATGCTACTTATGTTAATTTTCTCCATCTCATTATTTTATTAATACATAGCTACCTCAGGCTACTTCAATGTTGGAGTCATTCAGGTCTGGTGTTTTCATTTGGCTACCATGTACTACTATAATTTATCAAGGTGTTCTGTAACATTAGCAAGTTTGCATAAGAAGAGAGGGGATTACTCGTTTTACTGTTTGCTTTGACACTCCTTTTAAAAACTCCTGTCATTTGCCTCTTAGTTCTTACTGTATAACCCCGTCATGCATTTAAACCCTATCTCACCTACATAACCCACTGTCGTTCTAACCTTTGTCTTTCATATATGTCACCGATGATTGATCGCTCTTACTGTATAACCCTTTGTCATATACTGTATTAAAGCCAGTCGAATCTCTCATATCTCATCACTCCTCACATTTGACTCTGTCCATCAGCATAGAAATATAAGTACTAGAATGGACATTCCCAGTGAAGTCACTAACTGGTAGTCACTAACTCTTCCATGGAACAGGCTCTGGGTCTGAGTCACCTTTCCCAGTTGAGAGATAACACATAGTTGTGGCCAGGGTGTGTTGGTTGGGAATACGCCATCCTATGTTTAGAATGTTCCCTGAACTGTAAAAATGTACAGTAAAACATATGTGCTTGAGCACACACCCTGTTTCTCTATAAATAAGTGTCACTGATGATTTTACTATTCATGAATGTTTGACTGTCAATATTAATCCAGTCCATAGTGTAAATAAACATTATGATGAGATTGTAAAGATTAATGAGTGTATTTTCTGAAGACACATTTATTAATTTACATGGTGTACATACAAAATACATACCCCAATTACAGACTTTAGCAGTTTATTACTTAACAAAGCTGAAATGTAATGTGCTGACTACATGTAATCTACAGAAGGACACAATAATTATTTTATTTGAAACCACAAGTTTGCCATGGAAAGTCAGAGAATCCATATTCCTCTTATAGAAGTACAGGTGCTGCCTTGTTATGCTGAAAAGCAGTGCCTTGCCAGAAGAACTGAGCCCATAGATGACATCTCCAGTAGCCACCATCTATGGAATTCAGTTCTCAGGGCACAACACCTCTCATTCTCCTCCCATATTGTGTCTTCCTGAGCTTCTCTTTCACTCTCTAGGCTTTAGCACCTTTTAAATCCATTCAAATCGCTGCTGTAACACCTGGCTCAAAATGGTATTTGTTTTCGTGCATAGTCAATCTGTGACACTTTAGTATGATATTTTACGTTACATTATGAATGGAATAACAGTGTACAATGTTGTACGAATTATAAGACATATAGTTCCATACGTCTAACTGAGTCCAACAATAGCTTATGAATTGGATGATTAATTTATCATATATTTTGGAGGACGTATAGTATTATACATCTTTCTCTAAGGCCTCGTTGCTTGTTACGAACTCATAACAAAGGAGAATTACAAATTACGGGAAAAATTTGTTGGCGGTTAGGGGAACTAACGACAAAGGTTATGAAAATGTACGTAGCAGGTTATGTGAATTGGGTTAAATTCAGCATAAGGGTTAGCTAAAATGCTATAACTATCCCAGAGGCGACTCGAACACAGTACCTTTGGATTGCTAAACGGTCACGGATTATGCCCACCCCTACTCCCCGACCAACCTCCCTATTTAATTTCTGTCTAAAGTAACTAGACCATTAGTAGGTATCATACATCTTGAAGGTGCTCAGAAAAATGTCAAGTATGTTTTGTATGGCTCTGAGGCCAGGCTGGTTGTGTGAGGTTTGCACTTTTAGGACTATTCAACTAGACCCATCAGGCAAGTTCAATCAAGTGTACCTCTCTACCATGTTGAAACATCTTTTAAAACCTCAGTAAACGGAACTGGTCTGACTCCTATTTAGAACGAAACCTCTGTACAGCTGAGTGATAAAAGGCAGTGAAACGATGAGCAGGAGATCAGTGGAGGGATTGCCCAACCTCTTATCACCCCCAGCTTCACCGCAAAATGAAGCTGGGGGTGATAAGAGGTTGGGCAATCTTTATTTCTATAAAAAGCCACTAAAATGGATGTGAGAAGATGGTGATAGAAGATATCAGCACCTCTTCCTCCTAAGAGTAAAATGCTATTTAGTTGGGCATATTCCATCTTCATCTTAGACTGAACGATGAGCCAGTTTGTTAGAGGGGTATGCACTTCCTGATCCTAGATCTGTGCCTAAGGGTTACTCCTACTCTTAACCTTGCCAAAGGATGTTTAAAGGATCCATCTGCAGCAGCCAAGATTCCTAAGCGTTTCACAACTTCTGTGATGGAAGTTGGCGGGGAGGAAAGGGAATCTTCTGTGGTGAATTGATGCAAGGCCTGATGCAGATTGCAATTCGAGATACTGTACAGCAGTGGTCAGCCACAAACAAGCACGCGCACACACAGTGCACTGGTCAAGCCGAGACATGACTGGTCATATAAAACAGTTCAACAGAAACAAGGGGAGTAGTCAGGAAGGTGAAACGTTCAGATAAAAATAAATAGTTGATTCACTACATGAAAGACAATCATACTGTATCTGTACACAATACATATCTATCTTAACGTTCTGTAACGTAGAACCCTCCCATGGACAAGCCCCAGCAGTGTGATACAAACACACAATACTTATTTTAATGTTGCTCAGTATATCTTTAAATCCACAACAATAGATATGGTTTGCCACTCATCGTCATCTGAACAATTTATGTTGCAGGAATATAACCCATTCAAATGACTAGAGTCAATATTGACAGTGTGAGTACAGTTTGAGGAATCTTCAGTGTTATCCCCAGGTGGTTTACAGTGCATTCCTGAGTGGACATACAAACAAACAAGCACACGTACACAAAGTTGTGAGGAAGAACACACCTTAATATATGCTCAGGAAACTGCAGTCTTCCCGTCAGTTAGTTGAACTGAGCAACAACCGGTTGAACTGCCTGGAACTAAACTGGAATAACCTTGCCTGAGACCTGGAGTCTTGTGTTAGCTCCCAGAGCTAATGCTTAGGCTTTAACCCAGTGGGGTTAAACACAGTCAAACCCATTCAGTTGTTGACTAGGAATTATTGTTGTTCAAAAATATAAATGAAAAGATATGAATCACACATATGGTGTATACTAAAGCGGGGACAGATCTGGCTACCAGGCAAAGTCTGAGCACAGTCTCTAATCTTTAATCAACCTCTAGCATATGTAACTCAGACAGATACGGTTCAATGGCCCCTCATAGATCAGATACTCTTAACTCCACACAGCCCTTGTAGCCTTTGGGTTTCTGCCATGTTGCTTACATCCATCCAATTCTCACAGAACGTTGTAAGGCCAACAAGCCAACAAGAAGTGTACAAGGGTTTAGTGGTTAATTTCAGACTAGGCGAATCACACTACTTTTTGTGATACATAATGTTGAATAGTAACAGCTCTACATAATCTCTTATTCCAATACAGAAATTATACTCACACAGATGAAGACATTTGTTACTCAAATACTTACACCAGACTACATACATTGTCCCATTGCTTCATCGTGTCTTTCCCAGAAACAATGTTCTGGCTAATTAAAAAACAAAACTCACAATAGTGACCTGGCCCTCACCCAACAAATAGCGGTATATTCCATTTTGGCATCTGATATGTCCATTTAAAACACCATTGAGGATATTCTGTTTCATTCTGAAATCCTACTGGAGTTTAGGCCATCCTCCACATTTCTCCCTCCACTGATATCCACCTGTACTGTCCAGCCAGGTCCCACTGTTCCCTGTCCCACAGCCACACCACACTCTCTGACATTGAGTTGAGACTCGCTTAAATACCACTCCTCTCCACACTAGTCTCCCCCTCCTTGTTTTTCTAGCTTTCCCTCTGTATGACAAGTAAAGCAGTCACTTCCCAGCAAGGAAACAGTGGGAGTGAGGCTCACGCCCCCACACACAGTGATTCAACAGAGCTGCTTCTGAGGAACTCCATCAAACCAGCCCTGCCCTCCCTCTCTCCCTCACTTCCCATCAGAAAACCTGGGGAGAGGCTAGGGGTTGCTTAATAGTCTATAGTCACTTCCTCTGCTTGTCTTCTCTTTTCTCTCATCTTCAACTCTCTTATTTCTCTTTTCTGATCTAAAAACATTTGCAAAGAATTAAAATGAATTCCTATGAGGAATTGTGTTGTCACGTTCTCTCTGGTCAGATGAAGAGGAGACAAGGTTAGGAGAGGAGGAGCCTGTGTTAGAGTATTGATATGCAGCCCTAGTCTGGTGGAGGACACAGGAATTCCCCTCAGCCTCAGAACAGCTGCTGGCACAAGGCACAGGAAAACATGCATTGGTTGGTATCTGTGTGTTTGATTGAAGAGTGGATATTTTATGCAGTCACGTGTTGCCCTTTTTAACAAAGAGGCATGCTTCAAGAGTTGGTGGAATACAATTAGGTTTCCACAAAACCACAAATATTTTTTTTCTCATACATGTCAATTAGGTTATTGCGTCATTGATTCCGATTACTGCGTGTGGAGAAGGGAGTCAACTTGACCAATCTAGACAAGCTTGAAGCCTTGAAAAGCTGAAATGCTTTGAGTCAATAATTATTCAACCCATTTTGTTGTGGCAAGACTAAATACGTTTAGGAGTAAACATTTGCTTAAAAAGTCAAATAATAAGTTGCATGAGTGCAATAAGTGTTTAACATGAATTTTGAATGATTACCTCATCTCCGTACCCCACACATACAATGGTCTCTCAGTCGAGCAGTGAATTTCAAACAGATTCAACCACAAAGACCAGGGAGGTTTTCCAATGCCTCTCAAAGAAGGGCACCTATTGGTAGATGTGAAAGAAATGAAAGAAAAAAAGCAAACACTGAATATCCCTTAGCGCATGGTGAAGTTATTACAGGTACTAAAGTAATACTGCAAAGAATGTGTCAAAGCAATTTACACTGTTGTTTAGTGCAAATCCAATACAACACATGACAGTTCCAGTCTAAATATTGTCAAGCATAGTGGTGGCTGCATCATGTTATGTGTATGCTTGTAATCGTTAAGGCCTGGGGAGTTTTTCAGATAAAAAATAAACTGAATAGAGCTAAGCACAGGCAAAATCGTAGAGAAAAACCTGGTTCAGTCTGCTTTCCAGACACAAATTCACCTTTCAGCAGGACAATAACCTAAAACATAACCTAAGATTTTACCCACTCCACAAATGTCTTATTAACAAACTATAGTTTTGGCAAGTCAGTTAGGACATCTACTTTGTGCTTGACACAAGTAATTTTGACAACAATAGTTTACAGACAGATTTCACTGTATCACAATTCCAGTGGATCAGAAGTTTACATACACTAAGTTGACTGTGCCTTTAAACAGCTTGGAAAATTCCAGAAAATTATTTTTAGAAGCTTCTGATAGGATAATTGACAACATTTGAGTCAATTGGAGGTGTACCTGTGGATGTATTTCAAGGACTACTTTCAAACTCACTGCCTCTTTCCTTGACATCATGGGAAAATCAAAAGAAATCAGACAAGACCTCAGAATTTTTTTTGTAGACCTCCACAAGTCTGGTTCATCCTTGGGAGCAATTTCCAAACGCCTGAAGGTACCACGTTCATCTGTACAAACAATCGTACGCAAGTATAAACACCATGGGACCACGCAGCCGTCATACCGCTCAGGAAGAAGATGCATTCTGTCTCCTTGAGATGTACATACAACAGCAAAGGACCTTGTGAAGAATCTATAGCCACAGTAAAACGACTCCTATATCGACATAACCTGAAAGGCCACTCATCAAGGAAGGAATCACTGCTGCAAAACCACCATAAAAACCCAGACTACGGTTTGCAACTACACAAGGGGACAAAGATTTTTTTTAAGTACAATGTCTTGGTCGCAAATGGGTCTTCCAAATGGTCAATGACCCCAAGCATACTTCCAAAGTTGTGGCAAAATGGCTTAAGGACAACAAAGTCAAGGTATGGAGTTGCCATCACAAAGCTCTGACCTCAATCCTATAGAAAATTTGTGGACAGAACTGAAATAAATCAAATCTGAAATAAATAATTCTCTACTATTATTCTGACAATTCACATTCTTAAAATAAAGTGGTGATCCTAACTGACCTAAGACAGGGGATTTCTACTATGATTAAATGTCAGGAATTCTTAAACTGAGTTTAAATGTATTTTGCTAAATTGTATGTAAACTTCTGACTTCCACTGTACATCTGTAAAATTATAGTCTAGAAACTAAAGCTTTGGTTGTCTTCCATGTCTTCTCCCTGGACCTCCTCAATGACCACCTCTTGAACAACAGACTTTGAGAACTCACTGTCCCTTTCCAACCTTGTTGAGGATGGCTCATTGTCAAGCTCAAAAAGCCTCAAATTTGCTCAGATGGCCATCGATTTTTCAACCCTTGTATTGGTCAGCTTGTTGCGTGCTTTGGTGAGTGTGATCCCAAACAAGGACCAGTTAGCTCGCTGAGGCGGCTGATGTTGGTGGGATTTGGAGGATGATGAAGGCAACAGGGGAAAGAACCTCAGATCCACAGTCTCTACCACCAGGTGGCTGATGAGATATGTTTGCACGACTGCCATATTGTATCTGCATCCCAACGCCCTTGCTTGGAAGTGTACTTCGCCAGACTGCCAAGAACGTTGCCCTCATCCAGGCCAAGGTGGCGAGATACGGTAGTGATGACACCATAGGCCTTGTTGATCTCTGCACCATCATACAGGATGCTCTTGCCAGCATACTTGGGGTCCAACATGTACCTGCGGCGTGTATGGGCTTCAGGCAGAAGTCTTCACGCTTTTTGATGTATTTCACAACTGCAGTTTCCTCTGCTTGGAGCAACAGTGAAGTGGGCATGGCAGTATGGATTTCTTCTCTTACACCTGCAAGCAGAGTCTGAACATCCGACAGGGTGGCATTGTCTCCCTCAATCTGTGCAATGCCTACTGCTATAGGTTTCAGGAGTTTCGGGCTGCTTACCACTCTCTCCCAAAATACATAATCCAGGAGGATCCTCTTGATGGAGCTGTCCATATCGGCAGACTTTGATATGGCCATTTCTTGGAGAGACCAGTGTTGCCAACTAATTTTCAGTGTAAGTTGCTAGAGGAAGGTTGATTAGTTGCTAAAAGTTGCTAAATGACGTTGTCATGTCATTGCGTGATAACGTAAAACTGCGTCATTACGTAGAATACACAATAACGTTACTCAAATTGACTGGCCATCTCGGCAAAAAACATGATTTGATATTTGTTCAGGTACAGACTCCCACTCTTTTCTGTACTTCTGGCTGTACATTTTTGATTGAGGCATGTTGATTGATGTTGTAAGTTCTGTTCAAGATCAAACATTCGTGACCAACTATATGGAGTTTGGCTCGTCGAACCCGTAATACTCCTGCTGCAGTCAGCCAACAACAACTTGCAATTTGCTGAAATTGCTGCTGCCTGTGCACAAGCTGAGCGCCTGCTGCTGACATCACTCACAATGCACTTTTGCAGCCAGGCACGTGTGTTGTGACTGAGTTTGTGACAGAGAAAATCATGCGTGTGTCATTTAGAGGGGAAATGCTTGCATTTTAGCATTTGAGTCACTTTTCAAACGTTGCTAAAAAGTTCCAAACACAAGTAGCTAAATTAGTTGCTAGGTGATGTTTGGAAAAAAAGTTGCCAAGGTAGTCTGAAAAGTTGCTAAATCTAGCAACAAAATTGCTAAGTTGGCATCACTGGGAGAGACTCCTTCCCTCCAGGAGACTGTCAAACATGATGACAACACCACCCCAACAGGTGTTGCTGGGCGGCTTCAATGTGGTGCTCTTAATTCTTCTCACTTTATAATTTGATGATCCTTCACATGCCTAACCATTTCCTTGGATCTCTTGTAGTGTATCCACTGTTTTCAGTGCCATGATGTCCTTGAGGAGCAGATTCAAATCATGAGCAGCACAGCCAATGGGTGTGACGTGAGGGTAGGACTCCTCCACCTTAGACCAAGCAGCCTTCATGTTCAGAGCATTGTCCGTCACCGGTGCAAATACCTTCTGTGGTCTAAGGTCATTGATAACTGCCTTCAGCTCATCTGCAATGTAAAGACTGATGTGTCTGTTGTCCCTTGTGTCTGTGCTCTTGTAGAATACTGGTTTATGTGTAGTTAATTATTTCTTGCCCACGAACATTCAACCACCCATCAGAGAAGATTGCAATTCAGTCTGCTTTCTCTATGATTTGCTTGACCTTCACTTGAATTCTGTTGAACTCTGCATCCAGCAAATTAGTAGATAAAAACATGTCTGGTTGGAGGAGTGTATGCTGGGCGAAGAACATTCAGAAATCTCTTTGAATAAACATTGCCTGTGAGCATCAGAGGTGAAACCGTTACAGACACAGCTCGAGCAAGACATTCATCAGCATCTCTATGTTCCTCCATTGAGTCAAAAAATTTCCAGGAGGACCATGAGCTGTTACTATCGATAAGGTGTGATTCATAATTTTCACCTTCAATAAAAGTAGAGGGACTTTTGTCAGAGGTTGCTTGTTGTGAGCGCAGAGGGAACATTATGCACTTGGCCAAATGATTCTGCATCTTTGATGCATTCTTCACATATTATTTGGCACAGTATTTGCAAATGTACACAACTTTTTCTTCTACATTAGCTGTAGTGAAATTTCTGCACACATTTGGCATTTTCCTGTAAAGATTAGAAAAATAATTGTAAAAAAACAAATACAATTCCATGTACAGATAAATAGTTAAGCAGTTAGATTAAACAACTCCTTTGTAAGATATTGTTTTTAAATGAAAAGGGTAAATTAACACTCCTCAGTTAGCAGGCTCAAGCAAGCTAAAAACCCACATGGTAGCAAAAACTAACAAGCAGAAACTGTTAACAAGTTAGAAATTATTTAAACACTTTGTTGAAGGCTAGTATTTACTAGTTAACAAAAAATGATCTGTGTCATAAAAGCTATTCACCTCACCCAGTGTTGTAATTAAAACTTACCAGAAGGCATGTAGTCATTGCCTCAGTGTAGTCGTGTGGGCTCAATAGCATCTCATTAGTGTGCAAGATCTTGAGAATCAGCTGTATGTGTAATGGAAGAGTGCACTGCACATGATGGAAAAATGAACTGTGCATGCAAAGGGTTGCAATTCCATTGAATTGGGGATAGTTTAACCAAAATATGCCACAAGACCTAGAATTGCCTTGTGTAACCCACAAAAAAAGTTCACTGTTATAAGATAATTTTTTGATGAATTTAAGGAAAATTCACAAAATTCATGGGCTTAACTTCCCATGGAAAATTTCCCAGAAAGTTTCTGACCCTTTGCAACCCTAATGGCAAGACCTGAAAACAGTTGTATAGCAATGATCAACATTTCCATGACAGAAGTTTAAGAATTATGAAAATAATAAATGGGCAAATGTTGCACAATCCAGGTGTGGAATGCTCTTAAGAGACGTACCAAGAAAATAGGTGCTTCTAAAGTTTATGGATGAAATTTTTTTTTTTTTTTCTAAAAGCATGTTTTCACTTTGTCATTATGGGATAGTGTGTAAATGGGTGAAAAATGTATTTAATCAATTTTGAATTCAGGCTGTAACAACAAAAATAGGAAATAAGTAAGGTGGTATGAATACTTTCTGAAGGCACTGTATGTATATCTTTCTGAGGGGTTGGTGGAAACAGGGGAAGTCAAATTTCAGTTAGAATTGACCAATAAAGTCATCTTAATCTTATTGGATGAAACAGGCCACTCGAGTTGTGCAAGTGTCAACAACTGGAACAGATTAGTCATACATAGAGATCAATGTGAAACACAGAACACAGATGAAAGTGTACACAAACTATCAGTAAGTGGAAGTTGACACATAAGATAACCGTAAAAAAAAACATGTTAATCCTTCTTCCTCATGTTACATTGACACCAACACAGGTGTAACCCGCTTAGGTGGTGCTGCCCTGTTTATTATTCTTCCTAGGATATCCCCCTTTCTCTCCCACCGGTTTTACTGTGCATTATCCTCCCTTCTCTCAGTCTGTGTTACAGTATTTCCACAAGCTTTAGATTTCCACGACAGAGCTAAAAGGGAATTCCACTTCTAGCTCCACCACTCTGTCACCATGCTTAAAAGAATCTACCCTGGTTTGTTCCTACTCATAGATTTACCGTAATAAGTTAAGTGAATATTTTACATTTAAAAAGTTTCAATCATGATTTGTGACACTTTATAATATTTATTCGATGACATCCAATATGGTCACCCTTCTAGAAAATTGCCACATAAGACATTTTGATATGCGTCTATCTTTGATAACAAGTCTTTAAAGTGTATACAAAATAATACTGATGGGCAACAAAATGTGAAAAGGTGAACTAGGAGACAGAAACCACAAAGCCCTACTGCAGAATAGATGTGCTACACTTACACTCCACTTTCAGACCTCGTCCTTACGCAGATGAGATAAGTCGCAATTGACATTTTGCAGCAGACTTCAGAAACAAGTCTAGCTTTCATGGTGCTATTTGAACAATTTGGGAATCACCTGCAAAGGTCACTGAGCCTATTTCCTTTCCTCCTCCCTACCCCCTATAAAATACCTTAATTTCCTTTCCACCTTTCTCATACACTAGCCCTATTCTAAATAAATATAGAAAGTTAGAGAGATGTGAACAAAGGGTAAAGTTGACCTGAAACGGTATCTTCTTTCGGGTACTATATTGCACCTACTTCAACTACCACTTATGTCCTGTTAAAAACCGACCTGCACCAAATACACTTGCCAAAATAATTTGAAATACTTGAGGTACGCTTGATATTGGCCTAGTTTGCACACTACAATGGAATATCTGCTCATCTCTTCAATCTTCATTCTCAGACTTCTGCTTCTTTCCCTCCATTAGTGCAGCTATCCTGTTGTCCTCTTCAACTGGCGAATATTCAAACTCCTCCTTAATCTACATTCTTTGTGAAGCACATCTCCAGTATTTGACATACAAGGTTTTACCACCAAGGTAAAATAAGCCAGACTGACAGACCTACAGAAAGTCTTAAATATTCTATGTCTTTTCATTATCTGTCAAACAATCAAACATACGGTCATTTTAATTGTGTGAAAGTCCTGTTTCTTTGTCCCAATTGACACAGGTGATCTTTATTGGAAAAAGTTTATTTGAAACTGACTGATGTTAGCACACCTTAGGTAGCATAGAAGTTCCAGGTGCATTGAGTAGAAATTAACTTTAAAAACATTATCCTTTTTAGTTCTTTGAAACTACACAAAGTAAAAAGTCAAGACTTGTTTGTTGTTTTGAAGTGCATGGCCACAACATGTCTCTGTAACCCCTGGTCCACGTCCCACAGTTTCTCCATATCAAACACTCCCTTGTCCTCTATAAATTGTTCAAATAGGAGCAGCCCACCCCCCACCCCAAAGTAGTGGGCCTTGGTGGCCAGGTAGACCACTCCCCTCGGGGCCAACAGTCTGTGGAGGGTGTCGTGAAGAGCTGAGTAGTACGCCGTGTTGTAGATGGTCTCTGAGGTGAAGATGATGTCATATTTAGGGAACAGGTCTTCCTTGAGGACCAGCGCTAGGAACGTTGTCCAGTCGCCCGAGAAGAAACGACAGCAGGTCAGCTTCGAATGCTGGGATAGGTCCAGGGCTTGCCTCTTGGGCGACGGGCTGCCATCCTCTCCCTCTTTTTTCTGTTCATTCTTCTTCTCATCGGACTTTGCCTCTTCATCCTTTTTCATTTTGTCCTCTTCTATAATTGTCTCATCGTCCTCCTCCTGCAGCCCCCGTTTCTTTCCCTTCACTTCTTCCTCCTCCCCTTCCACCTGACAGTTGAGCAGTGCGTTAGGCAGTGTGAGCTGTTCTATAACAGTACTATTATAGTCCTGGAAATGGACCTGACTTGCTCCGCTCTTTAGCGCCAGTAGGCCCAGCAGTCCAGCACCACAGCCCAAATCCAGAACCATCTTCCCCCTGAACGTCTCCCCCCCCCTCTCTAGCAGCTCCAGGAGGTCATAGGTACACTCCCACACCTTCAACCCTCCCTCGTACACTCCGGAGATGAGATCCGAGCTCTGGGCGGCGGTCCGCGACAGGATCCTCTCGTCGTCATCTCGCTCGCTGGCCGTCCGCTCGAACACAGACTCATTCAGGAAGTGGAGGGGTGGAAGCGTTCCTATGGTAACAGTCTCAGAGACAGCATCGTTGAGGAGAAAGTGGGGATCTGCAGGGGGATGGTGTTCAACAGCTGCTTTGACAGTTTCTGCTGGAGTGGTGGTGTTGTTGCCAGGCACCTGTTGATTACACACAGGTAAAAGATGCCCATTGTCATGTGCAATGCAAAGTACAATCTGCATGCATACACAAGTGTTGTAACTGTCTTGTCTCCTGGTAGTCAACTACATACACATGAATATAACAGACATAGTGTGAAGAAAAATTGTGTGAACCCTTTAGAATGACCTGGATTTCTGCATAAATTGGTCATAACATTTTATCTAATCTTCATCAAAGTCACAACTACAGACAAAACACAGTCTGCTTAAACTAACGCACAAACAATTGTTTCATATCTTCATTGAACACACCGCGTAAACATCCACAGTGCAGGCTGGAAAAAGTATGTGAACCCTTGGATTTAAGAACAGGTTGACCCTCCTTTGGCAGTAATAACCTCAACCAAATGTTTTCTGTAGTTGTGGATTAGACATGCAAAATGGTCAGGAGGAATTTTGGACCATTCCTCTTTACAAAACTGTTTCAGTTCAGCAATATTCTTGGGATATCTGGTGTGAACCGCTCTCTTGAGGTCATGCCAATCGGGTTGAGGTCAGGACTAACTGGGCCACTGCAGAAAGCGTATTTTCTTCTGTTCAAGCCATTCTGTTGATTTACTTCTGTCTTTGGGTTGTTGTCCTGTTGCGTCACCCAACTTCGGTTGAGCTTCAATTGGCAGATAGACATTTTGCAGGAGACTGTTGGGCTAAACTACGATGATAGCAAGTTGTCCAGGCCCTGAGGCAGCAAAGCAGCCCCAAACCATGATGCTCAATTTGTCTTACCCTGTACTGACTGAGATGCATAGATCTGGCAACCATTCTTAATCTTAAGTATTCTGAGATCTCTTTTGTTTGAGGCATGGTTCAGGCAATGCTTCTTCTTCTTTTGGGGGCAGGGCAACTCTCACCAACATCTCCGATCTCGTCTCATTGATTGGACTCCAGGTTAGTCAACTCCTGACACCAATTAGCTTTGGAGAAGTCAATTAGCCTAGGGGTTCACATACTTTTTCCAACCTACACTGTGAATGTTTAAATGTTGTATTCAATATAGACAAGAAGTATACAATAATTTGTGTTATTAGTTTAAGCACACTGCTTGTCTATTGTTGTGATTTAGATGAAGATCGGATCAAATTTTATGTCAAATTTATGCAGAAATCCAGGTAAATCCAAAGGGTTCACATACTTTTTCTTGCCACTGTAGCAGCATCCTAATGCTTACGCACAAGCAAAGATGCCTAATGTCATGAAGGACACAGAATAACACGGACTCCCTCTTGTGGTTGGCCGCATACTGTCCCAGTATCTGTGTGTTAGAGATGTTGATGAGTATGACGCATCTAGTCTCTAACACCCAGGAAGCTCAGATTCAAACTTCCACTCAAATTTCTTTGGATGTACATCGCCAAACTCCATATCTGGTGAACAACAAACTAATTTTGACAAAACTTGCAGAGCTGTCTAATAGGAGTTTGAATAAGAAAACCAATAAAATAAAATAAATTCTAGGCAGAGACAATATATCAGGCTTTTATTGGCCTTTTCTAGTCTATCGGCTTTGCCAATATTCCCGCTAAATAGCAAAGCTGCTGCTATGCTAGCCTCCACTCACGTCTGAGCCACGAGCATTGCACAATGCCGTGGAATGTCTAGCTGGGAAAAATCAGCAGCAGCAAGCTCGCTCATTTTCCAACAGAAATAGAAATTAATGGACTTGGATGAATGTACAGTGACCAAAATTGAGCTCCTGTTGCAAATATTAGTTTAGTTAATTCACTAATAATGCTTGCGTTGACGTGCCCGGACATGCATACAATAAGCAAGCTAGATAAGCAGATATCCTAATATTTGAAAACAGATCACATAGCTAACTAATCCTTTCATCTGTGGTGTTAGCTAGCTATATAATTTATCCTATCCGTAAATTGACAGCTGATTGTCTTGACCTGGAAAGGAGGAAGCGTTTTAGCTACAGTGGCTTCACACCCCTTGACGTTTTCCACACTGTTGTGTTAAAGTTGGTTTAAAATGGATGTCCTTTTTTTGTCAACGATATACACAAAATACTCTGTGAGAGTGTGAGAAAAACTTGAACATTTGTAAAAGAAAAAATGAATATCTTGATTAGGTAAGTATTTAACCCCAAGTCAATCCATGTTAGAGTCAACTTGGTAGCAATTACAGCTGTGAGTCTTTCTGCCTAAGTCTCTAAGAGCTTCCGCACCTAGATTCTGCAACAGTCGCCCATTATTCTTTTCAAAATTCTTCAAACTCTGTCAAATTGGTTGTTGATTATTTCTAGGTCTTGCCATAGATGTATGTCAAAACTAACTTTATCACTAAGGAACATTCAGTCTTCTTGATAAGCAACTCGTGTAGATTTGGTCTTGTGTTTTTGGTTATTGTCCTACTGAAATGTGAATTAATCTCCCAGTGCCTGTTGGAAAGCAGAAACCAGGTTTTCCTCTAGGATTTTGCTTAGCTGCATTGTTTATTTTTTATCCTGAAAAACTCCAGTCCTTAACGATTACAAGCATACCTACAACACGATGCAGCCACCACTATGCCTGAAAATATGGAGAGTGGTACTCCATAATGTTTGTATTGGATTTGCCCAGCTAATTCAAATTCTAAACTCATTAATAGACTTTGATGATTTGAGTCAGGTGTGTAGTGATAGGGCAAAAACAAAAAGGTGCCACCCTGTGTGTCCACAGGACCAGGATTGAGAACCACTGCTTTAATAGCTTGTTGCAAACAGGATGCATGTTTGGGAATATTTTTATTTTGTACAGGCTTCCTTTTAACTGTCAATTAGGTTAGTATTGTGAAGTACCTGCAATGCTGTTGATTCATCCTCAGTTATCTCCTATTACAGCCATTAAACGAACTGTTTCAAAAAGTCACCATTGGGCTCGTGGTGAAATCCCTGAGCGGTTTACTTCCTCTCCAGCAACTGAATTAGGAAGGACTCCTGTATCTTTTAGGTGACTGTATGGATACACCATCCAAAGTGTAATTAATAACTGTACCATGCACAAAAGGATATTCAGTGTCTGTTTTTTCTTCTTCTACACATCTACCAATTGTTGTCCTTCTTTGTGAGGCATTGGAAAACCTTCCCGGTCTTCGTGGTTGAATCTGTGTTTGAAATTCCCTGCCTCGACAGAGACCCTACAGATAATTTGTATGTGTGGGGTACAGAGTAGAGGTCGACCAATTAATTGGAAGGGCCGTTTAAAAAAAAACAACCTTTATTTAACTAGGCAAGTCAGTTAAGAACACATTATTTTCAATAACGGCCTAGGAACAGTGGATTAACTGCCTTGTTCTTAACCGACTTGCCTAGTCAAATAAAAAGGTTACATAAAAAAATGTTGACCACCAAAAATCTCAATCGTCTCACAAAAAAACCCATATCGGACATGTCTGGTTTAAATCTGAGTTTACTGGGCGTTAGTGATGAGACCTGTCATACTCATCGTCGACAAGGTTAACTAAAAAAAAATATATACAAATATCTAAAGGGCTATCCACACCAAGGACAATAACTATTATGAAAGTACGGTTGATATTTTATTTATTTATCAGGGGGTAATTCAGGAAGTAGCACCCCTTCTTCCTGTAACTACGTGATCAACAGCTACTTTTTAATAGGCCAACAGCATGCAGTAGGATGCGTTGATCAGTTGATTTACAGGTATACTGCAGAACAATAAATGACCCACTGGTGTGGATACTCACCAACGTTTATAGACTGAGGTAAAAAGAGTTTCAGGTTGGATATTTGTGCTTTCAAACCACAACAGCTTTCAAACCACTTGAGTCAAACTCCAAATAAGTGTCATGATGTTGGAAAAATTGCACAACATTGCAGAGGTCTTATTTTCACGATCTGGCCCTTAATTTGCTTTGCAAAGCTAATAAACATGTGAGCAGCATTTTGTATTCCTATTTGAATTAGTTAGGGAGCGTAAACAAAGTACAAGCTTTGTTTTTTTTTTTTACATTTCAATTTCAATAGCTCCTTGGTCATGAATTCTGCTTCACAATGATAGGAAGATGCCCCACTTTCACGGTCTGTATTCATACTGAAAATCAAAATCATGAGAGCTTCTGCTTTTCTGCTCCACAGGAAGTTTCTGTACTCCCCAAGCTCGCCTTAGGACACCTGCATTACTGTTTGACAGGTGTACCGCCCCAGTCAAACTCACCACCTGCCACTGTCCCTGGAACAGGTCACACCCGGCGCGAGCACCCGGATCTCACATCCCGACCTCACCGGGTAAGTGAAAAAACGATAAGAATAGTGGTATTTCATCGGCGGTCGAGGCCTCCCACTTATTCTACACCCCATGTTTCTTCACAGTGCCAGAGTCAAGATCAGCAAGGACTTCTTTCCCGGCTGATTCAGCAAAGCCCGTTCCCTTGGCTGTGGTTTTGCTAGATAGTAGGCAGGGACAGTGGGAATCGCATTCATCCAGTCATGCGCGTCACTAACTGGATGACGAGGCATTTGGCTACCTCAAGACTTAATTATGTCCCGCCGTTTACCCCCACTTCATCTAATTTCCTTACTTTGACATGAGCCGGTCACAGCCACCCCGAAGGTGTTTTGAGTGCAACCGCAAAGGGAAGCATGCTACGGTCAGATATCATCAAATTGGCATTCATTCGAATCACGCCCGGTGGCATCAGAGGCTTTTTTGTCTTAAACTGGACATCAGTTGCCGCTACTAAACATCAGCGGGCCTTTAACTTGGTTTTTACCTCCAACCGACATCAGGTTCCAGCGCAATCATTTGAGAACCAAATACCCCTCGCAGTATAAAGCTGCGCCATCGGCCGATTGTCGGATGAAGCAACAGAAAATAATCATCCCCTTTCAATCATTTGCTTGCCCAGTCAACCCTCCGGGACAGAGCCATAGGAACCACCTTTACCCGCACTTCAATATTCCTCACTTTGACATGAGTGGGTCACAGTCACTCCAAGGGTGATTTGAGCGCGACAGGTGTGTACACTCCTTTGAATTTCACCAAGTTGACATTCAGTGATCTGTGCCCAGTGGGAACCTAGGCTTCTGCTGTCTGTTTATGGTTCCGCTGGCAAATCAATGGGCTTGGATGGTACTACCCACATCAGGTGTTGGCCTCCCTCCCCAGACAAGCTGGAGATAACTCTCCCCACTTCGTCGGGCATGAGCCAGATCCATGCAATGGCCCATCACTGCAGGGCCAATGGGTTTGGTCTCCTCCTCAAGCCCAGTGAGCGAAGGAGACCCCCCCACCTCCAATGTGTGGAGCCGGCGAGTGCCATAGCTGGGGTGATCTGCGAGAAGGGCCCGGCACGCGTTCCAGAGTTGCTGTCGCTAACCACCGGACCCAAACCCCCACCGGTCCACCTTCGGCCCACCAATGGACACCACCCAAAAGAAACCACACACACAGCCCTTTGCAAGTCAATGCAAGAGAGACAGCGAGATGGGCCGCACAACAAACTTCCAATGTTGGTGAGAGGAGGAAAACGGGAGTGACTGGCCCGAGCTCAGCCCCGCCCTCACACCCCACACTGACTGACCCAGCCCTTAGAGGCAATTCTTATCCCGAAGTTAGGGATCTTTTTTGCCAACTTCCCTTACCTACATTGTTATAACATGACAGAGGCTGTTCACCTTGGAGACCTACTGCGGATATGGGTACGACGCGAGTATTACACCCTCTCCGCCAGATTTTCAAGGACCAGGGAGAGCTCACCGAACGCTGCAACGCTTTCCAGGGCTTGGGCCTCTCTCAGGGCGAACCCATTCCAGGGCACCGTGCCCTTCACAAAGAAAAGAGGACTCTCCCCGGGGCTCCCGTCAGCTTCGCAGGGATCGGTCGCGTTACCGTACTGGATGCCTTGCGGTGCCCATCTCCGCCAGTCCGTGGACATTCTGAAAGTCAGTCGGTCACATTAACAGGTAGCTATTGAAATTTAAAAGTTTACAAAATTAATGTAATAACGTGAGATGAAAATGGACAAACTTAAGGGTATGCAATACAGAAGGGTAGTCAGTGGACATTCTGAACCTTCATTGAGTCCAGTAGGTCACATGGTCAAGGAGCTATTGAAAATATTTAATTTTTAAAAATTAATGTAATGCGTATGCGATGAAAATGGACAAACTAAAGGGTGTGCAATGTGTAGGCCCACTGAGTGTACATTCTGAACCTTGTTTGAAGTCAGGTCACATGACCAAGGGGCTATTGAAAGAAACATCGAAAATTCATGTAATTTTGCATGAGATGAAAATGGACAAACTAAAGGGTGGCAATATAGAAGGGTATTCAGTGGACATTCTGAACCTTGTTTGAGTCCAGTAGGTCACATAACCAAATTAGAGGTCGACCGATTATGATTTTTCAACGCCGATACCGCATTTTGGAGGACTATAAAAGCCGATACCGATTAATAGGACGATTTTTTATTTATTTGTAATAATGACAGTTACAACAATACTGAATGAACACTTTTTTTAAACTTAATATAATACATCAATAAAAATCAATTTAGCCTCAAGTAAATAATGAAACATGTTCAATTTGGTTTAAATAATGCAAAAACAAAGTGTTGGAGAAGAAAGTAAAAGTGCAATATGTTCCATATAAAATATGTGCCATGTAAGAAAGCTAACGTTTCAGTTCCTTGCTCAGAACATGTGAACATGTGAAAGCTGGTGGTTCCTTTTAACATGAGTCTTCAATATTCCCAGGTAAGAAGTTTTAGGTTGTAGTTATTATAGGACTATTTCCCTCTATACCATTTGTATTTCAGTAACCTTTGACTATTGGATGTTCTTATAGGCACTTTAGTATTGCCAGTGTAACAGTATAGCTTCCATCCCTCTCCTCACTCCTCCCTGGGCTCGAACCAGCAACACAAAAACAATTAGCGCACGCTAACTAGCTAGCCATTTCACTTCGGTTACACGAGCCTCATCTCGGGAGTTGATAGGCTTGAAGTCATAAATAGCGCAATGCTTGACGCACAACGAAGAGCTGCTGGCAAAACGCACGAAAGTGCTGTTTGAATGAATGTTTACGCGCCTGCTTCTGTCTACCACCGCTCAGTCATATTATATGCAACGCAGGACACGCTAGATAATATCTAGTAATATCATCAACCATGTGTAGTTAACTAGCGATTATGATTGATTGTTTTTATAATTTAAGTTTAATGCTAGCTAGCAACTTACCTCGGTTTACTGCCTTCGCGTAACTCCTTGTGGAGTGCAACGAAAGGGAGGCAGGTCGTTATTGCGTTGGACTAGTTAAGGTTGCAAGATTGGATCCCCCGAGCTGACAAGGTGAAAATCTGTTGTTCTGCCCCTGAACAACGCAGTTAACCCACTGTTCCTAGGCCGTCATTGAAAATAAGAATATTTTCATAACTGACTTGCCTAGTTAAATAAAGATTAAATAAAGGTGTACAAAAAAGGGGGGGGGTCAAGGCAAATAGGGGCACAAAAATACAGATTTCCGATTGTTATGAAAACTTGAAATCGGCCCTAATTAAAATCGGCCATTCCTATTAATCGGTCGACCTCTAAACCAAATAGCTATTGAAATTAGAATGTTTACAAAATTAATTTAAAACCATGTGAGATTAATAGGGTGTGCAATATAGAGGGGTAGTTAGTGGACATTATGAACCTTGGAGGTCAGGAGGTCACAAATTATTAACATTGGAAAACCATGTAAAATTGTGTGAGATGAAAATGGACAAACTAAAGGATGTGCAATGTGTAGGCTCACTGAGTGTACATTTGGAACCTTGTTTGAAGTCAGGTCACATGAAATGAAGAAAAAAAAATGTAAGTGTGCAATGTGTGTCTATGCCATCGGTCAAAACCAATGGTTAAATGGGGTAATGGTTAAAGAGCTATTGAAATGTGTGATTTGTCACTATGTTGTCAGTCCCTAACTGCCGTTGTGGACGTGTAAGGAAAACTGCAGGCGAATATCCAACCTGAATCGGTCTTTACCTCGGGCGTTCATGTTGCTCTAATTTGTTGTTATAGTTATCATACCTGGTGTGGATGGCCCTTAACGCAGATACAGGGGCAGCTGCACACAATCCCTTTTAAACAAGAATATAAAGCCAGGGTTACCTCTACTTCGTCAATAAATTATATTCAGTTCCACTTAATTAACGTAGTAGGAATTCTGCTCTTAGGTAACAGCCCAAAAAGCCTGGGGAATTCTTTGGGACCTCATAACTAAGGTAGTCGTGGCTCGAGCTAGCTAGCTCTGTAACTCACAGGTTTGACTGCATAATCCTGCTTTCCAGTTTGTGATTGACTTTCTTCACCTTGTTGCCCCTTTGTCGTCAACTGCACGTCGAAGTTGAAATTGAAAGACATAGTTCTGACGAAGCAGTATATTTAACTTGTATAGCTATAAAAGGCAGGGAATAAATTCTGCAACCTACACGCGGACTGGAAGGAAAATGAGTTAGCTAAATACCCAGAACACCTTGCAGCACTGAGTCTGCGCAGTAGAGGTGTAGCGTTTGGCTAAAAACGAAGCCCGCGCCAGAGTATCTATCTTTCAAGTATTCGCCTCCGAATAATTTAAACCTACTTCGGTATAATGGCCAGAGATAACACCTTTCTCGCGGGTGGCGTGCGATCCTAAGAAAGTGAGTAAATACATTCAATGTATTTGTGCAATGGTAGCTTGCAAGCAGCATACAATGCTACTCTCGAAGCTTGTTACTGGTTAGCTCACGACACCGCTGGTCTGTGCCAATGGGTTTATCATTTCAATAGATTATTTTTGGCAGACAGGGCGGTGAAGAAGATGTCAGCGTTTAAATTGATATGAATGTCTGCATATTATTGTTTAGCTATCTTTTATAAATAGCCTTCGTTCCGTCGTGCTGTCACATTGAACCCTCATCCTTTTGTTTTTACACTGCTGCCACTCGCTGTTTTATCTATGTATAGCCACTTTTTAAATTGTCTCGACTACCCTGTACCCCCTGTATAATGGCTCGTTGTTCTGTCATTTTATTGTGTTATATCACTTTAGTTTGTTTTAATAAATATGTTCTTAACTATATTTCTTTAACTGCATTGTTGGTTAATTAAGGGCTTGTAAGTGAGCGTTTCAGCTAAGGTCTACTACACGTGTTGTATTCGGTGCACGATACAAATACAATGTTCAATTGAAATCAAATTGTATCACGAAAAAGCTTTATTATTTCTGTGACAGTGGCAGACCGAGGTAAAGACAGTTTCAGGTTGGTTATTCGCCTGTAGTTTTCCTTACGTCCACCAACAGCAGTTAGGGACCGTCAACATAGTGACAAATCAAAATATTCAAATTCCTATAGCTATTTAACCATTACTCCTAAAACTTTCAAAGCTGGTTCTAACTAACCCGATGGCTTAGACACGCATTACACACATTTATTTTTTGTCGATTTACATGTTGCACTATTTTAAATTTATTTTTTTACATTTTTGAATTTCTATAGCTCATTGGTCGTATGTCCTACTGGACACAAACAAGGTTCAGAATGCCCACTGACTACCCTTCTATATTGCACACCCTTTAGTTTGTCCATTTTCTATCTCACATGTTTTTAAATGAATTTTTCCAAATTTAAAATTTCAATAGGTCCTTGGTCATGTGACCTAGAGACTTCAAACAAGGTTCAGAATGTCCACTCAGGGGGCCTCGACATTGCACACCTGCTAGTTAGTCCATTTTCATTTCAAGATTTTACATGAATTTAAAAAAAAATGTAGGATTTCAATAGCTCCTTGGTCATGTGACCTACTGACTCCAAACATGGTGCAGAATGTACCCTTATTTATTGCACACTTTTGTTTTTGTACTGTAAAATCACGTGGTTTAATGTACATTTTTCGTAGTTTTAAACTTCATGTCAATTACACACCTAAGAAGTGTGCAGTGGATATACACCCATATTGCTTAACCTCGAGTTATGTCTCTTCTATATTGTTGTACATTAATATTAGTATGACAATTAGGGGGTTCAGTCCAGTGTTGTGTTTACCCTTTTCTTTAATATTTATCTATAATTATTGGTAGTTCTAAGTACTTATTTTCCCAGTTTTACTGTGTGTCCCCCCCCCCCCCCCCACAGTATTTAAGACGCACACAATAGGAGAGAGACAGATAATATCTCCTTTCGTCGTTAATATCAACCATAAAGGAAAAGGACAAAGTACGAGAGTCATGCTATTAATTGTCTAAAGCAGGGATGGAGAGTGAGATGGTGAGGTAGGCTGCAGTGAGTTTACTGGTCAATACATATACTGAACATGTAACCACAGTAATGTTGGCTAGTAAGTAAATCAATGAATAAAAATGTAATATTGACAAATGAAACAGAAATTGTAGACCTTTAATCCTTTCCAACATGTCAGACACTTCAAATCAAATGTATTTGTCACATACACATGGTTAGCAGATGTTAATGCGAGTGTCGCAAAATGCTTGTGCTTCTCGTTCTGACAATGCAGTAATAACCAACAAGTAATCTAACCTAACAATTCCAAAACTACTACCTTATACACACAAGTGTAAAGGGATAAAGAATATTACATAAAGATATGAATGAGTGATGGTACAGAACGGCATAGGCAAGGTGCAGTAGATGGTATCGAGTACAGTATATACATATGAGATGAGTAATGTAGGGTATGTAAACAAAGTGGCATAGTTTAAAGTGGCTAGTGATACATGGATTACATAAAGATTACATAAAGATGAGAACATTTCAGTGTTAACTTTCTCTTTATCCCTGGTTGATGTACATTTCAGAGCCTCTTCAGTGTGGATGGGGTATAGCATACATTTTCAACAACAAATACTGCACTTCAAGTTTGTGTTCTCTACTCTGTTTAACTATTTTGTCTTCATCCCAAGTTACGGCACATGGAGCCATCGTTGGCATGCAAAACATTCAATCTAAAACAAAACAAAGCGTAACACGTTATAAATAACATCAAATATCAATGTAGAATGACGAAGTAGCCATCCATTGTGTTACATCATAAATTGTCTTACATGGCGTCACTGTTGTCAAAAGATTATAAACATGTTAAATAATGTTACTAACCCAGTCAGTCTTTGGGCCACATCCAGGTTCTTTATCAGTGGCACACATGAAATAGTTGTTGGCTTTGTTGAACTCTGAAATCATAGGCATGAACTGAACATAGGGCTGTCTGACACAACTACATAAAAATATTGAATTTACATTTACTTTGAATTAAATGTCATTACATACCAGACATGTTTAGTATATCCTCAGCCATTTCTTTTCTCAACTTCCTTGGCCATCTACCGTAATTGCTGGACTATTAAGCGCACCTGAATATAAACCGCACCCACTGAATTATTAAAAAATATGTACTTGGTACATAAATAAGCTGCACATGTCTATAAGCCGCAGGTGCCTACCGGTACATTAAAAACCAATGAACTTTACACAGCATTTAAACGAAACATGGCTTGTAACAAAAATTAAACCATAGCCTACCAAGAAAGTCATTGGTCACTATCTTCCTCCTCCTGTGCACTGAAACCACTGAAGTCATCTCCTTCGGTGTCGGAGTTGAATAGCCTCAGAATTGCTTCATCCGATGTTGGATCGTTTTCATTGTCGCTCTCATCACTTTCATCCAGGGGCAAATACCCTGCTGAGCTCATGCTGCCCCTTCAACACGCAGCAGTCCAAACTTTTCAAAACCCGTTGATGATAGTGGATTTTTTGACAATGCTCCACGCTGTCAGAACCCACTGGCAGACTTGACCAATAGTTGCTCTTCGCATGCGGCCTGTTTTAGTGAAGGATTTCTCCCCACTTGTCATCCAAGCCTCCCACTGAACAAGGAGCGCCACCTTAAATGCACGATTTACACTGATGTCGAGTGGCTGAAAATACTTTGGGCCATCTGCTTTTCTTCCCTCTGAAAGCTTTTGTTGTCTTTTTGCACTGAGTCAGTTCCTCACACTGCTGTTTCCAACGTCTTATCATCGACTCATTAAGGCCAAGCTCCCGTGCAGCAGCTCTATTTCCTTTTCCAACAGCCAGATCGAACACCTTCAACTTGAAAGCTGCATCATATGCATTTCTCCGTGTCTTTGCCATGATGAGGGTGACAAAATTACTACCGTAATCAGAATGATGGGAAGTTTGAGCGCGCTCGATTCGCTCAGTTTTTTGGCGGCATGAATCTTGTGAAAGCGGGAAAGCGAGGTTCAAAGTGTGGGAATAAAGTAGCGGCTTATAGTCCGGAAATTTCTCCTCCATTCCACTTTACGTCCACCCAGTCGTCTTTTCCATGGCAGGATCAGGATCACACACAGCCTAAATTATAGCCACTGAACCAATTACAGGACAATAATAAAAGTAGTATATGGGATCCAACCCTATCACAGAGTGAATAAATGTAGAGCATTTGTAGACTTTTAGAAAAAAATATTAAGTGACCGTTTCATCAGTACGTGCTTAAAAAAAGTCATGACAGTGCCCACCAAATCTATGACTATAGAGAATGAATTGTAAGCACCAAAGTGTGTTTGTAAAAATAATAGCTGAAAATGTCAGTTGTTGAACATAATACTTCTATTCGCAATAGCAATTTATGATATATGCAGTTGAGGAATATTCCATGTACCAACAGTACATGTAGGACAGACAATAGAAATTCCCACATACAGTATTTCTATTCTTTTTTTCTCTCACCTTTATTCATCCAGGTAAGCCAGTTGAGAACAAGTTAATCCCTATCGGCTTTTTTTGGTCCTCCAATAATAGGTATCGGCGTAGAAAAACACATCAGTCGACCTATAATAAGAATTTGTTCTTAACTGACTTGCCATGTTAAATAAAGGTCACACACACACCACACTGACCAAAAAGTTAATTTGTTGGCATTTACGTATGTCCCTACTGGGCATTTACGTATGTCCCTATTACCAGTAAAACATAATCAAAACCTATTTCTTTCACTTACTTGCTGTGCTGTTTTGTTGTTCATTTGTTTTGTCGTTTGTTTTGTCATTGAACTTCCGGCGCCGACAGAGATGGCCGCCTCGCTTCGCGTTCCTAGGAAACTATGCAGTTTTTTGTTTTTTTTACGTGTTATTTCTTACATTAGTACCCCAGGTCATCTTAGGTTTCATTACATACAGTCGAGAAGAACTACTGTATATAAGATCAGCGTCAACTCACCATCAGTACGACCAAGAATATGTTTTTCGCGACGCGGATCCTGTGTTCTGCCTTACAAACAGGACAACGGAATGGATCGCATGCAGCGACCCAAAAAAACGACTCCGAAAAAGAGGGAAACGTGGCGGTCTTCTGGTCAGACCACGGAGACGGGCACATCGTGCCCCACTTCCTAGCATTCTTCTTGCCAATGTCCAGTCTCTTGACAACAAGGTTGATGAAATCCGAGCAAGGGTAGCATTCCAGAGGGACATCAGAGACTGTAACATTCTGTGCTTCACGGAAACATGGCTCACTGGAGAGACGCTATCCGAAGCGGTGCAGCCAACGGGTTTCTCCACGCATCGCGCCGACAGAAACAAACACCTTTCTGGTAAGAAGAGGGGTGGGGGTGTATGCCTTATGGCTAACGAGGCATGGTGCGATGAAAGAAATCTACAGGAACTCAAATCCTTCTGTTCACCTGATTTAGAATTCCTCACAATCAAATGTAGACCGCATTATCTACCAAGAGAATTCTCTTCGATTATAATCACAGCCGTATATATCCCCCCCAAGCAGACACATCGATGGCTCTGAACGAACTTTATTTAACTCTTTGCAAACTGGAAACCATTTATCCGGAGGCTGCATTCATTGTTGCTGGGGATTTTAACAAGGCTAATCTGAAAACAAGACTCCCTAAATTTTATCAGCATATCGATTGTGCAACCAGGGGCGGAAAAACCTTGGATCACTGTTACTCTAACTTCCGCGACGCATATAAGGCCCTGCCCCGCCCCCCTTTCGGAAAAGCTGACCACGACTCCATTTTGCTGATACCTGCCTACAGACAAAAGCTAAAAAAAGAAGCTCCCACGCTGAGGTCTGTCCAACGCTGGTCCGACCAAGCTGACTCCACACTCCAAGACTGCTTCCATCACGTGGACTGGGACATGTTTCGTATTGCTTCAGATAACAACATTGACGAATACGCTGATTCAGTGTGCGAGTTCATTAGAACGTGCGTTGAAGATGTCGTTCCCATAGCAACGATTAAAACATTCCCTAACCAGAAACCGTGGATTAATGGCAGCATTCGCGTGAAACTGAAAGCGCGAACCACTGCTTTCAATCATGGCAAGGTGTCTGGTAACATGACTGAATACAAACAGTGCAGCTATTCCCTCCGTAAGGCTATCAAACAAGCTAAGCGTCAGTACAGAGACAAAGTAGAATCCCAATTCAACGGCTCCGACACGAGGCATGTGGCAGGGTCTACAGTCAATCACGGACTACAGGAAGAAATCCAGCCCAGTCACAGACCAGGATGTCTTGCTCCCATGCAGACTAAATAACTTTTTTGCCCGCTTTGAGGACAATACAGTGCCACTGACACTGCCTGCAACGGAAAAATGCAGTCTCTCCTTCACTGCAGCCGAGGTGAGTAAAACATTTAAACGTGTTAACCCTCGCAAGGCTGCAGGCCCAGACGGCATCCCCAGCCGCGCCCTCAGAGCATGCGCAGACCAGCTGGCTGGTGTGTTTACGGACATATTCAATCAATCCCTATACCAGTCTGCTGTTCCCACATGCTTCAAGAGGGCCACCATTGTTCTTGTTCCCAAGAAAGCTAAGGTAACTGAGCTAAACAACTCCCGCCCCATAGCACTCACTTCCGTCATCATGAAGTGCTTTGAGAGACTAGTCAAGGATCATATCACTTCCACCCTACCTGACACACTAGACCCACTCCAATTTGCTTACCGCTCAAATAGGTCCACAGACGATGCAATCTCAACCACACTGCCCTAACCCATCTGGACAAGAGGAATACCTATGTGAGAATGCTGTTCATCGACTACAGCTCGGCATTCAACACCATAGTACCCTCCAAGCTCGTCATCAAGCTCGAGACCCTGGGTCTCGACCCCGCCCTGTTCAACTGGGTACTGGACTTCCTGATGGGCCGCCCCCAGGTGGTGAGGGTAGGTAACAACATCTCCTCCCCGCTGATCCTCAACACTGGGGCCCCACAAGGGTGCGTTCTGAGCCCTCTCCTGTACTCCCTGTTCACCCACGACTGCGTGGCCACGCACGCCTCCAACTCAATCATCAAGTTTGCGGACGACACAACAGTGGTAGGCTTGATTACCAACAACGACGAGACGGCCTACAGGGAGGAGGTGAGGGCCCTCGGAGTGTGGTGTCAGGAAAATAACCTCACACTCAACGTCAACAAAACTAAGGAGATGATTGTGGACTTCAGGAAACAGCAGAGGGAACACCCCCCTATCCACATCGATGGAACAGTAGTGGAGAGAGTAGCAAGTTTTAAGTTCCTCGGCAAGTTCCTCGGCATACATCACAGACAAACTGAATTGGTCCACTCACACAGACAGCATCGTGAAGAAGGCGCAGCAGCGCCTCTTCAACCTCAGGAGGCTGAAAGAATTTGGCTTGTCACCAAAAGCACTCATAAACTTCTACAGATGCACAATCGAGAGCGTCCTGGCGGGCTGTATTACCGCCTGGTACGGCAACTGCTCCGCCCTCAACCGTAAGGCTCTCCAGAGGGTAGTGAGGTCTGCACAACGCATCACCGGGGGCAAACTACCTGCCCTCCAGGACACCTACACCACCCGATGTTACAGGAAGGCCATAAAGATCATCAAGGACATCAACCACCCGAGCCACTGCCTGTTCACCCCGCTATCATCCAGAAGGTGAGGTCAGTACAGGTGCATCAAAGCTGGGACCGAGAGACTGAAAAACAGCTTCTATCTCAAGGCCATCAGACTGTTAAACAGCCACCACTAACATTGAGTGGCTGCTGCCAACACACTGACACTGACTCAACTCCAGCCACTTTAATAATGGGAATTGATGGGAAATGATGTAAATATATCACTAGCCACTTTAAACAATGCTACCTTATATAATGTTACTTACCCTACATTATTCATCTCATATGCATACGTATATACTGTACTCTATATCATCGACTGCATCCTTATGTAATACATGTATCACTAGCCACTTTAACTATGCCACTTTGTTTACATACTCATCTCATATGTATATACTGTACTCGATACCATCTACTGTATCTTGCCTATGCTGCTCTGTACCATCACTCATTCATATATCCTTATGTACATATTCTTTATCCCCTTACACTGTGTATAAGACAGTAGTTTAGGAATTGTTAGTTAGATTACTTGTTGGTTATTACTGCATTGTCGGAACTAGAAGCACAAGCATTTCGCTACACTCGCATTAACGTCTGCTAACCATGTGTATGTGACATAAAATTTGATTTGATTCATTCTCAACCAGGATTTCTATGGAATGCCGTTTGGGTCTTTGCTTGTCAAAAAATATACTATTTGACCAATCAAGACCTGAATATGTCTGCACGTCACATAATAATGTAACGCATTCATTTATTCTTTATGTAGTTATTACACATTGATTACACTATCACTCGTATTTCATATGTCACAACGATTAATCCATACGTATGCTGTGATGCTGGTAATGTTGTCTCGCGCACCTACAATGCTGGTCATTAAAAATAAAGCTAGCTAGCTCATGGATGCAAACAATCTAGGTGTCATCTAAAATAACCCTAATTTATAAGACCGTTCTTATTTGATTAATGGTGGTCGGACCATCTATGTGAAGCTAGCCACAATAAAGATGAGTCACAATAGTGGACTTTGTGTTTAGCCTTCAAAATAAAAGTATGGCATAATTCTACTATTCATATTTATTTGCGTCACTGTCAATGACACTTTTATTTTGAAGGCAAACTGCAAATTCCACTATTGTGCCTAACCCTCATTGTGGCTAGCTTCACAACACATAAACCGGTCCTGTCGAGCCAGCCAGATGAAGTTGGCTGGCTGCTTATAACATAAGCTTTGGGCAACAGGGTTAAGTAGCTGGCTAGCTATTTATTTTCATGAACTGAAATTTAATTTCAATAGGCGAACAACAAGAGGCAACCTAGCTAATACTTGCTCACAAGGATTCCTAAATCATTGCTAAGAATAATGAAACTGACTGCAGTTTCTACTGGTCATTGTTTTCAGGATAGTTGTTGTATTGGTGCTAGGTAGGTACCAAGCTAAAGGTAGCTACCTCAGAAGTTGCGGTCAAACAAATTATTCTTTATTATCAATGCGGTATTGTAAACACATAATTTGTGGCCGGTGTTCGGTTGTTTGCAGACTTTTTTTGTACAGCTTTGAGAGGGCTACTGTATCCTCTGACACCCAAAGACCCAAATGGTGTTCCACAGTATGTTGTGAAGCTAATAGCAGTGACGGTATTACTGTGTAGCTCCGGTAGGGCAACATCTGAAAAATAGCTCAGTTGGTAGTAGAGGTTGACCGATTTATGATTTTTCAACGCCGATACCGATTATAGGAGGTCCCAAAAAAAGCCAATACCGATTATTCAGGCAATTTTAAATTGATATATATATATATATATATTTGTAATAATGACAATTACAACAATACTGAATGAACACTTATTAACTTAATATAATACATCAATAAAATCAATTTAGTCTTAAATAAATTAATGAAACATGTTTAAAAAATGCAAAAACATTGTTGGAGAAGAAAATAAAAGTGCAAAAGGTGCCATGTTAAAAAAGCTAACATTTAAGTTCGTTGCTCAGAACATATGAAAGCTGGTGGTTCCTTTTAACACGAGTCTTCAATATTCCCAGGTAAGAATTTTTAGGTTGTAGTTATTATAGGACTATTTCTCTCTATACCATTTGTATTTCATATACCTTTGACTGTTGGATGTTCTAATAGGCACTTTAGTATTGCCAGCCTAGTCTCGGAAGTTGATAGGCTAGAAGTCATAAACAGCGCAATGCTTGAAGCATAGCGAAGAGCTGCTGGCAAATGCAGGAAAGTGCTGTTTGAATGAATGCTTACGAGCCTGCTGCTGCCTACCACCGCTCAGTCAGACTGCTCTTTCAAATCATAGACTTAATTATAATATAATAACAAAGAAATACAAGCCTTAGTTTCCGGATTTGACCATATTAATGACCTATCATTTCGAAACAAAATGTTTATTTTTTCAGTGAAATAAGGAACCGTTCTGTATTTTATCGAATGAGTGGCATCACTAAGTCTAACTATTGCTGTTATATTGCACAACCTTCAATGTTATGTCATAATTATGTACAATTCTGGCAAATGAATTACGTTCTTTGTTAGGAAGAAATGGTCTTCACACAGTTCGCAACGAGCCAGGCGGCCCAAAATGCTGACTCTGCTTGCGCAGAACGCAAGAGAAGTGACACAATTTCCCTAGTTAAAAGAAATTCATGTTAGCAGTCAACATTAACTTCTTGACGCTACCCATCTTTAGCGGGATAATTGTCATCAACAACAGCTGAATAGCATAGTGCCACATTCACATAATATTATTAAAAATATTTCTATTCATGAAATCACAAGTGCAATATTGTAAAACACAGTTTAGCCTTTTGTTAATCCACCTGTCGTCTCAGATTTTGAAAATATGTTTTCCAGCGAAAGCAATCCAAGCGTTTGTGTAAGTTTATCGATCGCCCAACAAAACATTATGTACAGTTAGCATTAAGTAGCTTGGTCACGAAAATCAGAAAAGCAAATTAATCGCTTACCTTTGATGATCTTTGGATGTTTTCACTCACAAGACTCCCAGTTACACAATAAATGTTCCTTTTGTTCCATAAAGATTATTTTTACATCCAAAATACAGTGCGGCAAAAAAGTATTTAGTCAGCCACCAATTGTGCAAGTTCTCCCACTTAAAAAGATGAGAGGCCTGTCATTTCATCATAGGTACACTTCAACTATGACAGACAAAATGAGAAAAGAAAATCCAGAAAATCACATTGTAGGATTTTTAATGAATTTATTTGCAAATTATGGTGGAAATAAGTATTTGGTCACCGACAAACAAGCAAGATTTCTGGCTCTCACAGACCTGTAACTTCTTCTTTAAGAGGCTCCTCTTGTCCTCCACTCGTTACCTGTATTAATGGCACCTGTTTGAACTTGTTATCAGCATAAAAGACACCTGTCCACAACCTCAAACAGTCACACTCCAAACTCCACTATGGCCAAGACCAAAGAGCTGCCAAATGACACCAGAAACAAAATTGTAGACCTGCACCAGGCTGGGAAGACTGAATCTGCAATAGGTAAGCAGCTTGGTTTGAAGAAATCAACTGTGGGTGCAATTATTAGGAAATGGAAGACATACAAGACCACTGATAATCTCCCTTGATCTGGGGCTCAGTGCAAGATCTCACCCCGGTGTGGTCAAAATTATCACAAGAACGATGAGCAAAAATCCCAGAACCACACAGGGGGACCTAGTGAATGAAGTTGAGACGTGGCTGGGTCTTTCAGCATGACAATGATCCCAAACACACCGCCTGGGCAACGAAGGAGTAGCTTCGTAAGAAGCATTTCAAGGTCCTGGAGTGGCCTAGCCAGTCTCCAGATCTCAACCCCATAGAAAATCTTTGGAGGGAGTTGAAAGTCTGTGTTGCCCAGCAACAGCCCCAAAACATCACTGCTCTAGAGGAGATCTGCATGGAGGAATGGGCCAAAATACCAGCAACAGTGTGTGAAAACCTTGTGAAGACTTACAGAAAACGTTTGACCTCTGTCATTGCCAATAAAGGGTATATAACAAAGTATTGAGATCAACTTTTGTTATTGACCAAATACTTATTTTCCACCATAATTTGCAAATAAATTCATTAAAAATCCTACAATGTGATTTTCTGGATTTTTTTTCTCATTTTCTTTAAGCCTCCAAATTTGTCATTTGTATCTGGTCAAGAGTCTGTCCCGACTTAGGCGCAGATCAAGTTCTCTCCACTTAATCATATTGTTTGTGTGTTCAGGACTACCCTCCTGGTGTTTCAGAATGGTGTTGATATTTGACCAGTCATTCACGCCTTTTATTATTTTGTAATCTTTTGTAGAAAAGAGCTTGCAGCAAAAACAATACACAGTTGTTTTTGAGTATGAAAGCCAGCTTCTGGTAATCTTTTCCCCATTTGACAGCTGTCTGTAATAAGCCTGAATGGAAACCTATTCTATACTTGTTTTTAGGGTTTGAGTGCGCAGCGGTCCATTAACTCGGTCCTCATAAAGTCTGTTAAGACTGGGGCCCAATCTGCTGGGTCATTTGATGGAACATAAACTGTTCTAGAATGGTCTGAACTGCTTGTATCTGATGCTGGCTGTACACCTCTGGTTGCGCTAGTACTGGATGAGGTTGCCTGTACTTCACCTGGGTCTGTGTTAGTTCTTGCTGAAGACTGCTGTATTGGGTCTGTGTTAGTATTTGCTGAAGCCAGCTGTACTGGGTCTGTGTTAGTACTGTACTTGCTGAAGCTGCCATTACTAGGTCTGTGTTAGTATTTGCTGAAGCCAGCTGTACTGGGTCTGTGTTAGTACTGTACTTGCTGAAGCTGCCATTACTAGGTCTGTGTTAGTATTTGCTGAAGCCGGCTGTACTGTGTCTGCGTTAGTACTGGCTGAAGCTGGATGTGGATTACCTGAGTCTGTGCTTGTACTGGCTGATGATCCAGCACCTCCTCTACTGACACATGTAAGCATAGCACCTGTAAATTATAGTTAACAATACTATTATACATTTTATCAGCTGTATCAGGCCCATTTTAACTGGCTCCCCCAGATTTCTTTTATACACTTTTTAAAATATAAATACTATTTATACTATGGCTTGGCTGAATACTTGATGGTTATTATTTACTGAGAGATGTGCATCCATATTGCCCAGTATTCCTAGCTAGCTAATCAACATTTTTTTAATTCAATATATAAATCAATAGTCAATGTCAATCCATTGCTTTCCATCTTGCATTAGCCCAGAGTTTAAACTAAACCTTGACAGAGAGACTAAATAATAATTGCCTTGTTTTAAAATTCTGTACACCTATGAGTGCCATCACGCCCATATATTGTCTGGACTGGTACCCACAGAGGTTGCTGCTGGAAAGCACGAGTTCCATTTCATGAACGCATGTTCACACGTGACGCGGTTATCTTTTCCGAGCTGCAGTTTACACCGTTAACGCTTATCAAACGTAATAAATAGTTGTATTTCACTCTCACTTTGGTCAGGCACAAAGTCACAGAACACAAACCTGGAAGTGGCTGGAAAGCAAGCAAGACAGAAGGACCAAGAGATGCACTGTCCAGCTAGGTTAGCAAGACAGACAGACTAGAGAGGGATGCACATCAACTTAACGTTACTGTTATTTGCTGACATCAAACTTGGAGAGAACACAGGTTTAGCTGATTGCTGTTCCCGCAATTCACTCTCATGGTGTTTTTTTCTTCTTGTTTTGTGACCAGAAGGATAGTTCCGCTCATCCTCTCATCGAAGTTGTAAACATTGACACCAACTTTGACATGAGGGGGAGGTGAGGCTCTTGCGTAATTTGCGGGCCCAACGCAACTTGCGCAATGAGCGTATAAGGGCCACTCTGCTCTGACTGGGAATACAGATGTGCATCTGGTCATATATACCGTAAAAAGAAAGTAGGGGCATGGATCAGAAAACCAGTCAGTATCTTGTGTGACCACCATTTGCCTCCATGTAGCGCAACACATCTTCGCATAAAGTTGATCAGGCTGTTGATTATGGCCTGTGGAATGTTGTCCCAATCTTCTTCAATGGTTATGCGGATTTCCTCTATTGGCGGGGACACACTGTCGTACACGTCGATACAGAGTAACTGAAACATGCTCAATGTCTGGTGAGTATGCAGGGCATGGAAGAACTGGGAAATTGTCAGCTTCCAGGAATTGTGTACAGATCCTTGTGACATGGGGTTGTGTATTATCATTCTGAAACATGAGGTGATGGTGGCAGATGAATGGCAGGACAATGGGCCTTAGGATCTTGTCATGCTATCTCTGTGCATTCAAATTGCCATCTGTAAAATACAATTGTGTTAATTTTCCGTAGCTTATGCCTGCCCATACCATAACCCCATCGCCACCATGGGACACTCTGTTTACAACGTTGACATCAGCAAACCCGCTCATAAGCAAGGCCTGTGATTGTGAGGCAGGTTGTACGTACTGCCAAATTCTATAAAATGTTGGAGGTGGCTTATGGTAGAGAAATTAACATTAAATTCTCTGGCAAAAGCTCTGGTTGATATTCCTGCAGTCAGTATTGAGTTGTGTGACAACTGCACATTTGTGTCCTTTTATTGTCCCCGGCACAAGGTGCATCTGTGTAATGATCATACTGTTTAATCAGCTTCTTGATATGCCACACCTGTCAGGGGGATGGATTATCTTAACAAAGGATAAAATGCTCACGAACAGGGATGTAAACAATTTGGTTTCACAAAATTTGAGAGAAATTAGCTTTTTGTACATTTTGGAATATATCTAGGATATTTTATTTCAGCTCATGAAGGCATGTTGTGTTTTTTAATAATTTTGTTCAGTGCATTTTTTTGTTTGTTACTCAGACACCTGTGACCCTTTTTAAAATCTTGGTTTGTGACCCACAAGTTGAGAATTGCTGATTTTTAAATACCTAAATATACTTGCATTCACTGAGTATTTAGTATTTGAAAGTCAAACATTAATTTCCCAACTGCTTTTTCTATAATCCTACAGGCTCTTTATCATTCTCCATACCTTATATTCTAATGCATCCAACATTATGCACGCTCACCATGGTATAGGGATGCTGCTGGTTTAGAACTCTGGTTTAGAACTCAAACTCTGGATTTCTTATTGCAGAGCTCATTGTACAACTGTTTTTAGAGAATATTGTATTGCAAGGTGTGCTATATGTGTAGGCTATGCCATACGGATTGGTTAATATGCATTTCCAGCTGTCGTTTTTAAATCTCCATTCTAGCATACATAACACAAAGCCCACTGCTAGTTTTCAGTTTCCTCCATTTTTCTTCAGAAATGGCTCTTGCTAGAATCTATTTTTGTTACTTTTTGATTGTTTTCAATCACAGTACGGTACTTACTTGTTACCCCAAAATTATTTGATATTGAGATTAAAAATGGCTTCATTGGGCCTTTTAAGAACATCTGGATATTGGAGAGGAAGAGGCGAAGCGAGAGGGTTTACTCCGCCCAAAATCTGCCCACAAACATAAGACTACAATGTGAGGCTTATTTGAATAAAAGCTTCCTGGTGGTTATGTTGTTACGAATGCACTGATATAAGTTGACGCATGTGGCATTTCGACAACTTTGAGAAAAAAACAACTTTATATCGGAGTTCTCATTGGCGTGAATGGTTTCACCTGATCTCGTCGTTTGTCTCCTGCCTTCCATCTTTAAGGACATGTATTGACATTTTTAGCGCGTTTGGAATGCAGAATAGCAAGAGCTGCTGTAAATTAAGTGTTGTATTTTTTTTACAGCACTAGGCCTAGCAGTTGGTGGTTCAATCCCAAATCTACCCAATACACTTTGATTTGACAGGTGTTAGCAATTTGGTAATAGTTCCAATTTGGCCTCTGATAGGCTAGGTGGAAGTTTCACCATATTGCTTTGACCGATCAAACTATCTCCACAAGTGCATTGAGCAGAGGGTCAAGTGATCGGTTTGGAATTGGGCCAGTGATTTATAAATGTACATTTGACCTGTTTCCACATTATTCCTTTACGGAGTCCCCTTTTGGGGTGCCAGATAGCCTAGTGGTTAGAGCGTTGGGCAACTAACCAAAAGGTTGCTTGATCGAATCCCCGAGCTGACAAGGTAAAGATCTGTCATTCTGCCACTGAACATTGCAGTTAACCAACTGTTCCTCGGTCGTCATTGTAAATAAGAATTTTGTTCTTAACTGACTTGCCTAGTTAAATCAAATAAATTCATTTGGACTGTTTTAATCGAGATTTCATCATTGATTATTCTGCACGTTGTAGTCAACCCCCATCTGAAAAGGATGTGAAAGTATGAAACAACACTACTGCCACAGTTTATTTTATTTCCAAATGGCTGGAATGTAACTTCCCATCCAATGGCAGAGATTAAATGTGATGTCATGGGGTGGGGGGTGGTTTAATCTAATCCTAAATTGGAATCGCGGGTAGGCAGAAGGGCCAGCCAACTGTTCCAACATATGCCGTTATTCACAGGGAGCCAAAGGAATGTGGGAACATAGATCCCAAAGTCATAATTGCTACGTCCGGCAGATGACAAGAGAAGGAATAGGCCTGAACCCAGAACCAATACCATTCCTTACACCCATGTGGTCTTTGTAGCTGTGTGTGTGTACATTCATCCCTGTGTGTGTGTGTGTGTGTGTGTGTGTGTTTCAGGAGCAGAATGCGGCCGTGCCCCACCTTCCTGCTGGTGCTGCTGCGCTGGGTGCGGTTGCGCATGTGCGCCAGACGGTGGCGCTACAGCAATGGCAACAACAGTAGACTACCGCTGTGTGTTAGACAGAGATGGGCCTACCTCAAACTGATGGTTAACTCCCTCTATTACAACTCCCTCACCAACTCTGATGTCGTCATGGACTCACTGATGGAACCCATCTTCTGGATCGTGGACCTACTTACCCGCTGGTTCGGGGCGGTAAGTATGTGTGATAGTTGCACAGATGTTCTTGCTCATGAAACAATTTCTCCATCTCTTCAATTGATTCTCTGGTACCTTTTTTGTATACTTTTTAGCCAGTAGTTCTGAAAGTAGAGCGGTTCCCGACAATTACGTACTACATCACATTATGTGCACCATGTCATTGTTCTCTTGCTCTGCAGTGGGTGCATGATATACCTCTTGCTAGATATGGCGATGGGCTGAAGCTCTTCGGGAGAAATCAAATTGCTAGGGGGTGGGCCCATCTGGGGGCAAATGTAGGGAAAATGACACAGCACAGCTTTCAGAAAAAGAGTCGCTTTTCAAACCACTATTTTATGGCTAATTAAGACTAATTCTGCTCATAGATTATGCATGTTTGAACTATACATTGACACATCCAGCCCAAAGCGGGAGGTTTAAAAAAATACTAAGTAGTCGCCAAAGTTCCGGATCATGTCTTTAATTACTCGATCAATCTCTCCATTTCTCCAGGTGTTTGTCTGTCTGGTGGTGATACTGACCAGTTCTATCCTGCTGATAGCCTACGTGGGTCTGCTGCCCCTGATTCTCAACACCTACTCTCCACCCTGGATAGTCTGGCACATCGGTTATGGACACTGGAACCTCATCATGATTGTCTTCCACTACTATAAAGCCACCAAAACCGCCCCAGGATACCCCCCTACGGTACACACACACACACACACACACACACACACACACACACACACACACACACACACACACACACACACACACACACAGGGGTGGAATAAATATCTGTGTTGTGTTTATTCCAGGTAAAGAATGACATTCCATTTGTGTCCGTGTGTAAGAAGTGTATCATCCCCAAACCAGCCAGGACTCACCACTGTGGAATCTGCAACACGTAAGACAAACTCAGGTTGCCCCTAACCACAGATCTAAGATCAGATGACCCTATCGCATATCCTAACCATAACCACTATGGGGATGAAATAGCTGACCCTGGGCCAGTGGTACGGGAATTACTACCTACCTATCTACCTACTCGATAAACTCATAATCCTGCTACAGTATGGTAGCAGGGTAGTATGGTAGCGTTGTAGGCCAACGTTAACATGACATCGTCTACTTCACAGGTGCATTCTGAAAATGGATCATCATTGTCGTATCCTTTAAATGGAGTTGGAGAGTGGAGATTATGATTGGTAATGTCAAGTTATCAGGGATGGGTGACACCATTTATGGTGTGGATGGGTGTTATGAGGATGGGTGTTACTGTTTTTGGTTTCCTCCTTAACTCCCGTTCCCTCCAGCGTGGCTGAATAACTGTGTTGGCCATTTTAACCAGCGCTACTTCTTCTGCTTCTGTCTCTCCATGACCCTGGGCTGTGTCTACTGCAGCATCAGTGGCCGGAACCTCTTCCTAGATGCTTATAGTGCTATAGAGGTACACACATACGCTTGCAAACTCTTTGAGAGAGACCAGAGCCTGCTGGTCTGCTATCTCCTCCATTGTGGGGCTTCTATTGTTGAGAGGGTCATGTTCTACTTTAACAGTCTCTGTGTTCAGTTTTAACTCTTGAAGTGTTTCTGTTTATCTCTAACTCTTGGTTGTCTTGGTGTGTGTTTTTGCATTGTCCCATAGCGCTTCAAACACATGGACTTGGATAAATCAGGTGTCCCGGTTACAGGGATGGGGCAACTCATAGGAATCTTACCTCCTGGGCAGGTAGTACGCTTACACACGCACACACACACACACACACACACACTACCCCTTCCACGTCATTCTGCTTCTCGTAGTTACTTTCTTGTTCTTAGTGGTGGTAGGTCAATGGATAACTTAGATTTAAAGGGTGATATTGTTCATACGATCTTTGATCTTATATTATACTTATTATTGCATACTCATGAAACCGGTTACTTAAGCACAACCTCTGGTCCCGATTAGGATATGTTTTACTGTTTAGGCGTTTGTATGACCTCTGTATGTTGTTGTCAATCAGAGCACCTACCAGACCCCTCCTCCTCCCTACACGTTCAGAGACAAGATGTTCCACAAGAGTATCATCTACATGTGGGTATTAACTAGGTGAGATCTACTTCACAATATTACTGTTATTATTACTGTAATATGTAACTTTTTGGGTGACCTGACCATGTTCACATGGAAATGTTAGTTATAGATCTGTAATTGTCATTGAAAGGAAGTCTAAGAAGCAGTAGAAATGTTCTTTGAGCTATTTCTGTGCTTCCCATTCTTCCCGTAATGTTTTTGTCTTTTACTTTCGGTTTTGTACACCAGTTTCAAACAGCTGAAAATACAATATTTTTTGTTATAAAATATATTTCAGTGGTTTAGATGGTACAATTATTCTTTACACAATACCTGCTTGTTTTGCCACATTAACTGAAATAAGGGGCGAAAATAATAATTTTTGCAACCAAAGTACATTATTTTCCCGTAATGAAATGAATGAAAGAACAGCCTCACCGTACCGTGTGTGTTGTCATTGGTTGTTTTCCCCCAAAAACTGTGATTGGTCATTTTAGCACGGTGGCCGTAGCTCTGGGGGGGCTGACTATCTGGCACGCAGTGCTGATATCCCGAGGAGAGACCAGCATAGAGAGACACATCAACAACAAGGAGGCCGAACGCATGGCCAAACATGGCAAGGTGAGTACAAACACGCCACTTGTCTTAAAGTTGGCGGACACAAGCTATTTAAACTGTATTCTCCTCTTTCTCACAGGTGTACAAGAACCCCTTTAACTATGGCAGACTAAACAATTGGAAAGTCTTCTTTGGTGTGGAGAAGAGAAGGTTAGTTACATGCTTGTCACCAAGCAGTGTGAAGATCTGTTGCTCTGTGCAGATATTTAACACGCACATTATGTGACTGTTGTGGTCAGAAATAAAACACTATTAATAAATATTATTATTTCGTTGAGGTAACCTCTAGCACTCTTCTCTCTCCAGTCATTGGCTGACGCGAGTCCTCCTGCCCTCTGGACATGCCCCCTATGGGAACGGCCTGACCTGGGACATCTGTCCAATCAGAAAAGACATGATTCCCGTCTGAGCCAAATAGAAAATAACTGACTTGAGACATCTACCCAATAAAGAAATACCTGATGGCTGTCTGAACCCTGACCACACAGACTGTCTACAGAGAGAACTACATTTCCCTGTTGCCCCTGTTCCCTACAGGTGCTGAAGACCGATGACCAGGTTATATAGATGAGAAGTGGAGTTCTGAGCTGGAGAGTGAATACTCAAGAGAACTACAGGGATGGCCAGCAGGGAAGAGATGGGGAATGTTTGCAGCGCCCAAGTGAAACAAACCTGGTCATTTCCATGTAAAAGGACCCATGAGCACCAACATGTGAAGTTCATAGGAGCATGTCAAATTTGGTGTCAAATGAAAGCTATGAGTCAATATTTTTGAGAAATGAATGCATATATACAGTTGAAGTCAGAAGTTTACATACACTTAGACTGGAGTCACTTAAACTTGTTTTTCAACCACTCCACAAGATTCTTGTTAACAAACTATAGTTTTGGCAAGTCGGTTAGGACATCTACTTTGTGCATGACACAAGTAACTATCACAATTCCAGTGGGTCAGAAGTTTACATACACTAAGTTGACTGCCTTTAAACAGCTTGGAAAATTCCAGAACATGTCATGGCTTTAGAAGCTTCTGATGGGCTAATTTACAACATTTCAGTCATTTGGAGGTGTACCTGTAGATTTATTTCAAGGACTACCTTCAAACTCAGTGCCTCTTTGCCTGACATCATGGGAAAGTCAAAAGAAATCAGCCAGGACCTCAGGAAAACAAATTGTAGACCTCCACAAGTCTGGTTCATCCTTGGGAGCAATTTCCAAATGCCTGAAGATACCACGTTCATCTGTACAAACAATAGTACGCAAGGATAAACACCATGGTACCACGCAGCCGTCATGCATCTCAGGAAGTAGACTCATTCCGTGTCCTAGAGATGAACGTATTTTGGTGCGAAATGTGCAAATCAATCCCAGAACAACAGCAAAGGACCTTGTGAAGATGCTGGAGGAAACGGGTACAAAAGTATCTATATCCACAGTAAAACGAGACCTATATCGGCATAACCTGAAAAGCTGCTCGGCAAGGAAGAAGCCACTGCTCCAAAACCACCATAAAGCCAGACTATGGTTTGCAACTGCACATTGGGACAAAGATCGTACTGATGAAACAAAAATAGAACTGTTTGGCTATAATGACCATCGTTATGCTTGGAGGAAAAAGGGGGAGGCTTGCAAGCCGAAGAACACCACCCCAACCGTGAAGCACGGGGGTGGCAGCATCATGTTGTGGGGGTGCTTTCCTGCAGGAGGGACTGGTGCACTTCACAAAATAGATAGCATCATGAGTGAGGAGAATGATGTGGATATATTGAAGCATCATCTCAAGACATCAGTCTGGAAGTTAAAGCTTGGTCGCAAAATGGGTCTTCCAAATGGACGATGACCCCAAGCATACATCCAAAGTTGTGGCAAAATGGCTTAAGGACAACAAAGTCAAGGTATTGGAGTGGCCATTACAAAGCCCTGACCTCAATCGCATAGAAAAGTTGTGGGCAGAACTGAAAAAGCGTGTGCGAGCAAGGAGGCCTACAAACCTGACTCCGTTACACCAGCTCTGTCAGGAGGAAAGGACAAAATTCACCTTGTTTAACTTGTTGTGGGAAGCTTGTGGAAGGCTACCTGAAACGTTTGACCCAAGTTAAACAATTTAAAGGCAATGCTACCAAATACAAATTGAGTGTATGTGAACTTCTGACCAACTGGAATTGTGATGACATAAATAAAAGCTGAAATAAATCATTCTCTCTACTATTATTCTGACATTTCACATTCTTAAATTAAAGTGGTGATCCTAATTGACTGAAGACAGGGACTTTTACCTAGGATTAAATGTCAGGAATTGTGAAAAACTGAGTTTAAATATATTTGGCTAAGGTGTATGTAAACTTGCGACTTCAACTGTAAATGTTTAAATGATTTTACATCCTAAAAATGTGGAATAGGCAAACGCTTTGATTTTTTTGTCAAACAGATGGAAAAGGAGTCTTGGAAGACATCTACCAGAAAAAGTCTTAAAATGTATTAGAAATATATCAAAGGACAATACTATTGAAGTAAAGACCCCTGCCAACTAATGGCAACACATTTTTAGCTTAGGATAACTTTTTCTGCCTTCTGTAAGTTTTAAGAAACATTGCCTTTTGCCTTGAAATTCCTTTACCAGAAACCCACATATCTTTAAAATATTTAAAACATTTCTCCTTTACTTGTTACTCCTTCCAGAAGTAACAGGTAAAAGTATAACTATCAATTAGTGATAGTGTTTTTACTTTATGAATTAAGGTATTAACTTTTAATTCTGTTACCAAATTGGTAACAGAATTTCTGCAATTTAATTGGCTACAATGGGAAATCATAGTATTCGCATACCAAAGTTGTGTCACCTGCTACTGTCCTCCTTTCCACTGGCATACTTTTATGTTCAGCTTATAACTGTTTTGTTTTTGTCTAGTGGCCAAAGTCACTAGACAGAAATTAATTGTAACCTCTTAACAGCTTTTACTGACACCTACCCATGAGTCCTCTCTTTCCATTTACTGAAACCAGCCTCTTCTACTGAGCATCGGATGTCCATGGACGTAAAAAGTAGTTAAAATTTGGTTCAATCTGCCCTGGCCTTGATTTCATTGCCCACAGATGTTTTTGGGTCCGGACCAGCCTTGGTTTCAACATCCACAAACGTCTGGAACGGCCTTCATTTGACCCAAACATAGTGTTTCACAAGTTTGAACAGTACACTACAGTAGAGTATCGTTCAGTACATTACAGCACCGTAGGTGAAGTAAAGTATACAGCACCAGTCAACGGTTTGGACACACCTACTCTTTCCAGGGTCTACATTGTAAAATAATAGTGAAGACATCAAAACTATGAAATAACACATGGAATCATGTAGTAACCAGTTGTTAAGCAAATCTAAATATATTATATTAGAGATTCTTTAAAGTAGCCACCCTTTGCTTTGACAGCTTTGCACACTCTTCGCATTCCCTCAACCGGCTTCATGAGGTAGTCACCTGGAATGCATTTCAATTAGGTGTGCCTTGTTAATTTGTGGAATTTCTTTCCTTAATGCGTTTGAGCCAATTAGTTGTGTTTTGACAAGATAACCCTATTTGGTAAAAGATGAAGTCCATATTAGAAGTGACAGTCCGTCATTACTTTACGTCATGAAGTCCAGTCAATCCTGGGAAAATGTCAAGAATTTTAAAGTTTCTTCAAGTGCAAGTTGCAAAAACCATTAAGCTCTATGATGAAACTGGCTGTCATGAGAACCGCCACAGGAAAGGAAGACACCAGGTTATCTCTGCTGCAGAGGATAAGTTCATTAGAATAACCACCTCAGATTGCAGCCCAAATAAATGCTTCACAGAGCTCAAGTAACAGACACTTCTAACATCAACTGTTCAGAGTAGACCGCATGAATCAGACATTCATGGTCGGACCACTACTTAAGGACAGTAATGAGATGGTTGGACCACTACTAAAGGACAGTTTAAAAAAAATAAATTTTACCTTTATTTAACCAGGCAAGTCAGTTAAGAAAAAATTATTATTTTCAATGACGGCCTGGGAACAGTGGGTTAACTGCCTGTTCAGGGGCAGAACGACAGATTTGTACCTTGTCAGCTCGGGGGTTTGAACTCGCAAGCTTCCGGTTACTAGTCCAACGCTCTAACCACTAGGCTACCCTGCCGCCCCAAATGAGTAATGAGAAGAGACTTGCTTGGGCCAAGAAACACGAGCAATGGACATTAGACCAGTGGATATCTGTCCTTTGGCCTTGATGAATCCAAATGTGTGATTTTTTTTTTTGTGATATGCCATCCCATCTGGTTTTGACTTTGTGGGACTATCATTTGTTTTTCAACAGGACAATGACCCAAAACACACCTCCAGGCTGTGTAAGGTTTATTTGACCAAGGAGAGTGATTGAGTGCTGCATCAGATGACCTGGCTTCCACAATCACACGACCACAACCCAATTGATATGGTTTGGGATGAGTTGGACCACAGAGTGAAGGAAAAGCAGCCAACAAGTGCTCAGCATCTGTGGGAACTCGAGAGGAAAAGCAGAGTGCCAAGAGTGTGCAAAGCTGTCATCAAGGCAAAGGGTTGCTACTTTGAGGAATCTAAAATATTACATGATTCCGTTGGTGTTATTTCATAGTTTTGATGTCTTCACTATTATAATAAAAATTTAAGAAAAACCCTTGAATGAGTAGGTGTGTCCAGAGTAGGTGTGTACTGAACTACACTACCGTTCAAATGTTTGGGGTCACGTAGAAATGGTCCATTAAAATAACATCAAATTCATCAGAAATACAGTGTAGACATTGTTAATGTTGTAAATTACTATTGTAGCTGGAAACAGCTGATTTTTAATGGATATCTACATAGGTGTACAGAGGCCCATTATCAGCAACAAACACATGTGTTTCAATGGCACGTTGTTAGCTAATCCAAGTTTATAATTTTTAAAGGCAAATTGATTAGAAAACCCTTTTGCAATTGTTAGCACAGCTGAAAACTGTTGTGCTGATTATAGAAGCAATAAAACTTGTCTTGTTTGGTGGCATCGCTCATTAAAATAATAGCCAAGTATGCAAAGAATGATATTGCATATTTCTACCTTTTGGTCTAACTATTTAGGATACATCACCATGAACAGAATTGCATCCATAATTTTTCAATTATGTGAAGTACAGATCAGGGACCCATGATAAAATTATGTTACCAGGTGTAAATCCACTTCGCTTATTGTAATTCCAAACTCAAGCTGTTATCATAGCTGACACCACATTCTTTCTGCAGACATTGAATCTAGATATTTAAACGTTTTTGAAAATGTGGTCATGTAAAAAACTGAGGGAGATTTTAATGAAATTATGTTACCGAAATTTGCACCTGCACAGTTCATCCAGTAAATGTGTTTTTGTCAAATGTTCAGTGTAAATTGTTGAAAGTTGTCCTTATGCATAGATGTGTATGGTTTGTTAAACTTTGGAATCAATGGTTTTTGTTTGGCATAGATTTGAAATGTAAAATCTGACTGAGCACAATTCAGTTTACCGTGGAATTGCCCCCTACAAAATGTTTAAAACCTGGTCCTCTTAAAAAAAATAAAGGAGAGCCGCACACTCTAGGAGCTCGGATGCAAAAAAAATATTTATGTCCAACGTTTAGACAGACAAACTGTCTTCATCTGGGTATAATGACAAACACTGCGGGATGACTAATTTATAGTGTCAAAAGACACACGTGTCTGTAATCATGGCCGGGTGGAGCCTGATATCATTGGTTAATTCTCATATAGTAAAATAGCATTAAAAAAACAAATGGGTAGCGTACAATCATAGATACAATTTGGCTACATGAGGTGTATCAGATTGCATAGTAAATCACAGATGCGCAGAACAGGAGTTAAGAAAAGCATGGAACGCCTGGAGCTGTTTTGCATCCCTCCACAGAACAAAAATATCATCAATCTACCGTTTCCATATAATGATATTAGGCAAGAAAACATTTGTTTCTCCACGTAACCCACATACAAATTAGCATAGTTAGGAGCCAAGGGGGATCCCATAGCAGTACCCTTCGTCTGAATAAAGAATCTTTTAGGACCATGAAGTGTGTGAGTACTATTTCAGCCAATGTTATAATGCATGCACTGGAAGGTTCCGGTTGGAGTTCCGGTTGGAGCGAGCGGTCGCATCTACACTTCGGTCCGCAGGTAGTATAACTTTTCATTACATTTCATTACATTTCGTTATAGTACAACGGTTTGATTTGCCTAATCTTAGCAATTTCTTCTTAGCCAGCTACATAGCCGTCTTTGTATCAACGACAATTGCATAATTATCGTATTTGCCGTCCTAACGTATCTGCCCAGCAGCTAGCTAAGCAGCTAGCTAACATCCACTGTCCACTAGCACTGTAGAAACTATTACACTCTACTGAACGACTCGATTAGCGTAGTGTCAGCTAGCTACATAGTTGTCTTCGTATCCAAGATAATTGTGCAGTTTAGAGTGTGTAGACTTAGAGTGATTATCTTAATTTACCGAGGTTAGCTAGCCAGCTATTTGTCGTCCTTAACGTAGGAAATGCTGCTAGCTAGCTAGCCAACAGCTAGCCAACCTCTACCGAATTGAACTCCAACTACCCGGTCAACATTCCGCGTCGCTCCACAGGTAGTATCACATTTTCATTTCACTTCATTACAGTACAACGGTTGATTTGTTTGATCGTAGCTAGCCAGCTACATAGCCGTCTTTGTATCTAAGACAATTGTGTAGTCTAGAGCGATTTTCTAGGTTAGCTGGCCAGCTATTGTCGTTCTTCTAACGTAGCTAGCCAGCTAGCCCCCGAATAGCAGCACTGTAGTAACTATTACAGTACAACGGTTTGTTTTGTTTGATCCTAGCTAGCTACATAGCCGTCTTTGTATCTAAGACAATTGTGTAGTCTAGAGCGATTTTCTAGGTTAGCTGGCCAGCTATTGTCGTTCTTCTAACGTAGCTAGCCAGCTAGCCCCCGAATAGCAGCACTGTAGTAACTATTACAGTACAACGGTTTGTTTTGTTTGATCCTAGCTAGCTACATAGCCGTCTTTGTATCTAAGACAATTGTGTAGCCTAGAGCGATTTTCTAGGTTAGCCAGCCAGCTATTGTCGTTCTTTTAAAGTAACGGAACGCAATCAACCTTGCTAGCTAGCCAGCTAGCCCCGAATAGCAGCACTGTAGAAACTATCACACTCGACGGAACGACTTGATTAGTGTAGTGTCAACATCGCAGCCACTACCAGCTAGCCTACTCCAGCAGTACCGTATCATTTCAATCATTTTAGTCAATAAGATTCTTGCTACGTAAGCTTAACTTTCTGAACATTCGAGACGTGTAGTCCACTTGTCATTCCAATCCCCTTTGCATTAGCGTAGCCTCTTCTGTACCCTGTTAACTATGTGTCTATCTATCCCTGTTCTCTCCTCTCTGCACAGACCATACAAACGCTGGCCACCTAATCTGGTGGTCCCAGCGCGCACGACCCACGTGGAGTTCCTGGTCTCCGGTAGCCTCTGGAACTGCCGATCTGCGGCCAACAAGGCAGAGTTCATCTCAGCCTATGCCTCCCTCCAGTCCTCGACTTCCTGGCACTGACGGAAACATGGATCACCACAGATAACACTGCTACTCCTACTGCTCTCTCTTCGTCCGCCCACGTGTTCTCGCACACCCCGAGAGCTTCTGGTCAGCGGGGTGGTGGCACCGGGATCCTCATCTCTCCCAAGTGGTCATTTCTCTCTCTCCCCTTACCCATCTATCTATCGCCTCCTTTGAATTCCATGCTGTCACAATTACCAGCCCTTTCAAGCTTAACATTCTTATCATTTATCGCCCCCCAGGTTCCCTCGGAGAGTTCATCAATGAGCTTGATGCCTTGATAAGCTCCTTTCCTGAGGACGGCTCACCTCTCACAGTCCTGGGCGACTTTAACCTCCCCACGTCTACCTTTGACTCATTCCTCTCTGCCTCCTTCTTTCCACTCCTCTCCTCTTTTGACCTCACCCTCTCACCTTCCCCCCCTACTCACAAGGCAGGCAATACGCTCGACCTCATCTTTACTAGATGCTGTTCTTCCACTAACCTCACTGCAACTCCCCTCCAAGTCTCCGACCACTACCTTGTATCCTTTTCCCTCTCGCTCTCATCCAACACTTCCCACACTGCCCCTACTCGGATGGTATCGCGCCGTCCCAACCTTCGCTCTCTCTCCCCCGCTACTCTTTCCTCTTCCATCCTATCATCTCTTCCCTCTGCTCATACCTTCTCCAACCTTTCTCCTGACTCTGCCTCCTCAACCCTCCTCTCTTCCCTTTCTGCATCCTTTGACTCTCTATGTCCCCTATCCTCCAGGCCGGCTCGGTCCTCCCCTCCCGCTCCGTGGCTCGATGACTCATTGCGAGCTCACAGAACAGAGCTCCGGGCAGCCGAGCGGAAATGGAGGAAAACTCGCCTCCCTGCGGACCTGGCATCCTTTCACTCCCTCCTCTCTACATTTTCCTCCTCTGTCTCTGCTGCTAAAGCCACTTTCTACCACTCTAAATTCCAAGCATCTGCCTCTAACCCTAGGAAGCTCTTTGCCACCTTTTCCTCCCTCCTGAATCCTCCTCCCCCTCCCCCCCCTCCTCCCTCTCTGCAGATGACTTCGTCAACCATTTTGAGAAGAAAGTCAAACGACACCGCTGGTTCTGCTCACACTGCCCTACCCTGTGCTCTGACCTCTTTCTCCCCTCTCTCTCCAGATGAAATCTCGCTTCTTGTGACGGCCGGCCGCCCAACAACCTGCCCGCTCGACCCTATCCCCTCCTCTCTCCTCCAGACCATTTCCGGGGACCTTCTCCCTTACCTCACCTCGCTCATCAACTCATCCCTGACCGCTGGCTACGTCCCTTCCGTCTTCAAGAGAGCGAGAGTTGCACCCCTTCTGAAAAAACCTACACTCGATCCCTCCGATGTCAACAACTACAGACCAGTATCCCTTCTTTCTTTTCTCTCCAAAACTCTTGAACGTGCCGTCCTTGGCCAGCTCTCCCACTATCTCTCTCAGAATGACCTTCTTGATCCAAATCAGTCAGGTTTCAAGACTAGTCATTCAACTGAGACTGCTCTTCTCTGCATCACGGAGGCGCTCCGCACTGCTAAAGCTAACTCTCTCTCCTCTGCTCTCATCCTTCTAGACCTATCGGCTGCCTTCGATACTGTGAACCATCAGATCCTCCTCTCCACCCTCTCCGAGTTGGGCATCTCTGGCGCGGCCCACGCTTGGATTGCGTCCTACCTGACAGGTCGCTCCTACCAGGTGGCGTGGCGAGAATCTGTCTCCTCGCCACGCGCTCTCACCACTGGTGTCCCCCAGGGCTCTGTTCTAGGCCCTCTCCTATTCTCGCTATACACCAAGTCACTTGGCTCTGTCATAACCTCACATGGTCTCTCCTATCATTGCTATGCAGACGACACACAATTAATCTTCTCCTTTCCCCCTTCTGATGACCAGGTGGCGATCGCATCTCTGCATGTCTGGCAGACATATCAGTGTGGATGACGGATCACCACCTCAAGCTGAACCTCGGCAAGACGGAGCTGCTCTTCCTCCCGGGGAAGGACTGCCCGTTCCATGATCTCGCCATCACGGTTGACAACTCCATTGTGTCCTCCTCCCAGAGCGCTAAGAACCTTGGCGTGATCCTGGACAACACCCTGTCGTTCTCAACCAACATCATGGCGGTGGCCCGCTCCTGTAGGTTCATGCTCTACAACATCCGCAGAGTACGACCCTGCCTCACACAGGAAGCGGCGCAGGTCCTAATCCAGGCACTTGTCATCTCCCGTCTGGATTACTGCAACTCGCTGTTGGCTGGGCTCCCTGCCTGTGCCATTAAGCCCCTACAACTCATCCAGAACGCCGCAGCCCGTCTGGTGTTCAACCTTCCCAAGTTCTCTCACGTCACCCCGCTCCTCCGCTCTCTCCACTGGCTTCCAGTTGAAGCTCGCATCCGCTACAAGACCATGGTGCTTGCATACGGAGCTGTGAGGGGAACGGCACCGCAGTACCTCCAGGCTCTGATCAGGCCCTACACCCAAGCAAGGGCACTGCGTTCATCCACCTCTGGCCTGCTCGCCTCCCTACCATTGAGGAAGTACAGTTCCCGCTCAGCCCAGTCAAAACTGTTCGCTGCTCTGGCCCCCAATGGTGGAACAAACTCCCTCACGACGCCAGGACAGCGGAGTCAATCACCACCTTCCGGAGACACCTGAAACCCCACCTCTTCAAGGAATACCTAGGATAGGATAAGTAATCCTTCTCACCATCCCCCCCCTTAATGATTTAGATGCACTATTGTAAAGTGGCTGTTCCACTGGATGTCAGAAGGTGAATTCACCAATTTGTAAGTCGCTCTGGATAAGAGCGTCTGCTAAATGACTTAAATGTAAATGTAAATGTAAGGTAGTTCATTATGGTCACGTTGTAGAAGAAAATGTTCCATAGCCTCAATACTGCCCTCTTGTGGAATATTTGTGTATAACGACTCGACATCAAAAGTAACTAACAAAGTATTATCTGGGAAAGGATCAAGAGATTCAATAATAGAGATCATACTGCTGGTGTCTTTACAAAGGAGGGGAACTGTTCTGCGAGTGGTGTAATTAAAAAAGGCAACAAAAGTCAATAGAGGGGCCGTTACTGCATCAATGCCCACTACAATAGGGCGCCTTGGAGGTTTTGTAATTTTGGCAAAGTATAAAAAGTGGCAATTTTAGGATGTTGAATAGCCAAAGTCATGTTTGGTTATCTGACCAGAACTTAAATACCCATTTAGGACAGTAAAGATCGTGTTCTGAAATTGGGCAGTGGGGTCACTTCTGAGTTTCTTGGAAAAGGTGTTGTCAAACAGTAGTCTATGACACTCATTTACATAAACTGGCCTATCCATGAGTACAACTGATCCACCCTTATCGACATGGGCAGTGGGGTCACTTCTGAGTTTCTTGGAAAAGGTGTTGTCAAACAGTAGTATATGACACTCATTTACATAAACTGGCCTATCCATGAGTACAACCGATCCACCCTTATCAACATGGCAGGTAAGGACTGACGTATCGGATTGTAAATCAAGCAAAGCTTGTTTTTCATCCTTAGGTAAATTATGGAAAGATATGTACTTCTGTTTGTTCTTAAGGAGATTAACAACATCTTTTTGAAAAAGTCTGCAATATGTCTTGAGTGATTGCGATTGGCTGGAGGTACAAAATAACTCTTACTTCTAAAAGGAGTCAGAGTATGTGAGCAACCTACATGTTCAATAGAAATATCACGATTAGGGGAGCTAAACTATTTCCTTAAATGGATGTTTCTAAAAAATCTTAAACATGTCTACCTTAACACCAAAATCATTGCACTGAGTTGTAGGCACAAAAGATAACCCTTTATTAAGCAAGGAGATATGGACAGGGCGCAATATCTTGCTTGATAAATTAAAAACACTCAGTCCCGTGGGTTCTGGGACTGTGTGAACGGTCCCCTTCTTCTTACCCAATCGGGTGCGGCATCTCGTCGGTCTCTTCAATCGTATTATCAATTTCAATAAAATCCTTTTTCAACTGGTCAACAATTAATGTAATTAAATCAATAGAGCATTTGTTCAGGATGGCACACCTGCGCTCACATAAATCATCTGTGCGTTGTCCCAGCTCTTGGGAGCTGCCCTCCCGTAGGTGGGAGCTGCCCTCCCGTAGGTGTGAGGGCCAAAAGACCAGAGGTGTCAGAATGGAGTGCTCTGGTTGGGGTGTAGAGTTTGAGCATAGCCTGAAGGTAGGGAGGGGCAGTTCGTCTTGCTGCTCCGTAGACAAGTATCATGGTCTTGTAGTGGATGCGAGCTTAGACTGGAAGCCAGTGGAGTGTGTGGAGGAGCATGGTGACATGGGAGAACTTAGGAAGGTTGAACTCCAGGCAGCCTTCAGTATTTTGTATAAATTGCAGGGATTTGATGGCACAAGCAGGGAGCCCAGCCAACAGCGAGTTGTAGTAGTCCAAAAAGGAGATGACAAGTGCCTGGATTAGGACCTGCGCCGCTTCCTGTGTGAGGTAGCGTCGTACTCTACAGATGTTGTAGAGTATTAACCTGCAGAAGCGAGTCACTGCTTTGATGTTTGCTGAGAACGACAGGGTGTTGTCCAGGGTCACGCCAAGACGCTCCGTCTTCTTGAGGTTGAGCTTGAGGTGGTGGGCCAAGCTGAGATTTCTGCGAGGCACACAGAGATGCGTGTTTCCACCCGGGTGTCAGAAGGGGTGGGAGGAGAAAAGTAGTTGTGTCATCCGCATAGCAATGATAGGAGAGACCATGTGAGGACATGATGGAGTCGAGTGACTTAGTGTAACTAAGGACATGATGGAGTCGAGTGACTTAGTGTATAGAGAGAAGAGGAGAGGGCCTACAACCAAGCCCTGGGGGACACCAGTTATGTGAGTATGTGGTCCTCTCCACGTCACCTGGTAGGAGCAGCCTGCCAGGTAGGAATGCAATCCAAGAGTGCAGAGCCTGACACTCCCAGCCCTGAGAGGGTGGAGGGGAGGATATGATGGTTCACAGTGTCAAAGGCAGTAGATAGATAGAGATTTTGCTTTGACAGACCGGAGAGCTTCTGTGACACAGAGAAGAGCCGTCTCAGTTGAGTGAACCGTCTTGAAACCTGACTCATTTCTCTCTCAGAAGATAGTTCTGAGAGAGAAAGCGAGAGAGTTGGTCAGAGACCACATGCTCAAGTGTTTTGGAAAGAAAAGGATTACAAGTCTGTAGCTTTTGAAGTCAGATCATTCTAGTCTTGGTTTCTTGAGGTGGAGCGACTCGGGACATTTTTAAGTCAGGGGGACCGCAGTCAGTGGTCAGGAATGAGGAAGTTAGAAATGGGAGAAGGTCTCCAGAGATGGTCTGGAGAAGGGAGGAGGGAATGGGGTCGAATGGGCAGGTTGTCGGGCGGCCGGGCCTCACTCGTCAGGATTTCATCTGGAGAGAAAGAGGTCAATGCGTAGGGTAGTTCTGTGTGAGTGTATGAGAAGTGGATGTTCTCAACCTTTTTTTCAAAGGGGTTGACAAAGTTGTCTGCAGAGAGGGAGGAGGGAGGGGCAGGTGGAAAAGAGTTTCCTTGGGTTAGAGGCAATAGCTCGAAATGTAGAGTGATAGAAAGTGGCTTTAGCAACGGATACAGAGGGAGTGGAAGGATGGTAGGTCCTCCGGAAGTGTAGGTTTCCTCCATTTTCACTCAAGCTTCCTGCAGACCTGTTCTGTAACCTCGCAATGTGTCACTCAGCCACAGAGCAGGAGGGCAAGGCCAAGCCGGCCGGGAGGAAAGGGGACAGTGCGAGTCTTAGGATGAGGAAAGGGAGAAGAGTAGGGTTGAGAAGGCAGAATCAGGAGGGAGAAGGATTTAGCAAAAGGGAGAGATTAATGGGAGAGCGAAGATTGCAACAGCTCATGGCCATCTGGGTAGGGGCTGAGTGGCTAGGGTTGGAGGAAAGCGAGACAGAAAAGGAAACAAAGTAGTGATCAGAGACCTGGAGGGGGGTGGCAGTGAGATTAGTAAGCGAACAGCCTCTGGTAAAAAAGAGGTCAAGCGTATTGCCTGCCTTGTGAGTGGGAGGGGACTGGGAAAGGGTGAGGTCAAAAGAGGCAAGGATGGGAAAGAGAGTTGGAAAGAAACAAATCGAATGCAGATGTTGGGAGGTTGAAGTTGCCAAGTACGAAGAGAAGTGAGCCATCGTCAGGAAATGAACTTATCAAAGCGTCAAGCTCATTGATGAACTCTCCAAGGGCCCCTGGTGGGCCAGAGCGCTAAGAACCTTGGCGTGATCCTGGACAACACCCTGTCGTTCTCAACTAACATCAAGGCGGTGGCCCGTTCCTGTAGGTTCATGCTCTACAACATCCGCAGAGTACGCCCCTGCCTCACACAGGAAGCGGCGCAGGTCCTAATCCAGGCACTTGTCATCTCCCATCTGGATTACTGCAACTCGCTGTTGGCTGGGCTCCCTGCCTGTGCCATTAAACCCCTACAACTCATCCAGAACGCCGCAGCCCGTCTGGTGTTCAACCTTCCCAAGTTCTCTCACGTCACCCCGCTCCTCCGCTCTCTCCACTGGCTTCCAGTTGAAGCTCGCATCCGCTACAAGACCATGGTGCTTGCCTACGGAGCTGTGAGGGGAACGGCACCGCAGTACCTCCAGGCTCTGATCAGGCCCTACACCCAAACAAGGGCACTGCGTTCATCCACCTCTGGCCTGCTCGCCTCCCTACCACTGAGGAAGTACAGTGCCCGCTCAGCCCAGTCAAAACTGTTCGCTGCTCTGGCCCCCCAATGGTGGAACAACCTCCCTCACGACGCCAGGACAGCGGAGTCAATCACCACCTTCCGGAGACACCTGAAACCCCACCTCTTCAAGGAATACCTAGGATAGGATAAACCAATCCTTCTCACCCCCCCCCCTTAAATGATTTAGATGCACTATTGTAAAGTGGCTGTTCCACTGATGTCAGAAGGTGAATTCACCAATTTGTAAGTCGCTCTGGATAAGAGCGTCTGCTAAATGACTTAAATGTAATGTTAAATGTGGGCGATAGATGACAACAATGTTAAGCTTGAGTGGACAAGTGACAGTGACAGCATTTAATTCAAATGAGGAAATGGACAAGTGAGAGAATGAGAAAATAGATGTGATTTAACTTTTTAATTGAGTGATTTATCAACATGTACACACAATGTCTGTGGGACTTAAAATGCACTCTATTTGTGGTATTACCCATGTACACTGTAGGAGGAGATGGAGTCTTTCATGTCCCACAAACTATTACGAACACCAAGGGCCTGTAATTGGACCCTATTTCCTGTATAATGCACTGCCTTTGGCTGGAACCTGTTTTAGCAGAACCTTTTTGGCATAAGGCCAAATGTAATCTGATTCTAATCATCCATATCAGACTGCCAACATGGTAGAGAAGCTGTGCTTCCACAATATCTGAATGTTTATCTGTATTTTTGATCTTTAAATTAAATGTTTTTTACCCTGTTTTATTTACATCATTAAAGAGGTTTGTTTTTTCTTCTCTGGCCTTTTCTCAAAAGTCCATTCACTCCTCCGTCCTCTTCTTGGGTGATAACTGACCAATGCAAGGGTGAAGCTTAAAGAGTTTAGGGGTAAAGCTTGACTAGTGCAGGGTTGATATCAAATAATACTGTATTTTATTTGTCATATGCACCAAATAAAACTGTTGTAGACTTTACTGTGAAATGCTTGCTTAAGAGCCCTTCCCAATGATGCAGTTTAAAAATAATAATACAAATAAAATAGTAACACGAGGAAAAACATTTAATAGACAATGGAGCTATATACAGAGAGTACCAGTAGCAGATCAATGTGCAGAGTTACAAGGTATTTGCAGTAGATATGTACATGAAGGCAGGGTAAAGTGACTAGCCATCAGGATATAAAATGATGAGTAAAATAAAGAACAGAGTAGCAGCAGCAAATGATAAGTGTAAAAGTGTGTGTGCGTGTGTGTCATATGTATGTGTGTTTGTGTTGTGTCGGTATGTGGGTGTGCGTATGTAGTGTATGTGTGTGGGTTTTGTGTGGGAGTGTCAATGTTGTGTGTGTGAGGGAGTGTATACAGTGCATTCGGAAAGTATCCAGAACTTTTTACATATTTTGTTACAATACAGCCTTGTTTTCTAAAATGTATTCATTTTGTCATCAATCTACACACAATACCCCATAATGACACAGTGAAAACAGTTTTGTAATTTTAGCAAATGTATTAAACATAAAAAACAGAAACCTTATTTACATAAGTATTCAGCCCCTTCACTATGAAACTTGAATTTGTGCTCAGGTGCATCATGTTTCCATTGGCCATCCTTGAGATGTTTGTACAACTTGATTGGAGTCACACACCTGTCTATATAAAGGTCCCGCATGAGGTCAAAGGAAGTGTCAGTAGAACTCCAAGACAGGATTGTGTTGAGGCCAACCGAGCAATCGAGGGAGAGGGGCCTTGGTCAGGCAGGTGACCAAGCACCCGATGGTCACTCTGACATGGCTCCAGAGTTCCTCTGTGGCATTGGGAGAATCTTCCAAAAGGACAAATATCTCTGCAGCACCCCACCAATCAGGCCATTATGTTAGAGTGGCCAGACAAAAGCCACACCTCAGTAAAAAGGCACATGACAGTCCTCTTGGAGTTTGCCAAAAGGCACTTAGAGACTCTCAGACCACGAGAAACAGGATTCTCTGGTCTGATGAAACCAAGATTGAACTCTTTGGCCTGAAATCCAAGTGTCCCGTCTGGAGGAAACCTGGCACCATCACTACGGTGAAGCATGGTGATGCCAGCATCATTCTGTGGGGATGTTTTTCAGCTACAGGGACTGGGAGACTAGTGAAGATAGAGAGAAAGATGAACAGAGCAAAGTACAGAGAGATCCTTGATGAAAACCTGCTCCAGAGCGCTCAGGACCTCAGACTGGTGCGAAGGTTTACCTTCCAATAGGACAACAACCCTAAGCACACAGCCAAGACAAAGCAGAAGTGGCTTCGGTACAAGTCTCTGAATGTCCTTGAGTGGCCCAACCAGACCCCGGGATGCTGGCCTTCTAGGCAGAGTTGCAAAGAAAAAGCCAGAATCTCAGACTGGCCAATAAAAATAAACAATTAAAATGGGGAAAAGAACACACTGGACAGAGGACCTCTGCCTTGAAGGCCACTGTTGACAAAGAGACTGGTGTTTTGCGGGTACTATTTAATGAAGCTGCCCGTTGAGGACTTGTGATGTGTCTGTTCCTCAAACTAGACACTCAAATGTACCTGTCCTCCTGCTCAGCTGTGCACCGGGGCTTCCCACTCCTCTTTCTATTTTGGTTAGAGTCAGTTTGCGCTGTCCTGTGAAGGGAGTAGTACACAGCGTTGTACGAGATCTTCAGTTTCTTGGCAATTTCTCGCATGGAATAGCCTTCATTAAACAGAATAAGAATAGACTGACGCCTCCCAGGTGGCGCAGTGGTTAAGGGCTCTGTACTGCAGTGCTAGCTGTGCCATCAGAGACTCTGGGTTCACGCCCAGTCTCTGTCGTAACTGGCCGCGACCGGGAGGTCCGTGGGGCGACACGCAATTGGCCTAGTGTTGTCCGGGTTAGGTAGGACTTGGCAGGTAGGGATGTCCTTGTCTCATCGCACACCAGCGACTCCTGTGGCGGGCCGGGCGCAGTGCACGCTAACCAAGGTGCACGGTGTTTCCTCCGACACATTAGTGCAGCTGGCTTCCGGGTTGGATGCACACTGTGTTAAGAAGCAGTGCAACCTGGTTGTGTATCGGAGGACACCTGACTTTTAACCTTCATCTTTTCCGAGCCCGTACGGGAGTTGAGACGATGAGACAAGATAGTATCTACTAAAACAATTGGATATCACAAAATTGTGGAGAAATAGGGGTAAAATTTAAAAAAAGAAAAAAGTCTGACAAGTTTCAGAAGAAAGTATTTTGTTTCTTGCCATTTTGAGCCTGTAATCAAACCCACAAATGCTGATGCTCCAGATACACAACTAGTCTAAAGTAGCTTACGTTTTATTGCTTCTTTAATTAGAACAACAGTTTTCAGCTGCTTCTAAAGAAGCTTATGTTTTATTGCTTCTTTAATTAGAACAACAGTTTTCAGCTGTGCTAACATAATTGCAAAAGGGTTTTCTGTTTATCAATTAGCCCTTTAAAATTATAAACTTGGACCACACCCCTGTAAACTGTCTCATCACCGTCGGTGATCAGGCCTTCCACCATTGTGTCGTCAGCAAACTTGATGATCAGGTTGGAATCGTGTGTGGCCACGCATTCATGGGTGAACAGGGAGTACAGGAGAGGAGGGGGGAGGGTTGTTGAGACTTTACTAAGTGAGGGGTGAGATCTGAGTAGGAGGAATGACAAGGTTCCTAATATACAGGTAACTGCCAAAATAAAGGAAACACTAACATAAAGTGTCATAATAGGGCATTGGGCCACCACGAGCTAGAACCGCTTCAATGCACCTTGGCATAGATTTTACAATTGTCTGGAACTCTTTTGGAGGGATGTGACACGATTCTTTCACGAGAAATTCCATGATTTGCTGTTTTGTTGATGGTGGTGGAAAATGCTGTCTCAGGCGCTGCTCCAGAATATCCCATAAATGTTCAATTGGGTTGAGATCTGGTGACTGAGACGACAATGGCATATGGTTTACATCGTTTTCGTGCTCATCAAATCGTTCAATGACCACTCGTGCCCTGTGGATGGGGGCATTGTAGTTTTATGGGGAATAATTTATCTCAAATGTTCTTCATCTAAATAAAAATCAGGAAATATATGGTCTGAACAATTTTCTATTTGATGTAGGGTTCTTAATGAACTATATTTACATACATGCATGTGTACCATTTTATGGCTGGCTGTTTTAAGAGAAATGGTTGATTTAGCTAGATATTTCTTGCTGCTGCTGTTTATACTGCGCATGCGTTTCCGATTAATTTGTCGTTAGGACAGTGAACGCCGAGTGAAAGGCGATTAAATCTATAAACAAGCTGCAGATTGATTGCATGGATGAATCCACATGTTTACCTTATCAGACACGGCGCAGGGCATTTTCAATCTATTGCAAGTACATCAACTCTAGTTTTTATACCGCGGCCTTTTTTATTCGAACGAAAAGATAATCTAGTTTTGGGACGCAGGGGTCAGAGCAGGCACAGTCTTGGGCCCGTGTGAAGCTAGCCACAATAAGGATTAGCCATGCTAGTGGAATATGCGGTTTGCCTTCAAAATAAAAGTTGCCTCGTTGAAAATTATTCAAACGGATACAACAAATAGTGGAACCATTCCATATTTTGACCAGATAACGCTTAACAAGGTCGGAATGTTATAAATTTAACAAAATGCAATAATGTGTAGATTGAGGGGAAAAAACTACTTAATCAGTTTTAGAATAAGGCTGTAACGTACCAAAATGTGGAAAAAGTCAAGGGGTCTGAATACTTTCCGAATGCACTGTCTCCAATGCAATTTTAAAGTCTAATACATCCAGAGTACTAATTCAACGGATGTTTTATTTTTTGTGTAAAATTAACTAATTATTGTCTTTCGTTGAATTTTTATAGAACATTCCGACCTTGAGCATGATCTAAATAAATATTTTTTTTATTTAACAAAAAAATCTAGTCCATGATTCCACTATTTATATCCGTTTGAATCACGTTCAATGGGGACTTTTATTTTTAAGGCGAACCTCAAATATCACTATTGTGGCTATTCCTTATTACGGCTAGCGTCACACAGGTCAGGTTTGGCACAGCGGCTGTGAGAATAGGCACCTGTTGGCGCAAAGGTGACAGGACAGACACAGCGCAAAGCTGCTGACTCGTGTCTCATCTCACGTATCACTGCAGCTGAATCCAGAACTAACTTTGGATTTTAAGTTATTTGGATGTGGCAAACCAACTGCAGACAAATGCTGAGTTTAACGAACTGGATATCTGGTAAATGAAAACCTGTTTTGTTGAATTGATTGTTTACCAATGCAATCATTGCAAATAACAGCGCTGACAGAATTGTTTAATGTGTGTAGTTTTTAAGCTACGGTTGCATTGATTTGATAGATACAAAACCAAGACATGTGGAAACAGACTGAAGACCCGATATCGAATTGCATTCAATTCTACGTTGGGCATAAATGAGCATGTATGTGGATCAGAAAAATTCCTCTCAATCCCACAATCCAGAATGTTGAATGAAATTTGCCTGGGAAGCCGCTAGTGGTTTTATGGATCTTTACTATCATCTTGGCTTGATGTGTACAGCTGGTGATACACTTGTGACCCCCCAGCGACCGGTTCGTACATAGACCATTCTCCATTCATGCAAGGCTTCGATTTCCTCCATAACTAAATTTCATTTTGAAAAGGCAGAAAAAAGTGAGTACTATGCTTACTTTCTTCCCCTTCAGTTTGATGCAACCGGATTGTCTGAATGCGACATGCAACATCTGGGACTAGCATTCCGAGGCTCGTCTTTAGTGGCTGCCCAGGCTAGAATACAATTATATTGTAATTTACTTTACTGGTTGTCTGTGTGGTTTGTCATTTTGCAGGTATGAATGTGAGACAATATATCCATAGGACAATATAATTACATTAACGTTTCAAAGTACTATGCGTTCAGATTTATATCATCTAAAGCATCAGCAGGAGCTCGTGCATGTGTTTATATGTTTCTGCAGGTGCTTCAGGTGACTACCAGTGCTTTCCAAAGGTTAGTGTAATCATACTTTCCTGTGGATATATTGTCTCACATTCTTACCTACAAAAGGACCAACCACGCGACAACCAGTAAAATATAATTTTATTAAACATACTGGGTTTGTAGAGGTTGAGAGAGAACTTTCCTGATCCAAATGCTCATTTATGCAGAATGTTGAATCCAATCCAATGCAATTCAATGTCAGGTCTTCAGGCTAATGGAAACAGCCATCTTGCTATCTTAATTGCAGTTTGTGAGCTCGAGCTGTCAGACACGTTGACAGCTCATGGTAGATGTGGCATGTAAACGTTGCCATTACAGCATTACCAATTAAACAATGAGCCAATGTCATTGACCATTCAAATCTGAGATGTGTTTTGCAGGTATATATCATACTGACAAGTATTGTCTTTGGATGAATTAAAAAAACACAATGTTTATGATTTGTTTTGTTTCTATATTTCAATAGCTCCCCTTACATTTGTTTGGCAACATTATAACTGACTGATAACTGTTAATCTTTTATCTCTTTCCTGTGTGTGTGCGTGTGTGTGTGTTTTCCTGATGTTATGTAGCTACTGATGTTATGTAATTGTATGGCTCTGCAGAGACAGTCATGGGCGGGTGTGTGGGGAGGGATCAGCTAGACGGACCAGGGCCTGCCAGGACCTCTACATGGAGCAAAAAACGAGGAGGTAAGAAATTCTGACTGTATAATGCTCTGCAGACAGTGGTGTAGTGGAGGGTATACGTCATATACCCACTTTTCTTCCGTGGGCATTGTGTATACCTCACTCAAAGTAGCCTAACGTAACCAGGCAGAATGATATCATGATTATTTGCATCAATCCAGTGGCTATTTGTTTTGCAAACTCCATCTCAATTGTGTTACAGAAACACCGTAACTAGGGCTGTTATGGTGACCATATTACCACTGGCAGTCAGTCATTACCGCATTGAAATTCCACGTGACCATTGAGTCACAGTAACTAGACTTCTCCAAAACTGTGCTCTAATGCTTCCGATGGTCCTTAGTAGTAGCCTACCAAACTTGCTAACTGCCAGTTGCTAGTGTCCCTCTAATCACTCTGACATCAATGCAAATGCAATCGGAAATCAAATCAAACACTTCATTAGAGCCCTGTTATTCAGAGTTATAGCAGAATATGATCACCTGTTGCGCAGCGAGAGCCAGCTCCTCATAGCTGGTTGATGCATAAGATTAAATGTGTTCCTGTTTTGCAACATTTCTATAGGCTGTGCCATGAAAAACTGTGAGAAAACAGAGTTTTGATGGCATCTTAAAAAGAGAAGGAACCCATCAGCTTTCAAACAGGGTTTAAACTTTGATCCCCTCTAATTCCTAAATATTTTGGCATTCAGGTCAAAAAAGTCCCTTTCTGACCTTCTATGGGCAAACACGTATTGAAAGTTTTGTTTAAATGAAAAGGGGTGTGGGCAAAAAGTGATTTAATTCAAATGGATTTACCTATATACTAGATTATTTGTTTACAATGTCACCTATGATAACAAAAACATTTGGTCCTTTTTGTTAGGATTATCATATGATTGTACGTGGTCCTCTGTTGCTCAGTTGGTAGAGCATGGCGGTTGCAATGCCAGGATAGTGGGTTTGATTCTGTGGATCACCCGTACATAAAATGGATGCGCGCATGACTGTTAGTCACTTTGGATAAAAGCGTAATTGGCATAATATATAAATGATGGTTAAGCTAATGTAAGAACCTTCTACAGAAGCTATAGTCTCTGGTCTAGGCTGGTCTGCAATGGATCATACCTGGAACTTTCCAAGGCCAAGTTTGTTTCTTAACAAACAGGTAACCTATACATTGGATTATACCAAGAAGTAGCCCCCTCCCCTCCCCCCAAAGAGATGTACAATGGATTCTACCTAGAACTGCCCATCAACAGGTGCAATCCCATTCACAGCAGATTAGCATGGTCTGACCAGAGTTTAAAGTCTATAATGGGGTTGTGGTGTTGACTTGGGTTATTCTTGACCTCTTCCCCTAAATAGCTAATTGGATTTGTGCTGTTGTGTAAGCATTAGCTGCCTACCTAGCCAATCTGGATAGGATACTATTGATAGATGCTGTTTATGGCATATGCAGCCAGATATTCCATCTGTCATATATTGATCCTGTGGTATTTTGGGTGGCTGGGTGTGTGTGTGTGTGTGTGTGTGTGTGTGTGTGTTATTAAGGCATTCGTTAGTAAAGAACTAGGGAAGTGTCACAACGGCTAGCTAACCTAGCTCAGACTCCACAAGGATAACTGTAGTCGTCACGGATAGCCAAAGAATCTCGTCCAGGTGGTGGGAACATACCCTTGACCACTGCAACCTTAGACGTAAGCTTACATTTCTGGTTGGAGTCTCTGAAGGGCTGTTTTTTTCTGACGCTGAGTCAGTGTTGTGTTTGATTTAAACAACGGTATCTGGAACTAAGAGATTGTGTGTCTGACACACACATAAAATCTCTGGGAGAGAGAAAGAGAAGAACATGGGAGTCGCTAACTCTAGGGACTACCATCCGTACCACCCCTCACAGTCTCCCATTAAGGTGGTGCTGAAAAGTGAGTATGGATGCAGATGGACTATGGATTGTTGGAGTGCTGGATGACTGTGCTAGTGAGCCTCATCGTTCTAGAGCTTCAATTGCCATTAACATACAAGTATTAAGTCTATGTGTAGTTTGTTTTCCAACATGTCAAGTTGAAGAAGTGTAAGATGTGGTCATTTAGATATTAGTAACAACTTGTTATTAGGTTGTAATATATCTGTCTTAAGCTATAGTGTGACGTGTTAATATAACCTACCTCATTTCATGAATTCAGTTAACGGGACAGGGGATGTTTATGAAGGGAAAGGGAAAGGGGGATAGCTAGTCAGTTGTCCAACTGAATGTATTCAACTGAAATGTGTCTTCCGCATTTAACCCAACCCCCCTGAAGGGTTATGAGGGGAAGGAAGTGTGTAGTGTAAATAAGGGGATTTAGACTAATAATTACGGAAATATACTGTAGTAGTATCAGGAGTCAAACGTGTGTAATAACTATATTATAGTGACTATTAAAGGGCAATTCCACCACTTTTCAAACTAGTTTTCATTATCTCAAACATAATACCAGTATCTAAATATGTGAAAATGGCACATTTCTACCTTTTGTAGGAAGAAATATAAATTTAAAAAGTTCTACCCCATGACATCATCAAAAGTTAAAACATGATTTTAAAACACTATGAGATCCACAGTGATGTGGGGAGCAACAAAATACCATCCCTCTTGCTAATCCTACCCTGTGGTGTCAGAGAAGCATTTTTTAGGACCTTCTTATTTTCTTTTAAACACAGATCATAGAAAGGCTCTGTTTTCACATATGTAGGCACTGATTTGGTGCTGGAGATAATGAATGTGAGGTTGAAAGTGGCGGGATCGCCGTTAAACTCAGCCTAACCTGCTGCACACAAAGGATTTGTATGTTTTCCAGTGATGTTTGACTGTTGATGTATTGTGCACCATATGTCAGGGCTGGAGACCAGCATCAAACTTCCATTATAGCCACTGCCTGTATGAGGGAAACATAAATTCTTTAGATTTGCATGAAATATGAGTGCATTGATGCAAGGATTTTTGTTGACTGGTATTCAAGGGAGTCACAGATTTAAACTTTAGGGGTCATTGTGCTTTTGGCTGTGCAGTAAGTACTATCCCATTCATCAGAACCTCCAGTTTCTGATCTACTCCTCTAATCTACTTCCTGGAAAGGGTTTGGTAGACGGGCTGAAGTCCAGGTGGCTGCCCTGGGATCATTCTGTTAGCTCTGACCTCTCTCCTGTTCTACTATACCAGTGCCATCACCCAAGGCATTGTAATGCCTATTATGTGATTCTAGGGGCAAATCAGTACTTTGTTCAGTGTTTTGCAGTCCCCGATAGACACTCCATAGCATTCACTATGTCCCTTTTATGAAATAGTTACATTTAGATTTGTCCATTACATAATAGGAGGCCATGTCTCAAATATGGCTTTTCAGACAATCATATTTCACAGCGTTTAGAAAGTTCTCACAGAGCTTGTTTTCCCACTCACAGTTGTCCGCCAGTGTTTGTTATGAAGTTAAGATTTTGATGATGCCCGAATAGAAGTGTCTTGAGTTTTATTTGCTAGTTCTTACGTCTTGTGAAGATAGGGGTGTGATTGGGACAAGCGACGTTACATGTAAAATATGCCTCTACATCAGATCGTCTTGAAAATGTCTCTTATAAAGCTCTCTTTCGTCAAGGTTTTATGTGGTTTATAATTGTTCTCTTTTTTTCAGTATCCTTTTTCAGCGTTATGATATCCGTAACATCCATAACGGTTGTGGATGTGATGGATATGGATGTATCATATCTTAGCTTCAGAAGCATGTGCATTCACCACATTTTGTCTGCTTCTTCTGAAATGTATTCTTTAGACTTACAGTGGGGCAAAAAAGTATTTAGTCAGCCACCAATTGTGCAAGTTATCCCACTTAAAAAGATGAGAGAGGCCTGTAATTTTCATCATAGGTACACTTCAACTATGACAGACAAAATGAGAAAAAAAATCCAGAAAATCACATTGTAGGATTTTTAATGAATTTATTTGCAAATTATGGTGGAAAATAAGTATTTGGTCACCTACAAACAAGCAAGATTTCTGGCTCTCACAGACCTGTAACTTCTTCTTTAAGAGGCTCAGTATAAAACATACCTGTCCACAACCTCAAACAGTCACACTCCAAACTCCATGGCCAAGACCAAAGAGCTGTCAAAGGACACCAGAAACAAAATTGTAGACCTGCACCAGGCTGGGAAGACTGAATCTGCAATAGGTAAGCAGCTTGGTTTGAAGAAATCAACTGTGGGAGCAATTATTAGGAAATGGAAGACATACAAGACCACTGATAATCTCCTTCGATCTGGGGCTCCACGCAAGATCTCACCCCGTGGGGTCAAAATGATCACAAGAACGGTGAGCAAAAATCCCAGAACCACACGGGGGGACCTAGTGAATGACCTGCAGAGAGCTGGCACCAAAGAAACAAAGCCTACCATTAGTAACACACTATGCCGCCAGCGACTCAAATCCTGCAGTGCCAGACGTGTCCCCCTGCTTAAGCCAGTACATGTCCAGGCCCGTCTGTTTGTTAGAGAGCATTTGGATGATCCAGAAGAAGATTGGGAGAATGTCATATGGTCAGATGAAACCAAAATATAACTTTTTGGTAAAAACTCAACTTGTCGTGTTTGGAGGACGAGGATTGCTGAGTTGCATCCAAAGAACACCATACCTACTGTGAAGCATGGGGGTGGAAACATCATGCTTTGGGGCTGATTTTCTGCAAAGGGACCAGGACGACTGATCCGTGTAAAGGAAAGAATGAATGGGGCCATGTATCGTGAGATTTTGAGTGAAAACCTCCTTCCATCAGCAAGGGCATTGAAGATGAAACGTGGCTGAGTCTTTCAGCATGACAATGATCCCAAACACACCGCCTGGGCAACAAAGGAGTGGCTTCGTAAGAAGCATTTCAAGGTCCTGGAGTGGCCTAGCCAGTCTCCAGATCTCATCCCCATAGAAAATCTTTGGAGGGAGTTGAAAGTCTGTGTTGCCCAGCAACAGCCCCAAAACATCACTGCTCTAGAGGAGATCTGCATGGAGGAATGGGCCAAAATACCAGCAACAGTGTGTGAAAATCTTGTGAAGACTTACAGAAAACATTTGACCTCTTTCATTACCAACAAAGGGTATATAACAAAGTATTGAGATAAACTTTTGTTATTGACCAAATACTTATTTTCCACCATAATTTGCAAATAAATTCCTAAAAAATCCTACAATGTGATTTTCTGGATTTCTTTTTCTCATTTTGTCTGTCATAGTTGAAGTGCACCTATGATGAAAATTACAGGCCTCTCATCTTTTTAAGTGGGAGAACTTGCACAGTCGGTGGCTGACGAAATACTTTTTTGCCCCACTGTATAAGCATTTGTTGATATCTTGAAAATTATGTGATATCTTAGAGAATACAATATATGCAGAAATACATTGCTCAAACATGGCATTAGTGGGGTTTTTTATGTTAAGATGAAAATAGTGTTTATCCGCAATCTGTGAACTGTCCTGGAGTGTCTTATTCAAATGAAAACCCCCAAAATCTGCTGACTTTTGTGGTGCTTATTTCTTTATCAAATGAGGAGAGACAAAGTTATCACACAAGTCAGAGTTATACTAATAATAAACTAAATATTTACTCACTTATTAATACGGAGAGTATGTCACACACACACACACACACACACACACACACACACACACACACACACACACACACACACACACACACACACACACACACACACACACACACACACACACACACACACACACGTGAATGATGTGAGTGCTCTGCATTAACGATGGCTAGTCGACAAACCACCCTTAGATGATTCATTGAGAGCCCTGAGACAAAGAATACAAACACCATTTATAGCAAAGATACACTCCCTTAGTCTACATGACAAACAACAGATGTGTGGAATGGGTCACAAGGTGAGACGCATTAAATAATTTTATAATTCACAGCAGACAGTATCTGCCGTAAAGACTGTTCTGATTGTGTGGAAAACAGGGTCTGGACCCCAAACAAGGCTCCCCTCACAATTAACCATACCCGAGCCATCTCCACCCTGGTACCTCCCGGGACACACAAACACCAACTCATGCAATGGAATGCTGTCTTTATGTGTTATCACCAAGGCATCGTAAATCCACTGCCAGCATTAAGCCCCAAAGGCCCAACTCACACACAGAGTGTTCTAAGAAACCTATTCTATTCCATAAAACAACCATTTGATGCAATAACATTATTATAACATGATCTTGTAATTTTGCTCTCACACTTCATTTAGTGTCCAGAGAAGTGGTTTGGTGGTATAAGGCACATTTACAGTATATTTCCTCATTTACATACTTAAATATAATATTTCAGAAATGGTGTAATAAAAAATAAAAAAATTAAACTGGTAAAGATCATTTAGGTATAAACAGTGCATTCGGAAAGTATTCAGACCCCTTGACGTTTTCTACATTTTGTTACGTTAGAGCCATATTCTAAAATTGATTTCCCCCCTCATAAATCTACATACAATACCTGTAGTGACAAAGCAAAAACAGTTTGTTAGATTTTTTTGTAAATGTATTAAAAATAAACTACTGAAATATCAAGTTTTCAAAAGTATTCAGATCCTTTAGTCAGTACTTTATTGAAACACCTTTGGCAGTGATTACAACCTCAAGACTTCTTGGGTATGACGTTACAAGCTTGGCGTGTGCTTAGGGTTGTTGTCCTCTTGGAAGGTGAACCTTCGCCCCAGTCTGAGGTCCTGAGCGCTCTGGAGCAGGTTTTCATCAATGATCTCTCTGTAATTTGCTCTGTTCATCTTTCCCTCAATCCTGACTAGTCTCCCTGTCGCTGAAAAACATCCCCACAGCATGATGCTGCCACCACCATGCTTCACTGGGATGGTGCAGGTTTCATCCAGACGTGACACTTGGCATGCAGGCCAAAGAGTTCAATCTTGGTTTCATCAGACCAGAGAATCTTGTTTCTCATGGTCTGAAAGTCCTTTAGGTACCTTTTGGCAAACTCCAAGCGGGCTGTCATGTTCCTTTTACTGAGGAGTGGCTCCTGTCTGGCCACTCTAGCATAAATGCCTGATTGGTGGAGTGCTGCAGAGATGGTTGTCCTTCTGGAAGGTTCTCCCATCTCCACAGAGGAACTTTGGAGCTCTATCAGAGTCACCATCGGGTGCTTGGTCACATCCCTGGCCAAGGACCTTCTCCCCTGATTGCTCAGTTTGGCCGGGCGGGGACTAGAGCTGAACTGGCTGTGGTATCTACTAGCTAGCTACAGTGGTTCTAACTTTAAAAGTTGTGTCATACTGCAGCACACCTTGCAAGTTGCCGCAGAATTCTATGGCACGTTATTTAATTGTCAGCCACTGTTACCATTAATGCTAGTTAGTGCTAGTTTGATCACCAGAGGGCAGATTTGTGAAGCATTTGATGCTTCAAATTCAATTGCTTCGAACTTCAATAGGCTTTTTAAATAAATAATATCTACACCACATTACTCAACACTAGTGATACTCATGTCACCTACGGTAGGCCTACAGAATATCTACAAATATTTGATTCAATGACATTTAGAGGATTGGAAGATTCTAAAATAATATCTAAGAGCCATTTGTCCACCCTATGGGACTTTCCAATCACGGTCGGATGTGATACAGCCTGGATTCAAACCAGAGATTGTAGTGAATCCTCTTGCACCTTAGACGACTGCGCCACTCGGGAGCCGTGATCAACATGACCAATATATATATTGTCCTGTTAATAGCCCGTCCTAGAAACATTGTTTGCAGAATTCACAGCCTGATACATTTGTGAAAAACAAGGGTTAATATTAATTATAATACTTTTCCCCCTTACACTTGTTAAAGGTTCCAATTGCTACAGTTTTTTTAATCAATTAGTATGTTTGAGTTTAACCACAATTTTTGTTGTATTATTTGTTCGGTCTTTTCTGGTGGATTAAACTGAAATTGCAACCAACTTTCTGTGGCTTGTTTAAAAAATAACGAGATTTTCGAGATTTTGTTTTCAAATAATGTAAAGTGAGCGAGGAAAATGGCCATCCTTGAACATGGGGTGAGACATTGTTATTAATTTGTAAATAAAGCCAGTTTGTTATTTAGAATGATTTATTTCTGTTTTTAAAGGGAGAGAAACCAAAATCTACCATCACCTCATGGTATTTTTCTGGGTGTGCACTCAGTCATGCTCAGCACTGGTAGCAACGCAGTTTGCACTCTGATGCAGTGTCTTATACCACTGCACCACTCGAGCTCTGTACAACGTGACTGGTCGGGAGTAGGCTGCAGTACTACAGTAAGCGCAAAATAATCACCCTAATTGAAGTCTAAGTTTATCTTAGAATAAAAACCTTAGTGTAACAACAGTTTTACTAAGTAATACTGACAAGTAGTAACAAAAAAAAGTGTATTTTTCTGGGTGTGCACAATCAGGACAGAGGAATAGCAATTCTTACGCTATTGTTCTAAATTCAATCACTTTCTTCATCCTCATCATTCAGTTAATTGAAATTCAGTTTTGAAGTCGTGCACAATTATTAGTTTCTATTTGGTGTATGTCGCCCATTCATTGTCAGTTAGTCAAAGTAGCGCCATGGGACCCAAAGGCATAATCAGTGCTCTAACTAACTCCCCCTTGCTCTGGCCTGGAGTAGTGACGCAGGGTACCGTACTAAACCACAACTTACCTCTTAAGTCCTGCAGCATAATCACAAAATGTTTAATTGAGCAATCACAGTAGTTCATTCTCTTGAGACACAACTTCAGTAGAGAGGGGATGAAACATTACTGTAGCAACGTTACGTTTCTGTTACACTACTAGCTCAGCAGGGGGTATAAATGTTGCTTCCCCTATCATCGCCAAGCCTATCTCTGACCTTTTTACCTTGTCTCTCCTCTCTGGGGAGGTTCTCATTGCTTGGAAGGCAGCCACGGTGCGACCTTTATTTAAAGGGGTAGATCAAGCTGATCCTAACTGTTTATTGGCCAATTTCTATTTTGCCCTGTTTATCAGTGTTGGAAAAACTTGTCAATAATCAACTGACTGGCTTTTTTGACGTTTATAGTATTCTCTCGGGTACGCAATCTCGTTTCCGCTCAGGTTATGGATGTGTCACTGCAACCTTAAAGGTCCTCAATGATGTCACCATTGCCCTTGATTCTAAGAAAAGTTGTGCTGCTATTTTAATTGACTTGGCCAAAGCTTTTGATATGGTAGACCATTCGATTCTTGTGGGCCAGCTAAGGAGTATTGGTGTCTCTGAGGGGTCTTTGGTCTGGTTTGCTAACTACCTCTCTCAAAGAGGGGGCGGCAGGGTAGCCTAGTGGTTAGCGCATTGGACTAGTAACCGGAAGGTTGCAAGTTCAAACCCCTGAGCTGACAAGGTACAAATCTGTCATTCTGCCTCTGAACAAGCAGTTAACCCATTGTTCCCAGGCCATCATTGAAAATAAGAATGTGTTCTTAACGGACTTGCCTGGTTAAATAAAGGTAAAAAACAAAAGAGTGCTGTATATAAAGTCAGAACATCTGCTGTTGCAGCTACAGACTGTAACAAGGGAGTATCTGGGTCATGTCCCCCCTGTTCCCAGTGATAGTTGCACCCCTGGTTGTATGCTTTTCATTCCCATTTCAGGTTAATGTTCGTTGGTGATCTAAGAAATATGGATTTGCAGTTATCATCATTTTCAGGTCCGTTGAGTCACCTGTCAGTCTCCACTCAGCACTCACCTCTCAGAGCAGTGCATTGTGGGATAGCAGGAGCTAAATCCTGTTATGTGGTGCCTGATTACTGTGGTAATCCACTGGACTGTTGTCCACTAAAATGAGTGTGTGTGGATATAACTCTGGATAGTCCACGGCACTATACATAATCACTTTGATTTCTCTGAATCAAAGTGACCTTAGTTTCCTGTACTGTATACTCCACTATGACCACAATTACTACCACTATTATAGTCTCTACGCTGAAGATGCTTACAGAGGGGTACACACACCTCTTCTTGAGATGTGCTTCAGCAGTATAATGTTAAGCCCCAGATATATCTGAACTCCGGCCAATCTTTAAACCTTGAGAGACCTAGGGACCGAGGCCAACCTAACAACCACAGTGAAGATTTACTCAAAGGTTTCTGGTTCTCTCAGAGGCAGGCATTAACCGAGTGTCTAAATAACTATTCCTGTTGAGGATTACTTTCTGCCTCGTTACATTTACTTGTCACCTTTTTATATAATGATTGGTGTTTATTGTTATTCTGGGGTTCTGTCCATCTTGTAAGCTGATTGTTATCCACCTTGAAGATGAATGCATCTGATCTTCATGTTTCATGCAAAGTTTTGTTTTTCTAGAATGTGGTGTGCTTGCATGTTGAGGTCCAGGACTATTCACTTCTGTCCTATTTTGTCAAATTATACAATTCTGCTTTGGTTGCTTCTGTTCTCCCTATATGTTTTTTCACTCACTGTTTATCAATTGATGTCCTACTTCTGAATATAGACAAGCCCCCTAATAATCCTTTATATAATGGCTAGCTCCAGCCACACATGATTGGCATTTAAAAAATTACAATGAATGAGAGCTAGTAAGCTACACTCTGTAATAAGTGTTCTATTACATGATATTCAGAGGAATGGCAGTGTACATTCAGATCGAAACGCTGAATTGAATATCCTCATTAAATATACGCAACCTGATGTATTTACTTTTTCTTTATTTCCATTCAGGACGCAATGAGCCCCTTAAGAAGGAGTGCCCTAAATGGAAGAGTGAGTACCCTATGACTGAGGGCCAGCTGAGGAGTAAGAGGGATGAGTTTTGGGACACGGCTCCAGCCTTTGACGGCAGGAAGGAGATTTGGGACGCGCTCCGAGCGGCAGCAGTGGCTGCAGAGGTTAACGACCTGGAACTGGCTCAGGCCATTGTGGATGGAGCCTGCATCACACTACCACACGGTGAGACGCGCATACACACACACACACACACACACACACACACACACACACACACACACACACACACACACACACACACACACACACACACACACACACACACACACACACACACACACACACACACACGTTCCATCTTAATAACTAACTTGTAACATCTAACTAATATAAAATGAGTATTTATAACATTTGGCACCAACCTGACAGACATTATAATGCTATATCGATCCTATGCCTAAACCCAAATCGACCCCAAAAGTGTTCTCCGGCTGTCCCCATAGGGGAACCCTTTTTGGTTCCAGGTAAAATCCTTTTTGGTTCCAGTTAGAATAATTTTTGATTTCATGTAGAACCTCCCTGTGGAAAGGGTTTTACATGGAACCCAAAACGGTTCTGCTTAGAACCAACAAGGGTTCTTCAAAGGTTTCTCCTATGGCAACATCCAAAGAACCATATTAGGTTCTAGATAGGGAGTGTAACTCCCTATATGCACTTGTGGAGATCTGAATGGATTGCACTGGCATCAATATAGTAATCGCTCCACCATGTATTTTTATAGCCTGTGTGATGTGTCCTGATGGAACCAGCCTGATCACATGACAGAGGGCTTACCATTTATGTTTCACTTAACACTGCGATCGGTCTGGTTCCACCAGGCTACGGGTGACATAATTCATGACCAGTTAGCTGATTTGAGATCTGTGTGTCTCTGGTTGTCAGATTACTGCTGTGTAGTTATATAATAGTCCTGGGCAGCATGACAAGACCTCAGGGATTTAGCTACATAGACATTATGGACACAGCAGAGGGGGAAAGCTCCTCTCTAATGTATGTGCATGTTTGACATGTGGTATTGCATCATTCTAGTATTTTTTTCTAAACAGATCATTGCAGAATCGGGTGTGTTTCAGCAGGGCTAGAGCAAAAGCCTGTGCTGTAGATCCGGGCAGAGGGTTGGCCACCTCTAGTCTAGGGGTCCCTAGATGCTGGGGGTTAATTTCAGATAGGACTTGTCACTGAGTGTTACTGAAGTTTGTTTTGTGTCTATCTGTCCCATCCAGGTACGCTGACAGAGAGTTATGATGAGCTGGGGAACCGCTACCAGCTTCCTGCCTACACTCTAGCCCCTCCCACGAACCTCATCACTGAATGCACCAATGAGAGCCAAGCTCCCAATCTAAAGGAGCAGAAAATGCCTCCCCCTCCTCCTAAAGAGGAGTTCCAGCTACGAGTACGTCTCTCGTGCGGTAAGAGATACCCTATTCCTTTTCTCTTTTATCATTTAGTTGTTCAATTTCTCTCTGGGGTTCTTCATTGAGATAAGAGTGGTATACTATGAATCTAGATCAATGTACTAAGGCTTTTCTGAAATTAGCTACCTTCAGTTAACTTCCCATTCAAGCTCAGGCTTCATTCATGTTACAAAGGTAAATATTGATCAAACATTGCGTGTTCATGTCGCACATGACTAGTTGCAAGTCAATTCATGGGGGAGTCAGTGCCACATTTTCATTTTTGCCCAAATCAAAATGAAAGAAAAGTTAACCTGCAAATTCAGCAGACTATGGGGTGAAATGTGCTATTAGAAGTTTTACTGGGTGTGATGTTTCAAATACATCCTATCATTTCTAACTGTGTCGTGTGATATGTATTTGAATATGACTATTAAAAAAAAAATATTCCTCAAATATGGTCCAGAGAACGAAGGGATGGTGATGCACTCTTTGCGAGAGGGAGGGAATCTAATTTGATTGGTCCTCAACTCACGGCTCAAAGACTTTTGTCACCGGTTATCCCGAGTTGAACTCAGAGTTGACCAAAGTTAGCTCGCTTACTCCTCTATCTAGATTAGAGTAGTACACCACCCAGGATATAAGTCTATGCCCAATCCCCAGGGTCATTCCAATACTAATAATGTGGAGTGTGAATGTCAGCCCCTCAGGCCTAGTTATTATCATCTTTTTTGACAGTCTGTTTAAAGGGGGCCTGAAGCTCTAGATTTGGCCTTGTTTTTTCGGCTTGGTCATGAAGAAGTACAGCTGCCATGACTGAAGCCCAACGAGAGTTTGGGGGGGTATAATGTGGGTGTCTCTTGTGGATGTGGCAAGTCTTTGTACATTCACTCTGCCAAAAAGGTACACAGTTAGTCACTCACTCTTTTAGCTAACTTGACGCCATCTAACCAGGTTTTGGGTCTTGAAATCGCCTATGCCAGGGGTTCTCAAACTTTTGTGATAGCAAATTCATCAGGGACCCCCTCGTAACTTGAGTGGGATACAAAATAGCATACAAGGAGGTTAACTATGACTTCGGCAGTGTATGGCTGGGTGAACCAAGTCTCGGCCCTGGGAAGGAACTTTTTAAAGGCTCTCCTCTTGCTAATTTCCTGCGATTTTACAGATTTTGCCATGAGGCAGAGAGAAATGTTGCAGTTTTAAAGCTTGAAGCTAGAGTCCTTAATTGAAAGACGCCATTCTATATTCCTGAACAGACCCCTGATTGTATAAGTAACTTGACCATTGTCTTTCTCCTCCACAGGTAAGGACCTACGTATAAGCGCCTCCATGTCAGACTCCATTTCCCAGCTGAAGACAGCCCTGGAGGGGCAGGAGGATATTGAAGCGGCCCACCAACGCTGGTTCTTTGCAGGGAAACTGCTAACAGATAAGACCCGGCTCCAGGACACTAAGATACAAAAAGACTTTGTGGTCCAGGTCATCGTGAACAACTACTCACCCGTAACCAAACTCATACCAAACTGAGAGAGAGAGGTGACGCAAGGCCTTGTTTCACTCCTCTGGAAGTTAAGAACACCAGGGTTGTTTTCATTAGCGCACACTGTAGGGAAACGTTTTGCAACAGAAAACAAACATGTTTTTATTGTACATGTTCAGATAGTTCCCCCAAGTTTCGGATCACTTTCTTACATTTCACGTCTAGTGGACACTACCCTGAACTGTTGGTTACTGCAAAGGAATTTGGGGTATAATATTTGATGATTAGTTTACATTTCCTATCCTCTTTTTGTATTTCCCAATTTCCTAATAATCTCACATTGTTAATGTGTGTATTTTCACTCCGTATGTGTAGCCTGGCAAAGAACGGACAAACTGTAGACGGAACTGGAAGAGAATCATGGCATGAGGAGAATTTACTACAGTGTGTCTGTCTGTCTGTCTGTCTGTCTGTCTGTCTGTCTGTCTGTCTGTCTGTCTGTCTGTCTGTCTGTCTGTCTGTCTGTCTGTCTGTCTGTCTGTTTGTCTGTTTGTCTGTTATCATCCACTTCCATTACACCTCTGTCCCCGACAGTATATAAATGATTTTCCTTGTGATTGTGTCCATCTGGAACTTTAAACTATGAATAGGGTTGGACAGTGGAAAGTATCCTGCCTGACGATACAAATATTCTGTTGGATCTCCATTTATACTGAAAGCCATTCTATTTGTACTATTTCTATTGTCTGATTGTTACATAATGGTAAAGAAGAATATTGACAGATTTATGAAATAATGTTTACATACTGTTTCAATGTGTGTTTAAGTGTGAGTATTTATATATTTAATAAGCAGAAATGTATTTTTAAGTGAAAATGTTCATGAAAAGTCAATGTGATGAACAAGTGAAAATACTGGTTTATAAGGTGGAAATAGCTGATTTGAATTTCTCTATTTTTCCAATCAGGTATGGATAACATGCTGTAGTTTTGTATGCTCCGAAGTGCACTAAAAGTGGATGAATATTTGTGAATGAATTTATGAATAAACATTCTAAATGAATCAAATCAAAATTCATTTAGAATTTTGTGTATAAAGGCTCTCCAAGTTTTTTTTTCATGAAGTAGGTAGATTCATAAATGCCTTCCTAACCCTAAATAATCTACAAGATTAGATGTTTTTAAATCTACTAAATGTCTTCATAAGGTAAGTCTGAATACCAAATACTGAGTGCTTAAATCAAAACGCTTTAAAAAATCATACATTTCCTCAGTCCGAATCGTCCTCTGAGTAATAACAAAGTGTAACTACAAATGGTAACAGTGTTAAAAACAGTTTTTATGGTAGTCAAGTGTATACATTTAAATTACTAGTGTAGAAAAATTGGGGCTAGTAGTAGAAGTAGTGACTGTACTACAAATATACTGAACAAAAATATGCGCTGGTTCCATGTTTCATGATCTGAAATAAAAGATCCCAGAAATGTTCCATAAGCACAAAAAGCTTATTTCTCACAAATATGTTTAAAACCCTTTCAGTGAGCGTTTTTACTTTGCCTAAATAATCCATTCACGGGACAGGTGTGGCATACCAAGAAGCTGATTAATCAGCATGATCATTACACAGGTGCACCTTGTGCTGGGAGCAATAAAATGTGTATTTTTGTCACACAACACAATACCACATATGTCTCAAGTTTTGAGGGCTTGCTGACTGCAGGAATGTCCACCAGACCTGTTGCCAGAGAATTTTATGTTAATTTCTCTACCACAAGCCACCTCCAACGTAGTTTTAGAGAATTCGGCAGTACGTCCAACTGGCCTCAAACAGCAGGCCATGTGCAGGCACTGTATCTCTGAGAGATTTGATATCCAAGGAGAGTCTTGGAGAGAAGGGGCTGCAGTTTGGAGGGCTTGTCTCGATTTTGGTCTGTGGAGAAGCTTCATGTACCTTTGCTTCTTCTCTTAGGGAAGTCTTCCTGGCTGCTTTCTGACCCCAGAACCATGACGGTGCCATTATGGTAGTCGTTAACGGTCAGGCTGGGGCAGTTTTCATCATTGTCCTCACTGATTGAGATCGGTCCTCCTTTTCCAATACCATTCTTTCAATGTTTTGGCTATTTTGTGCACAGGGCAGAAGGGGCTCACAGTATGAAATAAGAGATTTGTTGTTCTTTCCCTCTAGTATTGGTAAGTCTACCACCATCTCATTCCCAAGCTTTGTCTGCTTTATTCAGTTCACAGATTGTTTTTTTTACTGCAACAGCATCTCAAAAAACTTAAGCCAAAATCAGCAGCTCTTGTCCTAATTCAATTAAAAAGAAAATTAGTACAAGTAGCAAAATTAACGTTTTTCTCAGCTATTTGATAGCCTTCTCTGTTTGAGCTGTTAGCTATAGCTAAAACAAACAATTGATTGTGCTGATGATGGTGTTGCTATGGTAATGATGGTAGCTTGCTAACTTGCTAGCTTCTTAGCATAGATTAGCTTGCTGAAGTACAAAGTACTGTGTGTATATATGTTGTTGTTTTTTTACAAATACAATCAATAAATCCAAATTGTGCAGCGATTAATGGAAACAGACTTCTGATACAAAACATAAAACACTTTTATGACATTCGGAGATTGCCAAGCGTTCGATACTGAGTATACCTACAGGGCAGGGAGGGATGATTTTTCTGTTTTTGTCGAGATTGACAGTCTTTTTATTATGGTGTTGAAAACTCAAACCATGATATTGAAGAGCCGGAAGTCAGTATGCTTTGTTTATTTGTTGTGTTGCATTGGCACAGAAAACTTGATGCAAAATTCGTTGCATATATTTTATCTGATTTTCAACATTTTGAAGTCATATTTATAATTATTTATATTATTAGTAATTATAAATATGACTTCAAAATGTTGACAATCAGATTTCCCCTAGCTTGATCATTATCTGTAGCTTGCTCTGAAACTAGTGTAATGATACAGGCAGGTGGTCGTTGAATTCTCAACCTTAAGGCCCATAGCCCTCTGTGGCATCGACTGTGCCACAAAAGCATGTGGAAGTGGCAAAGTCGATATCCATGTTTATAAATACAGGGTCATGACAGTTATTTATTTTGAGGTAATTCTATGAGAGGGGAGGGTGTGCAATTTATTTTACAGTACAAGGGGAAAGTTCATGTGAAAATATTTTTAACATTGGGGAGAGGAGTGCATTTTTCTTTATGACACCTTGAGTGGGACCAGGCCCCCCACCCCCCAGTAAATTTATATCTGTCCCTTAGAGCCTTATTGCAAACAGGATGCATGTTTTGGAATAATTTTATTTGGTACAGGCTTCCTTCTTTTTACTCTGTCATTTAGGTTAGTATTGTGGAGTAACTACAATGTTGTTGATCCATCCTCAGTTTTCTCCAATCACGGACATTACACTCTGTAACTGTTTTAAAGTCACCATTGGCCTCATGGTGAAATCCCTGAGCAGTTTCCTTCCTCTCTGGAGGGAGGGACGGAGCAGGAGGGAGGTATTGGACCTTATTGGACATTTGACAATAGTTCGGCAGCCTCTGCCACTTTTTAGCCAGGGTGCTTGTGAAACACCCCTCTGTTTTATGCAGCACTCCAGATAAGTTACTCCACTCTCGGGAGAAATTATATATGTTAACTGCATGCAAATGAAAGTTGTTTCGCTACCACACCCACAATGGAATGTCTGAATTCGACCCAAAACCAACAGTCCCACGCAACAAAGCTCCTCACAACTCTGTTTACGCATCATTAACTGGGCAGAATACAACTCTAACTCTCTCATGTGGGGAGAAATCAACTTTTGTTCCGAGGAGATAATTGCTGTCGGCGTGGTCTACATGGTTGTGTCAGGGCATGAAAGACCACAATGACCTCTGTAACTCTTGTAATGCTGTATTGTTATGAGGGAGCCAGTACCGGACACAAAGACACAGTTCTGTGAAAAGACAAAGTATTATCTAATCTTTCTGTGTCTTTGACCTTAAAGAGTCATCCTCCAGGGTTTTATTCATGCATGGGGTTTGTGTCTTTTTTAAATTGTCATACACCTTAACCAAGCACAGCAACAATGACAAAACAAAATGACAAAAGGCACAATGACAAAAATCGCTACAAAAATGACAAAAGCACACCGTTGAAAAGCACAGCAACAACGACTAAAAGCACAACTACAAAAAGACACAGCAATAACTACCAGCAAAACAATATAACACAAAACACTAAGGCATCTAGATCAATTTCGAAGATCTTCCATCTCTGACAAACACACACACATCTCACACTCCCATCTCTCCACATTACTCTCACGCCAATGGGCCCATGAATGGCGTTCAAGTTCATTGTAAGTTGAAAGGTCACATTTTCCCCTGATGGCCCTGTCACACAGTGGAGAAGAGAGAGGGAGGAGAGGCCCTTGTTTATTAAAGAGTCAAATGAGGACCTCCCATCCCTCCCTCTCACCACCACCAAACTCAGAGGAAGGTCTAGCAAAACAGATACATCTGCAGAATTTGTTCTGGTCTATGGATAGTGTGTGTAAGTGGATCATTGGTTGTGTGGAGGAGGGATATTTTACAGTTGCCTCCGAAGTGTGTTTGAGTGGAGTGCGTGAGTGGATCGTTTTAATGTCATGGGAAGTGACAGGCAAAGCTGTCAGGTCAGATGTGTGTCTGTCTGTTTCTTGCTTTCTTCTTCCCTTCTCTTTCTCTGTCCTCTGTCTCTCTCTGCTTAGCTGTAATGGAAGCTATTTCACGTGAAACCACAGCTGTGTGTGTGTGAGTGAGAGGCTGGGTATCCTGGGGGTTGTATGGAGAGACTATGGCCATGACTAAGGATTCCGGATAGCATGGCCCCAATTGAGTCTCAGCAACAAGGGAAAAGTTGGTGGTTGTATTCGCTAAAAGTTTTTATTAAAAGTACGAATTTCAGCACCCCGCAGAAGGACTGCAATTGTACAGGACAAACATAGGTACAGGTAAGCGTTTTCAGAATCGACTGATGGTGTGACTCAATGTTATTGCTAGCAAATCCCGTGACCAGTCATCAAAACTCAACTCCGCCTTGATATATACTGAACAGAAATATAAATGCAACATGTAAAGTGTTTGTCCCATGTTTCATGAGCTGAAATAAAAGATCCCAGAAATTTTAAATACAAACAAAAAGTTTATTCCTCTCAAATTGTGTTCACAAATTTATTTACATCCCTCTTAGTAAGCATTTTTGCTTGCCAAGATAATCCATTCACCTGACGTGTGGCATATCAAGAAGCTGATTAAACAGAATGATCATTACAAAGGTGCACCTTGTGCTGGGGACAATAAAAGGCCACTCTAAAATGTGCAGTTTTGTCACACAATTGCGCAAATGTCTCAAGTTTTGAGGAGCGTGCAATTAGCTTGCTGACTGCAGGAATGTCCATCAGAGCTGTTGCCAGAGAATTTAATGTTAATTTCTCTACCATAAGCCGCCTCCAACTTAGTTTTAGAGAATTAGCCATGAAATCCAACAGGCCTCACAATCGCAGACCATGTGTATGGTGCCGAGGGGGCGAGCGTTTTGCTGATGTCAATGTTGTGAACAGAGTGCCCCATGGTGGTGGTGGGGTTATGGTATGGGCAGTCATAAGCTACGGATAATGAACACAACTGCATTTTATCAATGGCAATTTGAATGCAAAGAGATACCGTGATGAGATCCTGAGGCCCATTGTCGTGCCATTCATCCGCCACATTCACCTCATGTTTCAGCATGATAATGCACGGCCCCGTGTCGCAAGGATCTGAACACATTTCCTGGAAGCTGAAAATGTCCCAGTTCTGTCCCAGTTGGTCTGCATACTCACCAGACATGTCACCCATTGAGCATGTTTGGGATGCTCTGGGTCAACGTATAATGCAGCGCGTTCCAGTTCCCGCCAATATCCAGCAACTTCGCACAGCCATTGAAGAGAAGTGGGACAACATTCCACAGCCCACAATCAACAGCGTGATCAAGTCTATGCGAAGGAGATGTGTATCGCTGCATGAGGCAAATGGTGGTCACACCAGATACTGACTGGTTTTCTGATCCACGCCCTTGATTTGGGAAATCATCTTTTTTTAAGGTACTGTAACAAAATCAAATCAAATTTATTTATATAGCCCTTCGTACATCAGCTGATATCTCAAAGTGCTGTACAGAAACCTAGCCTAAAACCCCAAACATCTGTATCTTTGACCAATAGATGCATATAGGTATTCCAAGTCATGTGAAATCCGTAGATTAGGGCCAAATTAATTTATTTCAATTGACTGATTTCCTTAAATTAACTGCAACTCAGTAAAATCTTAGAAATTGTTGTATGTTGAGTTTATATGTTTGTTCAGTATAAGAGAATGGAGTTGAGAGTTACTCAGCTAAATGGGGCCATACTTTGAATTTTTGCTAAGACCATGGTTTAAACCATTTGTCTAAAATGGCTAACTGGTAGCTTTTCTCATTGGCCAAACTGACCAAACAGCTGAGCAGATAATTACGTTACACATTTTTTCTCAGCCAATTAAAATCGTCCAAGTAGTTGGACATATTCCAACATCTTTTCACAATAGCATCTTTACCAGAAGTCCACTTGCACATTATGATTCTCAAACTAACTGCACTTGCGAGGTACAGTACCGGCAAACGTTTGGACACACCTGCTCATTCAAGGTTATATATATAAAAAAAACTATTTTCTACATTGTATAATTGTCACACCCTGATCTGTTTCACCTGTCATTGTGCTTGTCTCCACCCCCTCCAGGTGTCGCCCATCTACCCCATTATCCCCTGTGTACTTATACCTGTGTTTTCTGTTTGTCTGTTGCCAATTCGTCTTCAAATCAAATCAAATTGTATTAGTCACATGCGCCGAATACAACAGGTGTAGACCTTACAGTGAAATGCTTACTTACGAGCCCCTAACCAACAATGCAGTTAAAAAAATATGGATAAGAATAAGAGAAAAAAGTAACAAGTAATTAAAGAGCAGCAGTAAAAAAAATAACAATGTATATAGGGGGAGTGCCGGTACAGAGTCAGTGTGCGGGGGCACCGGTTAGTTGAGGTAGTATGTACATGTAGGTAATGTTATTAAAGTGACTATGCATAGATGACAACAGAGAGTGGCAGTGATGTGGGGAGGGGGGGGGTAATGCAAATAGTCTGGGTAGCCATTTGACTACATGTTCAGGAGTCTTATAGCTTGAGGGTAAAAGATGTTTTGAAGCCTCTTGGACCTAGACTTGGCCCTCGGGTACCGCTTGCCATGCGGTAGCAGAGAGAACAGTCTATGACTAGGGTGGCTGGAGTCTTTGCCAATTTTTAGGGCCTTCATCTGACACAGCCTGGTATAGAGGTCCAGGATGGCAGGAAGCTTGGCCCCAGTGATGTACTGGGCCGGTCGCACTACCCTTTGTCGTGACTTGTGGTCGGAGGCTGAGCAGTTGCCATACCGGGCAGTGATCCAACCAGTTGGTTCTACAGCTCTCGAGCTGTAGAACCTTTTGAGGATATGATGACCCATGTCAAATATTTTCAGTCTCCTGAGGGGGAATAGGTTTTGTTGTGCCCGCTTCGACTGTCTTGGTGTGCTTGGACCATGTTAGTTTGTTGGTGATGTGAACACCAAGGAACTTGAAACTCTCAAGCTGCTCCACTGCAGCCCTGTCGATGAGAATGGGGGCGTGCTCGGTCCTCTATTTCCGGTAGTCCACAATCATCTCCTTTGTATTGATAACGTTGAGGGAGAGGTTGTTGTCCTGGCACCACACGGCCAGGTCTCTGACCTCCTCCCTATAGGCTGTCTCATCGTTGTCTGTGATCAGGCCTACCACTGTTGTGTCATCAGCAAATGTAATGATGGTGTTGGAGTCATGCCTGGCCGTACAGACATGAGTGAACAGGGAGTACAGGAGGGTGCTGAACACGCACCCCTGGGGGGGCCCATGTGTTGAGGTTCAGCATGGCAAATGTGTTGTTACCTACCCTTACCACCTGGGGTGGCCCGTCAGGAAGTCCAGGATCCAGTTGTGGAGGGAGGTGTTTAGTCCCAGGGACTTTATTGATGAGCAGCTTATTGATGAGCTTTGAGGGCACTATGGTGTTGAGCACCTAGCTGCAGTCAATGAATAGCACTCTCACATAGGTGTCCCTTTTGTCCAGGTGGGAAAGGGTAGTGTGGAGTGCAATAGAGATTGCATCATCTGTGGATCTGTTGGGGCGGTATGCAAATTGGAGTGGGTCTTGGGTTTCTGGGATGATGGTGTTGATGTGATTCATGACCAACCTTTCGTAGCACTTCATGGCTACAGACATGAGTGCTACGGGTCGGTAGTCATTTAGACAGGTTACCTTAGTGTTCATATTGCAGTCTGTGCTTGCAAAACAGTCCTGTAGCTTAGCATCTTCTTCATCTGACCACTTTTTTAATTGATCTAGTCACTGGTGCTTCCTGTTTTAATTTTTGCTTGTAAGCAGGAATCAGGAGGATGGAATTATGGTCAGATTTTCCAAATGGAGGGTGAGGGACAGCTTTGTATGCATCTCTGTGTGTGGAGTATAGGTGGTCCAGAGTTATTTCCCTCTGGTTGCACATTTAACATGCTGATAAATCAGTTTTCCCAAATTTCTACGTTTCCCTGCATTAACTTAGGGCTAGGAGGCAGTATTAGGAAGTTCGGATGACTGACGTGCCCAAAGTAAACTTCTTGTTACTCAGGCCCAGAAACTAGGATATGCATATAATTGGTAGTATTGAATTGAAAACACTCAGACGTTTCTAAAACTGTAATAATGTCTGTGAGTATAACAGAACTGATATGGCAGGCAAAAATCCGAGGAGAATCCATCCGGAATTTCTTTTTTTTTGGGTCACCAACCAACACTTGTCTATAGGATATTCAAAGGAAATCCTCCCAAATTGCAGTTCCGATGGCTTCCACTAGATTTCAACAGTCTTTAGAAAGGGTTTCAGGCTTGTTTTTTGAAAAATTAGCTAGAATCTGTAGTTTTTCAAGGTGGCTCTCATTTGGACTGTAGTCTGGCGTGGATGAGGGTGCACACTTTGTTATTTATCTCTGGTATTGAACATACTATTCTCCGTCTTAAATTTGATCGTTTATTTACATATCAGGGTACCCGAGGATTGATTAGAAATGTTGTTTGACTTGTTTGGATGAAGTTTATTGGTAACTTTTGGGATTGCTTTGTCTGCATGTTGAACGACTGGAACGGGTGGATTACTGAATCAAACGTGCCAACTAAACTGACCTTTTTGGGATATAAAGAAGGACTTTATCGAACAAAACAACCATCTCTAATGGTTTGGAAAATGTTTTTAATGATTTTGTATGTGGAACGCTCTCCTCAGATAATCGCATGGTACGCTTTCGCCGTAAAGACTTTTTGAATCTGACAAAGCGGCTGGATTAACAAGAGGTGAATCTTTTAACCGATGTATGACACTTGTATTTTCATGGATGTTTAATATTACGATTTTTGTATTTTGAATTTCGCGCTCTGCAATTTCACCGGATGTTGTCGAGATGGGGCGCCAGCGTCCCACCTATCCTTAAAATGTCCCCGGCTACTAGGAGCGCCGCCTCTGGGTGAGCGTTTTCTTGCTTGCTTTGGCAGAAAACATCTCATTCAATGCTATCTTTGTGCCAACCTCTGACTGAGCTGGTCTGTAAACAGCTACGAAGAATACAGATGAGAACTCTCTCAGTAGGTAGTGTGGTCTACAGCTTATCATTACAGTGGGGCAAAAAAGTATTTAGTCAGCCACCAATTATGCAAGTTCTCCCACTTAAAAAGATGAGAGAGGCCTATAATTTTCATCATAGGTACACTTCAACTATGACAGACAAAATGAGAGAAAAAAAATCCAGAAAATCATGAATTTAATGAATTTATTTGCAAATTATGGCGGAAAATAAGTATTTGGTCAATAACAAAAGTTTCTCAATACTTTGTTATATACCCTTCATTGGCAATGACAGAGGTCAAATGTTTTCTGTAAGTCTTCACAAGGTTTTCACACACTGTTGCTGGTATTTTGGCCCATTCCTCCATGCAGATCTCCTCTAGAGCAGTGATGTTTTGGGGCTGTTGCTGGGCAACACGGACATTCAACTCCCTCCAAAGATTTTCTATGGGGTTGAGATCTGGAGACTGGCTAGGCCACTCCAGGACCTTGAAATGCTTCTTACGAAGCCACTCCTTCGTTGCCCGGGCGGTGTGTTTGGGATCATTGTCATGCTGAAAGACCCAGCCACGTTTCATCTTCAATGCCCTTGCTGATGGAAGGAGGTTTTCACTCAAAATCTCACGATACATGGCCCCATTCATTCTTTCCTTTACACGGATCAGTCGTCCTGGTCCCTTTGCAGAAAAACAGCCCCAAAGCATGATGTTTCCACCTCCATGCTTCACAGTAGGTATGGTGTTCTTTGGATGCAACTCAGCATCCTTTGTCCTCCAAACACGACGAGTTGAGTTTTTGCCAAAAAGTTATATTTTGGTTTTATCTGATCATATGACATTCTCCCATTCTTCTTCTGGATCATCCAAATGCTCTCTAGCAAACTTCAGACGGGCCTGGACATGTACTGGCTTAAGCAGGGGGACACGTCTGGCACTGCAGGATTTGAGTCCCTGGCGGCGTAGTGTGTTACCGATGGTAGGCTTTGTTACTTTGGTCCCAGCTCCTTGCAGGTCATTCACTAGGTCCCCCCGTGTGGTTCTGGGATTTTTGCTCACCGTTCTTGTGATCATTTTGACCCCACGGGGTGAGATCTTGCGTGGAGCCCCAGATCGAGGGAGATTATCAGTGGTCTTGTATGTCTTCCATTTCCTAATAATTGCTCCCACAGTTGATTTCTTCAAACCAAGCTGCTTACCTATTGCAGATTCAGTCTTCCCAGCCTGGTGCAGGTCTACAATTTTGTTTCTGGTGTCCTTTGACAGCTCTTTGGTCTTGGCCATAGTGGAGTTTGGAGTGTGACTGTTTGAGGTTGTGGACAGGTGTCTTTTATGCTGATAACAAGTTCAAACATGTGCCGTTAATACAGGCAACGAGTGGAGGACAGAGGAGCCTCTTAAAGAAGAAGTTACAGGTCTGTGAGATCCATAAATCTTGCTTGTTTGTAGGTTACCAAATACTTATTTTCCACCATAATTTGCAAATAAATTCATTAAAAATCCTACAATGTGATTTTCTGGATTTTTTTTTCTCATTATGTCTGTCATAGTTGAAATGTACCTATGGTGAAAATTACAGGCCTCTCTCATATTTTTAAGTGGGAGAACTTGCACAATTGGTGGCAGACTAAATACTTTTTTGCCCCACTGTATATATTCAACATTACATTTACATTACATTTAAGTCATTTAGCAGACGCTCTTATCCAGAGCGACTTACAAAGTGGTGAATTCACCTTCTGACATCAGTGGAACAGCCACTTTACAATAGTGCATCTAAATCATTTAAGGGGGGGGGGGTGAGAAGGATTGCTTTATCCTATCCTAGGTATTCCTTGAAGAGGTGGGGTTTCAGGTGTCTCAGGTGTCTCCGGAAGCCCAACATCAGGCGAGGAATAGCTCGAGACATCCTTAGATATAGGACACCAGCTGTTATTTACAAAAATACATAGTCCGCCTCCCCTTGTCTTACCAGTAGCCACTGTTCTATCCTGCCGGTACATCGTATAACCAGCCAGCTGTATGTTGATATTGTCGTCGTTCAGCCACAACTCTATGAATTATAAGATGCTACAGTTTTTATGTCCCGTTGGTAGTTTAACCTTCCTCGTAACTCGTCAATTTTATTGTCCAAAGATTGCATGTTTGCTAGCAGAATTGAGGGAAGTGGGGGTTTATTCGATCACCTCCGAATTCTCAGAAGGCAGCCCGCTCTCCGGCCTCGCTTTCTCCACCTCCTCTTCATGCAGATCAAGGGGGTCGGGGCCTGTTCCCGAGGGAGCCGTATATATCCTCCAACTCGAGCTCGTCGGAGTTGTGAAAGAAGAAAAAGGATTCTGCTAGTCCGTGGTGAGTAATCTCAGTCCTGAAGTTATTTTCAGTCATAAGAGACGGTAGCGGCAACATTGTGTACAAAATGAATAAAAAAATAAGTTACAAACAACGCAGAAAACGAAAAAAAACCATAATCGGTCTTGTTTCTCAAGCATACTGGCGTTCGTCCTGTCAGATCCTGTCTTTTCCCAGCCTCTCCTTTTCTTGTCCTCCTGGTTTTTGACCCTTGCCTGACCTGACCATGTACCTGCCCGCCTCACCTGCCTGCCGTCCTGTACCTTTGCTCCACCTCTAGATTACTGAACTCTGCCTGTCCCTGACCCTGAGCCTGCCTGCCGTCCTGTACCTTTGTTCCTACTCTGGATTATCGACCCCTGTCATCCTTGACCTGTCGTTTGCCTGCCCCTTGGTTACAATAAACATTGTTACTTCCCACAGTCTGCACTTACCTTACCTTGATTCCTGATAATAATAATAGTGAAGACATCACTACTATAACACAAATAACACATATGGTATCATATGGTATCATGTAGTAACCAAAAATGTGTTAAACAAATCAAAATATATTTTATATTTTGGATTCTTCAAAGTAGCCACCCATTGACTTGATGACAGCTTTGCACACCCTTGGGATTTTCATAACAGCTTCACCTGGAATGCCTTTCCAACTGTCTTGAAGGAGTTCCCACATATGCTGTAGCACTTGTTGGCTGCTTTTCCTTCACTCTGCGGTCCAACTCGTCCCAAACCATCTCAATTGGGTTGAGGTCGGGTGACTGTGGAGGCCGGGTCATCTGATACAGCACTCCATCCTTCTTGGTCAAATAGCCCTTACACAGCCTGGAGGTGTGTTGGGTCATTGTCCTGTTGAAAAACAAATGATAGTCCCACCAAGCCCAAACCAGGTGGGATGGCGTATTGCTGCAGAATGCTGTGGTAGCCATGCTGGTTAAGTGTGCCTTGAATTCTAAATAAATCACAGACAACGTCACCCGCAAAGCACCCCCACACCATTACACCTCCTCCTCCTCCATGCATCAGGGTGGGAACCACAAATAGATCATCCGTTCACCTTCATCTTCAAAGACACGGTGGTTGGAACCACAAATCTCAAATGTGGACTCATTAGACCAATTTCCACCACTCTAATGTCCATTGCTTGTGTTTCTTGGCCCAAGCAGGTCTCTTCTTCTGATTGGTGTCCTTTAGTAGTGGTTGCTTTGCAGCAATTCGACCTGATTCACGCAGTCTCCGGTGAACAGTTGATGTTGAGATTTGTCTGTTACTTGAACTCTGATGCATTTATTTGGGCTGCAATTTCTGTGGCTGGTAACTCTTAATGAACTTATCCTCTGCAGTAGAGGTAACTCTGGGTCTTCCTTTCCTGTGGTGGTCCTCATGAGAGCCAGTTTCATCATAGCGCTTGATGGTTTTTGAGACAGCACTTGAAGAAACTTTAAAAGTTCTTGAAATGTTCTAGATTGACTGACCTTCATGTCTTAAAGTAATGATGGACTGTCATTTCTCTTTGCTTCTGTATACCATCACAACACAACTGATTGGCTCAAACGCATTAAGAAGGAAATAAATTTCACAACTAAACTTTTAACAAGGCACTCCTATTAATTGAAATCCATTCCAGGTGACTATATCCCAAGATGGCGTAGCAGTCGGCGTGTGTGTTTTTCTTTGTCTTATCCTGTGGCTTATCCTGTTTAAATAGCAGTTTTAATCTTAATCTCCCTTTCTATCTATGAACTAAATATACTTTACTGCAACCTGCCTCACCCAATGTGGTACGGATCTGCTATTTTTATTCCTTATAACTGGAACCTCCATCAGGAGCTTGCCAGCTATTTAGCTACTAGTCTTTGTTAGCCACGGCTACCTGTCGGCCCCAGCCTCAAACTCAGGTCCTGTATGTACCTAAATGTCCCGCTCTGCCCATTCATCGCCATTTACCCACTATTGTCTTAGCTCTCCTGATCAACACCTGTGATTGCTTTATGCCTCTCTCTAATGTCAGTGGTTCACTCCAGACTTGACTGCCCTTGACCAGCACAAAAACATCCTGTGGCGTATTGCATTAGCATCGAATAGCCCCCGCGATATGCAACTTTTCAGAGAAGTTAGGAACCAATATTCACAGGCAGTTAAAGGCTAGCTTTTTCAAACAGACATTTGCCTCCTGTAGCACAATCTCCAAAACGTTCTGGGATACTGTAAAGTCCATGGAGAATAAGAGCACCTCCTCCCAGCTGCCCACTGCACTGAGGCTAGGAAACACTGTCACCACCGATAAATCTACGATAATCGAGAATTTCAATAAGCATTTCTGTTAATGGGATATGTTTTAATGAATGATTAGAATATTACACTCTGAATCATATCATCAATCATCAATCATATGATTGTATGAAATTGATTAGAATCATTAGATTATTATAATGCTGTGTGTGGTTTTAGTCAGTACAATTATATATCCGGGAGTGTAGTTTTTAGTCAGAATTAGGGTATAACAATATATCTGTAACAATATGTCTAGTATCTTGAAAACAGACTGTCTGAGCAAGATTCGGTGCTGACCTTGGCTGGGGGCACTGATAACTTCCCAGGGTCTCCCTATCTTGAGGGAGTGCCGGGAGTGATTCTCACGGACTCCCCTAATCTCTGTTGGCTGGGTAGCGGGACTGTCACACCCTGACCATAGTTTGCTTTGTATGTTTCAATGTTTTGTTTGGTCAGGGTGTGATATGAGTGGGCATTCTATGTTACATGTCTAGTTTGTCTAGTTCTATGTTTGGCCTGATATGGTTCTCAATCAGAGGCAGGTGTTAGTCATTGTCTCTGATTGGGAACCATATTTTGGTAGCCTGTTTGGTGTTGGGTTTTGTGGGTGATTGTCCTTGTTTCTGTCTCTGTGTTACTTTGCACCAGTATAGGCTGTTTAGTTTTTCACGTTACGTTTATTGTTTTTGTATTGATTCGTGCTTCCATTGTTTTGTTAAACACGAATCTCAATAGCCACGCCGCATTTTGGTCCGACTCTCCTTCACCTAAAGAAAACCGTTACAGGGACAGTGTGTCCGTAGGATGCCTAATGTTTTGTGTGGAAGTATGTGTGTCGCTATAAAATGAATGTCTATGTATTGTGGACTCCAGAATGTTCCTGTGAATAAACATTTGACTATTGTGGACTGGGCCTCTGTCTGTTTTCATTCCAACCTTTATCTTACAAATCCTGGTCACAGACTGAGTAGTTTAATTGAATTGGTTTATGAACGTTGAGAACATAATTCTCATAACAATTTCTCTACAGTTGGCCATGCTTTCAACCTGCCTACCACTTCTCCGGCCAACAACTCTGCACAGCCCAGAGCAACTTGCCCAAGCCTCCCCAGATAGCTGATGTTCTGGCGTGTCACTTCGCACTGATACCCTGTCCAGTAAACAGTAGCTATGGCTGTGTAGGGTAGGCTACACTGTGTAGGCCACTCACAGTGATAATATTCACTAGCCAATTTGGCTAGCAAAGACAAGTAAAATGGTCAAACAAAGCTCACTGTTAAAGGTTTTCAAGAGACATAAAAGAAGATGTTGGTGCATTTGACAAGTTATTTGATATCAGTGATTTCGCTATGAAGCGCCTCCAGTCCCCCTTTATATCAATCACTGATTGCATTGAACTAACCGAGTAATTTCAGTACATTCAGAGACTGATCATCACTACAACGCTGTTATTATTCAACACTTTTAGAAATCATGCGACATGTTTAGGAATGTAATTGGAAATATAACTTTCCCTGTGCTTCTCCGTCCATGCACTAGTTAGGCCTTATAGGCTATTGTTCATTTAATTGATTTCACACAATATAATACATGCTGTCAATGAATATAAGAATTAGTTCTTAACTGACTTGCCTAGTTAAATAAAGGTTAAAAAAAATATTTTAAAAGGTAGGCGCATTTGATCTCCCGCACCCAGCAAAGAATTACACTAATTTTGACTCAAAGTGATTTTGACTAAGAAAAGGTTGGTGATCACTGTTCTAGTCTATATAGGCAATGGCCTATTATTATATGTATTACCATACTGTTAGGCTATAGTTTAAGAACATTAAAATCAAAATGAGAAGATATTAGACAACAATATAATAAAGTGACAATAACCTTTCAAGACGACAGACAAGAATGTACAGTGGCAAGAAAAAGTATGTGAACCATTTGGAATTATCTGGATTTCTGCATAAATTGGTCATAACATTTGATCTGATCTTCATCTAAGTCACAACAACAGACAAACACAGTCTGCTTAAACTAAAAAACAAACAAATTATTGTATTTTTCTTGTCTTGAATACATAATATACAGTAAGTGTAGGTTGGAAAAAGTGTAGGTTGGTGTAGGTCACAGTGTTGGTTGGAAAAAGTATGTGAACCCCTTGGCTAATGGCTTCCCCAAAAGCTAATTGGAGTCAGGAGTCAGCTAACCTGGAGTACCATCGTTGAGACGAGATTGGAGATGTTGGTTAGAGGTGCCCTGCCCTATGAAAAACAGTCACAACATTTGAGTTTGCTATTCACAAGAAGCATTGCCTGATGTGAACCATGCCTCAAACAAAAGAGATCTCAGAAGACAGAAGATTAAAACGTCTTGGTAACAGGGGGGCAGTATTGAGTAGCTTGGATGAATAAGGTGCCCAGAGTAAACTGCCTGCTACTCAGACCCAGTTTCTAATATATGCATATTATTAGTAGTATTGGATAGAAAACACTCTGAAGTTTCTAAAACTGTTTGAATGATGTCTGTGACTATAACAGAACTCATATGGCAGGTGGAAACCTGAGAAAAAATCCAACCAGGGAGTGGGAAATCTGAGGTTGGTCGTTTTTCAACTAATTCGTATTGAAGATACAGTGGGATATTGGTCATGTTGCACTTCCTAAGGCTTCCACTAGATGTCAACAGTCTTTAGAACCTAGTTTGATGCTTCTACTGTGAAGTGGGGCCGAATGAGAGGGGAATGAGTCAGAGGTCTGGCAGAATGCTTTGAGCTCGTGATGAGCGTTCATGTGAGAGGTAGCTCTCGTTCCATTGCTTTTCAACAGACAATGGAATTCTCCGGTTGGAACATTATTGAAGATTTATGTTAAAAACATCCTAAAGATTGATTCTATACTTAGTTTGACATGTTTCTATGGACTGTAACGGATGTTTTTGGACTTTTCGTCCGAACTTTTGGCTGGACTTGCACGTGCGTTTGGATTTGTTTACCAAACGCCCTAACAAAGGAAGGTATTTGGACATAAATTATGAACTTTATCGAACAAATGAAACATTTATTGTGGAACTGGGATTCCTGGGAGTGCATTCTGATGAAGACCATCAAAGGTAAGTGAATATTTATAATGCTATTCCTGACTAATGTTGACTACACAACATGGCGGATATCTCTTTGGCTGTTTTGGTCTCTGAGCGCCGTACTCAGATTATTGCATGGTGTGCTTTTTCCGTAAAGTATTTTTGAAATCTGACACAGCAATTGCATTAAGGAGAAGTTTATCTAAAGTTTCATGTGTAATAGTTGTATCTTTTATCAATGTTTATTATGAGTATTTCTGTAAATTTATGGCTCTCTGCAAAATCACTGCATGTTTTGGAACTACTGAACATAACACGCCAATGTAAAATTAGATTTTTGGATATAAATATGCACTTTGTTGAACAAAACATATATGTATTGTGTAACATGAAGTCCTATGAGTGTCATCTGATGAAGATCATCAAAGATTAGTGATTCATTTTATCTATATTTCTGTTTTTTGTGACTCCTCTCTGGCTGGAAAAATGGCTGTGTTTTTCTGTGACTTAGTGGTTAACTAACATAATCGTTTGTGGTGCTTTCGCTGTAAAACCGTTTTGAAATCAGACACTGTGGCTGGATTAACGGGAATGGTATCTTTAAAATGGTGTAAAATACTTGTATGCTTGAGGAATTTTAATTATGAGATTTTTGTTGTTTTGAATTTGCTCAAGAGCTCCAGTGCGCCTGCACAGTCCGGTCTATCCAGTGCCACCTCCACACACCAGTCCTCCGGTGGCAGCTCCCCGCACCAGGCTTCTTGTGCGTGTCCTCAGCCCAGTACCACCAGTGCCAGCACCACGCATCAGACCTACTGTGCGCCTCGCCTCTCCAGCGCTGCCAGAGCCTTCCTCCTCTACAGCGCTGCCGGAGTCTCCCGCCTGTTTAGCGCAGCCAGAGCCTTCCTCCTCTCCTGCGCTGCCGGAGCCTCCCGCCTGTTCAGCGCTGTCAGAGCCTTTCTCCTCTCCTGCGCTGCTGGAGTCTCCCGCCTGTTTAGCGCAGTCAGAGCCTTCCTCCTCTCCTGCGCTGCTGGAGTGTCCCGCCTGTTTAGCGCAGCCAGAGCCTTCCTCCTCTACAGCACTGCTGGAGTCTCCCGCCTGTGTCGCGCAGCCGGAGATGTCAGTCTGCATGGAGCAGCCAGAGCTGTCAGTCTGCATGGAGCAGCCAGAGCTGTCAGTCTACATGGAGCAGCCAGAGCTGTCAGTCTTCATGGAACAGCTGGAGCTGCCAGTCTGCATGGAGCTGTCAGTCTGCATGGAGCAGCCGGAGCTACCAGTCTGCATGGAGCTGTCAGTCTGCAAGGAGCTGCCAGTCTACAAGGAGCTGTCAGTCTGCAAGGAGCTGTCAGTCTGCAAGGAGCTGTCAGTCTGCATGGAGCTGCCAGTCTGCATGGAGCAGCCAGAGTTGTCAGTCTGCAAGAAGCCGCCAGAGCTGTCAGTCTACATGGAGCAGCCAGAGCCGCCAGTCAGCATGGAGCAGCCAGATCCGCCAGTCAGCCAGACTCTTCCAGATCTGCCAGTCAACCAGATTCTTCCAGATCTGCCAGTCAACCAGACTCTTCCAGATCTGCCAGTCAGCCAGCATCTGCCAGAACTGTCAACCAGCCAGGATCTGCCGGATCCAAATACCTGGCTGAGCTTCCTCTCAGTGCTGGGCTTCCTCTCAGTGCTGGGTTTCCTCTCAGTGCCAGGCTTCCTCTCAGTCCCGAGCTTCCTCTCAGTGCTGAGCTTCCCCTCAGTCCCGAGCTGTCTCTGCCCCGAGCTGTCTCTGCCCCGAGCTGCCCCTCTGTCCCGAGCTGCCCCTCTGTCCCGAGCTGCCCCTCTGTACCGAGCTACCCCTCTGTCCCGAGCTGCCCCTCTGTCCCGAGCTGTCCTTCAGTCCCGAGCTGCCCCTCTGTCCCGAGCTGCCCCTCAGTCCCGAGCTGACCCTCAGTCCAGTGGGGTTCTGGGTGAGGACTACTAGGCCATGGTCGGCGGCGAAGGTGGACTATCCTAGGACGCGAGGAGGGGGGACTAAGACATTTATAGAGTGGGTTCCACGTCCCGCGCCGGAGCCGGAGCCGCCACCATGGACAGACGCCCACCCGGACCCTCCCTATTGTTTTGATGTGCGTCCGGGAGTCCGCACCTTAGGGGGGGGTTCTGTCACGCCCTGGTCGAAATATATTATGTTTATTCTTCATTTATTCGGTCAGGCCAGGGTGTGACATGGGTTATTGTGGTGTGTTTTTGTCTTGGGGTTTTGTGGGATGTCTAGCGTTAGTCTATGGCTGCCTGAGGCGGTTCTCAATCAGAGTCAGGTGATTATCGTTGTCTCTGATTGGGAACCATATTTAGGCAGCCATATTCTTTGTGTGTTTCGTGGGTGACTGTCTTTAGTGTCCTTGTTCCTGTATCTGTGTTAGTTTACACTAGTATAGGCTGTTTCGGTTTTCGTTACGTTCTTTTACGTTCTTTTACGTTCTTTGTTTTGTAGTATTTGTATTGATTCGTGTTTACGTTTGTTCATTAAACATGGATCGCAATCTACACGCTGCATTTTGGTCCGACTCTCCTTCACCGCATGAAAACCGTTACAATAGTATATAATTCACAAGTGATAATATGTGACTCTTTTCAGGACACTAGGCGTATGTCGCGTATCACTACTACACAGGAGCGCCATTTGAACGTCAACTTAAAAAATATATACAAAATTGCCCCTTCTGGAACATGTGAACTTTCATCTGCCTTAATAACAAACGTGTATGCCATATGCCAAATACGCATAAAATTGTTCAATTATGAGCCTAGTTGGTTAAGCTACAGAAAAAGACAGCAACTTTCCCACTAGCCATGATTGGTTGAGATAACGAGTGGGTTAGACATGCTGAGAGATGAGTTCGGATTGGTCTGCCATGTAGCGCACTTCTGTCTATAATATGAGCTCGTCAGTATGTGTAGGTAATCCTTTAACGCATCTTTTTTTAAAGATGTCACGTAGAAGAAGTGCATAAGTGTTGCTCTCCACTTTCTGGAGGACTGAGTTTTGAAATCAGTTTGAAGTATGATAGCAAAGGAGATGGAGATAATTCTGCCGTTTGATTTCAAATAGTCAAAATGAGAACACACAGAAGGCTGTTGTGTCAGCCCACTAAGCTAAGGACCCTGGGACTTAACACCTCCCTTTACAACTGGATCCTGGACTTCCTGATAGGCCACGCTATCCTCAACATGGTGGCCCCTCAGGGGTGCTTGCTCAGTCCCGTCCTGTACTCTTTGTTCACCCATGATTGCATGGCCATGCACAAATCCAACACCATCATTACGTTTGCCGATGACACAACAGTGGTAGGCCTGATCACAGACAACGATGAGACAGACTATAGAGAGGAGGTCTGTCATGTGTCAATGTGCAGCGGTTAGGACGGAGTCAGGCGTAGAACACAGAACTGAGTAAAATACCTACTTTACTCGAAGAGAAACAACAAAGTTTCCACGCAGAGAAAACACACCAGCTCACAGAAGTCTTGAACACTAAACAAAGAACAAACACGCACAAAACCATGTGGGAACTAGAGGGTTAAATAGGGAATAATAACATACACATCAGGTGAGTACAATCAAGACAAAACAAATGGAAAAATAAATGTAGATCGGTGGCAGCTAGAAAGCCGGTGACGACGTCTGCCGAACGACGCCCAAAAAAGATGAGGCACCAACTTCGGCGGAAGTCGTGACAGTACCCCCCGACGTGCGTCTCCAGCAGTGCCCTGACACCAGCCTTGGGGACGACCCGGAGGACGAGGCTCAGGGCGATCCGGGTGGAGACGATGAAATTCCTGTAGTAAGGAAGGGTCCAGGATGTCCTCCACCGGCACCCAGCATCTCTCCTCCGGACCGTACCCCTCCCACTCCACGAGGTACTGAAGGCCCCTCGCCCGACGCCTTGAGTTCATGATGGCTCGCACAGTATACGGCGGGGCCCCCTCGATGTCCAGAGGGGGCAAGGAACCTCCCGCACCTCAGACTGCTGGAGCGGACCAGCCACCTCCGACCTGAGGAGAGACACATGGAACGAGGGGTTAATACGGTAATCAGGGGGAAGCTGTAACCTATAACATACCTCGGAGTTTAAGTCTTTCAAAATCTCCTCAGGACTTTAAATGGCCCCACAAACCGCGGACCCAGCTTCTGGCAGGGCAGGCGAAGGGGCAGGTTTCGGGTCGAGAGCCAGACCCGGTCCCCCGGGGCGTACACCGGGGCCTCTGTAGTGGCGGTCAGCGCTCGCCTTCTGTCGCCTGATGGCCTGTTGCAGGCGCACATGGGCAGCGTCCTATGTCTCCTCCGAGCACCGAAACCATTCATCCACCGCAGGTGCCTTGATCTGGCTCTGATGCAACGGTGCCAGGTCCGGCTGATGACCTAGTACACACTGAAACGGAGACAGGTTAGTGGAGGAGTGGCGGAGGGAGTTTTGGGCCATCTCTGCCCAGGCGATGAAAGCCGCCCACTCGTCCTGGGAATAGGACCGCAGAAACCTACCCACATCCTGGTTAACTCTCTCCACCTGCCCATTACTCTCGGGGTGAAACCCTGAGGTCAGGCTGACCGAGACCCCCAGACGTTCCATGAACGCCCTCCAGACTCTCGATGTGAACTGGGGACCCTAATCATACACTATATTCTCAGGCACCACGTAGTGCCAGAAGACATGTGTAAACAGGGCCTTCGCAGTCTGTAGGGCTGTAGGGAGACCGGGCAAAGGAAGGAGATGGCAGGACTTAGAAAACCGATCCACATTCGACCAGAATCGTGGTGTTTCCTTTTCCGGAGGAATATCCGTCACGAAATCCACCGATGGGTGTGACCGCAGCCGTTGTGAAACGTTGTGATGACTCTCATGTAAAGGGGGGTCGAATGACACAGGAAATAGTCACCACTGCCACGAGTTGATCATGCATTCACACTATGCGCGTTCACAGATGAAGGACCTGCGTTCCATCGCTCATCTGAAGTCATTCTAATTCTCTGGTTGGAACGTTATTCAAGATATATGTAAACAACATTCTAAAGATTGATTCAGTACAATGTTTGACATGTTTCTACTGACTGTTACGGAACTTTTGGACATTTAGTCACGTTATAGTGGAGACGCTTTGTGACCTTGGAATTGTTTACCAAACGCGCTAACCAAAGTAGCTAATTGGACAAAAACAAATCAAGCATTTATTGTGGACCTGGGATTCCTAGGACTGCATTCTGATGAAGTTCATCAAAGGTAAGGAAACATTTATCATGAATTTTCTGGTTTCTGTTGACTCCAACATGGCGGCTAATTTGGCTTCTGTTCTGAGCGCCGTCTCAGATTATTGCATGTGTTGTTTTTTTGAAAACCTTTTTTGAAATCTGACACAGCGGTTGCATTAAGGAGAGGTATATCTATAATTCCATGTATATAACTTGTAGTATTATCATCTACATTTATGATGAGTATTTATGTTGAAACGATGTGGCTATGCAAAATCACTTGATGTTTTTGGAACAAGTGAATCTAATAAGCCAATGTAAAAAAATTTGGATTTTTGGATATAAATATGAACTTTATCAAACAAAACATGCATCTATCGTGTAACATGAAGTCCTATGAGTGTCATCTGATGAAGATAATTCAAGGTTAGTGATTAATTTTATCTTTATTTCTGTTTTTTTTTAATGGTATATTTCGCTGGAAAATGGGTGTGCTTATTGTGGTTTGGTGGAGACCTAACATAATCATTTGTAGTGTTTTCGCTGAAAAAGCCTATTTGAAATCGGACACTTTGGTGGGATTAACAACAAGATTACCATTAAAATGATATAAAACACATGTATGTTTTAGGAATTGTAATTCTGAGATTTCTGTGGTTTGAATTTGGCGCCCTCTATTTTCACTGGTAGTTGTCACATCGATCCCGGTATTGGGATTGCAGCCATAACAAGTTATATCGATTTTATTCAGAACTAAAGTTTTGTTGCTAAGGATTCCACGACTCTGCTAGCCTTTGCGGCTGGGAATGCAAGTTTATGTTCCATTTTTTGGTGGATTCCGCGAGTGCTAGCTGGCTGTACTACAGACACCTGTCGTTGTCGTGGGAAAGACTCATTGTCATCTTTTTGTAAAACAACTGGTTGCAGTAAAGAACCAACCTGGATACTAAGTAGATCCTGAGGGAAATCAACGAGTACCAACAGCTTTACGCTATGGAGGAACAACATACTCCATCATGGAAAGATCCGACTACCTCACAAAATAACCTTAACACGACAAAAAAAGAAGACACGGACAATTGACTTACTGTTGAGGCAGAGGCTAGTGCTCTGGCTGGAATCCATGCAACACTGGAAAAGTTGTGTGAGGAGGTAACAGGGCTGAGGGGGAGTTTGGTCAGATTGAAATTCTCACGCTCCAAGCAGAGAACAAGGCACTCACAGCCAAAGTAAAAATCCACGTTTCGAACATGGATTGTCTACTCAGGGAAAACAGGGTGATGAAGGAGTCGTTACTAGACATACAAAGTCGTAGCATGTGCGAAAATGTATTATTTTCCGGGATTCCTGAGGATGCATCCAATAATCCAGAGGGCGCGATCAGAGAATTCATGCCATCCACTTTAAAACTTCCTATAGAGACTGTAAACAAGATGGCTTTCCACCGAGTACACAAACGAGTACACAAGCTCAGAGCGACAAGTCCAAGGGTCCCTGACCGATCATCGCAAAATTTGAACACTACCAACGAAAGGAGCTGATCAAAAGCAGGGGAAGGGAGTTTAAAGGGATCAAATTCGGTCTCAATTACCAATTTCCAAGGGAGATAAATGAACGTCGTAAGAGACTGTATCTGGTACAAAGGCAACAGAGGGAGAAGGGTAAGTGAACCTTTCTCATTGTGGACAAACTCTTCATAGATGGGAAGCTATTCCGAGACAGCTCCATAACACCATGGCTGTACTAAATTCTACAGGGACCTCAGGTTATGAACAAAAGAAAGTATGGGAACTGTAAAAATATCTAAACACTATGAAGTTGACATGAATGCACACGTACTCAATTACATGCTCGCTTACATATACAGACTTATTCACACACACACACACACACACACACACACACACACACACACACACACACACACACACACACACACACACACACACACACACACACACACACACACACACACACACACACACACACACACACCTGACCTCACTCTCTTCTCTCACTCTCTCTATTTTCGAGAACTGTTTAATAATTTAATGTTTCTTCTTTGTCTATCTTTTTTATGTATTTGTCTACAAGTTTATATATGTTTACAACAAGCAAGGGGAAGATATCGTGAAGCCGTCTCTAGAGTAATGCAAGGTCTCTTTCATGATCATGTGAAATGTCAATTGCTATGGAAATGTTGGGATGTGTTTTTCAATGATGTTAAAGGTAATTATGATGCAACTATGATGGTGATACGATATGGATTACAATTATCAGCATGACTATTAAGGCTATACTCACTTCATGTTACACACAGACACTCAACCATGCAAATTGGCCGAGTTATTATTTATTTGGAAAGCACATTATTGTCTTAATCTTATATGGACAACATACACACTCACACTAAATCACATACAATATCATACACATCAACCTACTCAGATTTACTGTATCTTGTCTCAATTGTCTTACAACTGTGGCACTGGCTCACAGGCAAACAGGCAAGGGAATAAAACAAATATTGCTAGAACCTATTTCTTGAATTATAAATATCAGAAAGCTCTAATTTTGTCTGTCATAATACCTCTGATGGCAATAACTTTACAAGCACTAATTATGGTCAGTTTAGACTGAGAATAGTATCTAGTTATGGTAAGGGGTAAAATAAGTGTAGCCAGTTATAATGGCGAATATCACATTTCAAAACAACTTTACCACAGTAACTAATGGCCACATTAAAGTTCATGCCAGGCTCCCTCCTACTCACTAAATTGAATTTAAAAAGTTACCATATACAGTATATATATATAGCATAGGCCACACTGTTTGAGGAAATATATGATTAAAATAATTTTAATGACAACAGGTAAGCAGTAACGGTGCATGGGTAAAAATCATTGGGGAAGCCAAGCCCCCCCCATATTACAACCTGCGTGTTGTGATAATTGCATTGTTTGCTCTATAACCTGTTATATCACAGTCGCAAGGCATATGAATTATAGGCCTGAAGGCAGAGACAATAAGACAGTGGCAGAATATCTTCAACCACATCTTTGTTTTATCACAAAACCGGATAGCAGCTTCTGTCCAGGGAAGTCCACAAAGCATATTGCATGTACAATAACTTGACCTACAGCATGGTCAAGCAAGTTAATGTTTTACATTTTTCGGACCACTAAACAACTATTGATTTAGAACCACAGAGTTATCGCAAGTCGCAAAGAAAATAGGAACTGCCTCCACTATTTAAGCACCATTTCAACTTTAAAATCACTTGTGCTTAGTCCATTACAGAGACAACTAAAAGATACCTAAAAACAATTGTCCAATAAAATTAAGCTAAATGTGGCTATCCATGGTCCTGATTTCTGTGGGCGTTCACGCACGCACACACACAAAAATCAGAACCATGGAGAAACGCCAATGCCATACTCTTTCATGTTGACTAAACTGTCACAACAATGTATGAATTAATGGTTGGATCAGAATCCCAGTTATAATCAATGACCTGTATGGAGAATTAAGTAAAACCACAAGTCCAAATCCCCATCTCCATCCATAGCTAATTTGGGAAAGGGACAATTTTAGCTAGCTATTCACCAGAGGACAACACAACCAGAAGCAACAATTCAAGTTTCTGTCAATGAGGTATGCTCTCAATGGGATTTTATAGGAGTGACATCAAATCCAAGCTGGCTACCCACTTTTTTTTGGTGCGCCAGGACCATTCCCAGTTGAACACAAGACTGATAGGTCATTTTTTAAATACTTTGTCAAGAGAGCCCAGATGCTCAGCCGGTAACAACGTCATACTCGTTTGGACCAAACAGCATCAGATAGCTGGCCTACAGAGAGATACTGTTTCGCTCGCTTGGATGCTTTATCCTGGGAGATACATTCAGCCTTTTGCGAATTGAAGGGAAACTATGAAACAGGCACATTTATTTATTTTTTGTGGGGTGAAGCCTGGCTTCCCTTGGCATCCATAAATACTTGCCACTGCAGAAAAGTTACTGGTGGCATAGCTTGTCTCAGGGAGGTTTTGTAGATACAGTATGCTAGAATTAATTGGGAAACCAGCCTTTCTGCTCCGGCAGCAGACCAGTTTCCAAACTATTGGATGGGTTCCATGGCGATATGCAGTGGGGAAAAGGAAAATAACGGACACTTGTCAAGGTCAAAGTATAGGTCAAAGGCACGATGACACTTCTGATGACGTCTGACACTGCAGGGCAAGGGAAGAATGAATTAATCTAAATGGACCGCTCTTGCCCGGAAATGTGTCACTCGTTCATCTCAAAGGGTGTGTTTTTAGTCATTATGGATCTGTTGTGTGTTTCATAGCTTGGCTAGAAGGCAACGCATCCGCAGACATCCTATTATATCAGGTAACTTGAAAATTACAATGTATAAGTGTGATGTCTGGGAAAGTTGTGCGCAAGTTACTGTTTCCAAAAGCTAACCAAACAAAAACATCATTACTTTTATGATACGTGTCTGAGCCGTCATGTACATTAGTAGCAAAATGTCTAACTTATTTACATTCGTTTTTACTTACACTTGTATGTTAACCTCCATATTAATGTTGGTTTTAAGTTTTGGCAGACTTTTCTTAGCGAATATACAATCATCACGAATTGAATTATGGGGCATTTTAGGCCCGGAGTAAACATAATTGTACACTCGCAAACTCTATAAAAAAACGAGGGCTGAGGGGCATACAGTAAGTTCCCAACTTATCTTGCTTGGCTAATCATTTGGACAGACAACAAATATGGCCGCGGGATTCCCAAGGGCAAAGGATTCAGGGCCGAGGGCTGTCTACTTTGAGTTTGAAACGCAATCCAGGGCTAAAGACACACGAATGGCAGCTCTCCTCATCTTTCCGGGACAGTTTTGTTGACTAATACTGCAAACCAAGTCCCTCTTTAGCTCGGCTTCCTCGCCCCAAGCATCCCCTGATGGAATTGTGGAGGACAGGACTCAGCTCAAGATAGGAAGGCAACAGCCAGCATATTTCCTTTTTTCGGTATAAAAACTAATCATGTGAAAGACAAAAATAGTAAATGAAAATCCCAAAAAGCCTATACCACAGTCGGAAGTTAACGAAATGTGTGTAGGCTATTTAACTATCCACGACATTGATTTTAAATAAAAAACATGGAGGGCACACCAGTTAGCGGCAGTGGCTAGGCACACACCACAGGGCACAGCGTTAATGGTCACCAATTACTGTAATCAAGGTGAAAGCAGTGTTGGAAATGTGTCATGAGATTTTAATTATACTGGTTAGTGAGAGCAACTTTCTGGTGAAACGTTCATAAGACTACTCAAATGTTAATTATTGATTCATCCACAATGTCTGAAAATAAGGATGCTGAATTGATTCGATTGTAGCCTATGGATGTAAAAAGTTAAATACATATTCCATACATTTTATAAATCTTCCTATACACTTTTGTTGAAATATGACATGCATGAAATTAACTAAATAATGATTGGTAATGATAGTAAATTTGAGTTTCAGGAAATGCATTAGCTCTGTAGAAGTTACAGTACATTGCATAGCAGAGAACCACAATTTGGCCTCACTGGGGTGATAATAATGATAGGCTACTGAGGGGCTGTACAATGTTGCATTATCTTATCCAAGGGGTCCAGCCTTGCCATTGGGCAATTATACCGGAACGTTTTATAAAATCAAATGAGGATTTAGTGGATTATTCTGCATCAAGGGTTTAGTTGGGGTACATTGAGTAATCTCTTCCAGGCTGAGGAATTAGTGAAATAACTACCTACTAGTACAATGAGGGTTATTGTCAAAATTAATTTTAAATTCTTATATATTTTTCCACTATCCCTCATACATAGGGCATACTTTTACATACAGTTGAATGTAAAGCAATTTTTTACATAAGACCACTACGAAATATTGTGGCGAGTGTTCGTTCTGTGGATTTGAAATAGCATTCTTACGCAATCGAAGGTATATTTATAGTAATCAAGCATTTTCTTTGAGTGACATTTTCGAAATTCACGGCTTTGGGCATACTTTTGCATACAGTTGAATGTAAAGCAATGTTTTACTTAAGACCACTTCGAAATATTGTGGCGAGTGTTCTGTGGATTTGAAATAGCATTCTTACGCAATCAAACGTATATTTATAGTAATCAAGCTTTTTCTTTGAGTGACATTTTCGAAATTCACGGCTTTGATTTGTCAAGGCAGAGCGCGTGTGCGTGTTAGCACGCCTCACTGCACCTTCTGCTGATGGGGATAAGTGTGTGTGAGAGCAGAGGCAGTAATGAGGCAGACACTTTCGAGATCACTCACTCTCAGATGCTAACAGCGACCAAAGGAAGGAAGGAGAATCGTTATACCGGTCACCGTCAGAGTGCGCCTGCGGATGACCAGCCTCCTCGCAGACAACACACGCTACTTCAACGACCAGCGGGTATGTGATATGCACGTGCAACACAGTTCTGGAGTCTCTTGGATGAGTTGTTTAGCTTTTTTACCTTAAAAGGGAAAGTGTCATTTTTACCAAAGCCTTATGCCAAGACAGGTGTTTGTGATAGAACATCCTGTCTTACAATGTTTATCGGAAAACTTTACTAAATGTATTGGAAATAGACCTAAACCCCAACATAAGTGTTATTTAATGTGTAGTTTCATATATCCAGAGGAAAAATTACTTATTCATCAAAAGCCTATCGCCTACACTAAAATGGGCATAACGTCCAACCCAAGTGAATAGACCAACACATGTGAATGGACATTGTTTGCAACAAAACTGCAGACGCGTGTAGACAAGAGGCAGCTGCAGTGCAGATGGGAAGACAATGAAACAAACCGACAACCTGAGACAAAGGACTCTAGAAGTCAAGCCCATATGACTGCTCAATATTTAGGTAAGGGTCAATTTATTTGAATTATATAAATTAAGAATTTGCCACAAAATCATTGATAATGTTGAATAAAAACATATGGCATCGCTCTCATAAACCAGCTCACCCGTGAAAGTCAGTATAATCTCCATCCTTGTTTGAGGATGTTGGGAGATTACGTGGAAACCGGCCACTTAGGAGCAACATTTAGTGTTGTTACCTTCAAGTAGGTTTCACTTTAGCTAGGGTGGAGGATAGGCATAAGAATCTGCATCTGACCCCAAATTTCAATCCAGCGATATAAAGTTGTTTGAGGTTTTTGTTATAAGCCTATTCACTTAACCATTCAAAGTTAATCCCTAAACGTCACAATTTTACATTTGAGAAACATGGATGAATGTCTAATTCTGACGTGCGATTGAGCGCCAGTTGCTGGGGATATGAACTCTCAAATGTGGTTTTAGAAAAAAAGTTATAACATTGAATGATTCAAATGCTTAATACGGACATGATTAATTCAACACAACATTTTCCTTTAGGCCTATTTTTATCTGGAGTCTGCACTATTTGCTATAAAAAATTAGGAGATTTTATGGAAAACAATGAATATTTTGATAAAATGCATATTTATTCAGATAAATAAATCAACTTCTACTCACCACTTTAATAGATATACCATTTAGATCCCAAGGAAATGGAATAGATGATACACTAGGACTTTTCTGTAATCTCAGTGAAAAATTGTAGAATGCACAGTAAAATACCTTAAGTGTTTTACAGAATTAATGTAATTGGAAACCTGTAGAAATGACCAATATACTGCATTTCTTTACAGTGATAACTTATGCCTATTTCAAATGTTTAGTTTCAGGTGCCAACCTCATGCTGTCAGAACATTGAGGGGGAAAAAAAATTCCACCCACAAATTTATGTAATGATTAGGCTTCACTATACCACAGCCTCTGGGTGCCATAGTGAATCAACTGAGCTCAATAAACTGATTTGTGACCGCTATGTTTGCACCATTACTACAGAGAAAACGGCTTGCTTCTAGCCCAAAGATATGACCCATATTGTTGGGTTTTCCTCTCTAAATCTTGTTTTTACAGTATTCTACAATAAAACAGCAATGTACCATATTTATTTACAGTAAATTGCAATGCCCTCTGGGTGACTTCAGGTTTAACTGGTAAATGATACCATAAATTACAATGAAATGTTGGTTTAACAGTATATTGCTTTAAAATAGTACTGTATTCCACCACACATAATACAGTACCTTACTGTCTTTTTGGATTGCCAAAATCCTTTTGTCCAATATAGGGTGCATGGTCTTGTTTCTGGCTCGTTAACATATTGAGGAGTGCCTTGTAAGAGGCTACAATTGTTGCAACTGTGAGTGAAAGTGCTGTAGTAGTTCCCCAACAATGACATTTTTATAGGGGACAGATTGGCATGGTAGCAAGCCTCAAACCTATTTGCTATGTCCTTGGTCTGTTTTACCTTGTAGTCACTACAAGTTTTGAAGCCTTTGTTAAGGCCTCTAGAAGTGCAAGTGATTCATACATATTTGATATATAGTACCAGTCAAAAGTTTAGACACAACTACTCATTCCAGGGTTCTTTATTTTTTACTATTTTCTATATTGTAGAATACGTGTGAAGACATCAAAATGATGAAACAACATGTATGGAATCATGAAGTAACCAAAAAAGTGTTAAACAAATCAAAGTATATTTCATGTTAGATTATTCAAAGTAGCCACCCTTTGCCTTGATGACAGCTTTGCACACTCTTGGCATTCTCTCAACCAGCTTCACCTGGAATGCTTTTCCAACCGTCTTGAAGGAGTTCCCACATATGCTGAGCACTTTTTGGCTGCTTTTCTTAAACTCAGTGATCCAACTCACCCCTCTCCATCTCAATTGGGTTGAGGTCGGATGACTGTGGAGGCCAGGTCATCTAATAACACTCTTTCACTCTCCTTGGTCAAATAGCCCTTACAGAGCCGGGAGGTTTGTTGGGTCATTGTCCTGTTGAAAAACAAATAGTTCCACTAAGCCATGCTGGTTAAGTGTGCATTGAATTTAAAACAAATCACTGACAGTGTCACCAGCAAAACACCCCCACACCATCACACCACCTCCTCCATGCTTCGCGGTGACAACTACACATGCAGAGATCATCCGTTCACAAAGACATGGTGATTGGAACCAAAATTTGGACTCATCAGACCATGAGTCATTGGACTCATTGACCCAAGCAAGTCTCTTCTTCTTTTTGTCCTTTGGTAGTGGTTTCTGTGCAGCAATTTGACCATGAAGGCCTGATTCACGCACTCTCCTCTGAACAGTTGGTGTTAAGATGTCTCCTACTTGAGTTCTGAAGCATTTATTTGTGCTGCAATTTCTGAGGCTGGTACCTCTAATGAACTTATCCTCTGCAGCAGAGATAACTCTGTCTTCCATTCCTGTGGCGGGCCTCATGAGAGCCAGTTTCATGACAGTGTTTGATGGTTTTTGCGACTGCACTTGAAGGCACTTTCAAAGTTCTTTACATTTTCGAGATTGACAGACCTTCATGTTTTAAATGAATGATGGACTGTCGTTTCTCTTTTCTTATTTGACCTGTTCTTGCCATAATATGGACCTTGGTCTTATACCAAATAGGGTTATCTTCTGTATACCCACCTATCTTGTCACAACACAACTGATTGGCTCAAATGCATTAAGAAGGAAAGAAAGTCACATCTGTTAATTGAAATGCATTCCAGGTGACTACCTCATGAAGCTGGTTGAGAGAATGCCAAGAGTTTGCAAAACGGTCAATTTATTTGTTCCTTTATTTAACTAGGCAAGTCAGTTAAACAACAAATTCTTATTTTCAATGACGGCCTAGGAACAGTGGGTTAACTGCCTGTTCAGGGGCAGAACGACATATTTGTCAGCTTGGGGATTTGAACTTGCAACCTTCCGGTTACTAGTCCAATTCTCTAACCACTAGGTTACCCTGCCACCCCTATTCATTACATGTGTGTCCAAACTTTTGAATGATACTGCATTTATATTTGATATGCTGTAATATGAAAACACATTACCTAGCAGCCAACCTTCTTGCACCAATCCCATGCAATTAGAGTAAAATACAGTAAAAACCTAAAAAATTAAATAAATCCATTACAATTACTGTAAAAATATTACAGTAAGAGTTTTGTACTATAAAATTGATAATGGTAACACATTTACAGCATTATACTGGCAGAGTTTCCAGTATATTACAGTAATTATATAATACAGCTGTTTTTTTATTTCACCTTTAGTTTACCAGGTAGGCTAGTTAAGAACAAGTTTTCATTTCCAACTGCGACCTCGCCAAGATAAAGCAAAGCAGTGCGACACAAAGAACACTGTTACACATGGGATAACCAAACGTACAGTCAATAACACAATAGAAAAATCTATATACAGTGTGTGCAAATGAGGTAAGGCAATAAATAGGCCATAGTGGTGAAATAATTACAATTTAGCAATTAACACTGGAGTGATAGATGTGCAAAAGATGAATGTGCAAGTGGAGATACTAGGGTGCAAAGGAGCAAAAAAATATAACAATATGGGGATGAGGTAGTTGGGTGGACTATTTACAGATGGGCTGTGTACAGGTGCAATGATCGGTAAGCTGCTCTGACAGCTGATGCTTAAAGTTAGTGAGGGAGATAAGTCTCCAGCTTCAGTTTTTTTGGGGGTGGTTTGCAATTCGTTCCAGTCATTGACAGCAGAGAACTGGAAGGAAATGTGACCAAAGGAGGAGTTGGCTTTGGGGGTGACCAGTGAAATATACTGCCATTGAAGCTCGTCTGGAGGTTTGTTAACACAATGTCCAAAGAAGGGCCAGAAGTATACAGAATGGTGTCTGTGTAGAGGTGGATCAGAGAATCACCAGCAGCAAGAGTGACATCATTGATGTATACAGAGAAAAGAGTCGGCCTGAGAATTTAACCCTATCAAGTTTGTCACGTGTGCATAGTACAGCAGGTGTAGACCTTTCAGTGAAATGCTTACTTACAGGCTCTAACCAATAGTGTAAAAAGGTATTAGGTGAACAATAGGTAGGTAAAGATAAAAAACAACAGTAAAAAGACAGGCTATATACAGTAGCGAGGCTATAAAAGTAGCGAGGCTACATACAGACACCAGTTAGTCAGGCTGATTGAGGTAG